>NW_008347042.1:2251050-2277157 GCF_000622305.1 Nannospalax galili
AATAGCACATATCTATAAATTATAATCCCATGCATCATGGTGGCACATGCAATTGCTAGTATGAATGACAGTTATCTTCATAGGACAGAGACAGTGTTCCCTTCGTCCCCATCACTCCTGATTATCATCCTCAGGACGGAACTGAGTTTCAGTTTTCATTCAGCATTTCAAATTCTTAAAAAGACTACAAGCATTGTTCATAGTGGAAAACACTGCTATAACCAAAGTTTATCTCTACCAAAGGTGGAATAAGAAAAGTGCATGACATCATTCAAAATATGAGAGAGCGTCTTCTCTGTGCCTTAAAAATATCTCCAAGCACTTAACATTTCAGAAAACCAACCTCCAGGATGCAGTCTCCCTCTCCTTCACCCTTTCCTTCCTTGTTCTCCTTCAAAACAATGACTTGGTTTTGAAACAGAATCTAGGTATTAATCCTTCCTTTGTTTATCTGCTGTCAATACCAGACTTGCCCTGGAAAAATGAGTCTTTCCAGAAAAATCTCTTTGGGATATTTTCTGGAGGGACTGAACTAAATTGATGACTGTTCATTTCAGGAATTACCTTATAGCACGAAACTGAGCAATATTAAATTCTTACTACTTGTGTTTACACATTCATTTCCCTACAGCCACATCTTCCTGATAGTGCCTGTGCAGACTGGACAAATGGTCTCCAGATAACAGCTGGATGGCTTTCTCTCCACTTCCTGTTCTGACAAGGTACATGGAATCTAAAGGAACACTGTAACTCAGGATGCCTGGAACCGCCTGTCCTTTCTGTTTATCTCTATGTGTGATGTGAAAATAATGCATTATACTCCACAAAGAAAGAAGCAGCATTCTGCTCCATGGAGACTCAGAAAACAAATGGTGGTGATTTGCCATTGCAGACATCAGTATAACCAATTCTTTTTTGTCTCTTCCCTCCCTAATGCCCCTCCCTTGTTTCTGAACTTAATGGCAAGCTGCTAGTGATAGACCAGGGAGCTTTTATTTACACACTGATCTCCATGTTGACACAGAGCTGGTGGCTGCTTAGCTGCTTTCTGTCACTGTGGAATATATTGAGGATAATATTCCCTCCCCTTCTGTGTAAGCATCCTGGGTCCTTTATAACAAAGATCCAGTTTATAAGCACAACAGGAAAAAACAAACTCCCCCAAGGACTTTACTGAACCCTGTGCACAGCCACACTGCAATGAAAGTGGATTATAAGCATAAGAGAAATAAAGATCTACAAGTGGCCTTTAGAAGCACATGTGCTAAAGTATATTACAGATACAGGATGGGTTTGTCCACAGTCCCTGTGACAAACTGAAATGACTTCACAAACCAGAGTAAGATGTATCCTTTGTTGACCAGTTAAAGTGGATTTTTTTATGACCTATTTTATTTTTAATAATATGTGGGTGTGTGGTCTGCGTGGGGGTGTATGCACTGGAGTGTAGATACCTGTGAAGGCCAGAAGAGGACATCATAGCCCCCGGAACTGGAGCTACAGGCGGTTGTAAGCTGGCTAATACAGGTGCTGGGAACCAAGTTCTAGTCCTTTACAAGAGCAGCAAGTGCTCTTAACCACTGAGCCATCCCCCTCAACCAAACTTTTTACTGGCAGTAAGAAATAGAGATGGATTACAAGCTGTAAACATGCAACACAAACTAAGCTCCAGAAATTGGGAAAACATCATAGGGAACTTGCATAGACAAACAACCACCCTCAAATGGGATGATAAGGACCACATTATAAGGGTCTGAGAATGACCTATAAATGTATGACTCTTAAAAGCAAAACAGCAGGAAACCCTATCAAGACTACAGAATTTGCTATAAAGCTGGGTTGAGGGAAGAGGGGAAACTGGATTTTTACAAAGAGTAAGGAGGGGAGGAGTGCCAAATGAACAGGAGATAGCCAGCAAACAGGTAAAGGCCAGAGGGTAGGGGGCATGTCTTCCTAAGGATAACAGGTTACATTCAAGCAGGGCTCTACTTGAGAGTCTAGAGGCAGTCTGGTAGCAAACACAGACTGAAAGGGGGGTTACAGTTCTTTCCCCCACAGAACTGGCCTCCAGAAAGGGTTTCAGTGGAGCAGTGTGGGCTCTAACCATTGGATGTCCTGTCCAGTCACAGAAGTGAGTGGGCTGACAGCAGAAATTCAGAGTGTTGAGAAATGTGCTCTCACTGTACTGTCCTCAGACCCTAACGCCAATTGTCATTTCTCTAGGAAGGAAGCAACTAGGAAACCAGCAAGTTTCCTGTCCAGACTTCATGACAGTCACAGAAAACCTAAAGAGGAACCTGGGGGGACAGTTGCAGGGTAGAGGGTCAAGCCATGGCAATGTGCATCTTCAGTTAAGGACATTTGTTTGCTCCATGCCTTCCTCTCCTTTCTCCTCTGTTTGTGTGTCTATGTGTAGCTCTGTCTCTGTCTCTGTCTCTCTCTGTCTTTCTGTTTCTGTCTTTCTGTCTCTCTCACACACTATTGTCTGTCTGTCTGTCTGTCTGTCTGTCTCTCTCTCTCTCTCACACACACACACACACACACACACACACACACACACACACAACCTCTCTGGTCTTCCCTATAGTTACAGACTTAAAAGAATCCCAGTAAGCCTTAGGATATAAAAGATGTACTGCTGTTTCTATCCTTGTAGTCAAAGAGTGTGTTATGTTCCATTGTTTAAACAAAATATAGAAAACTAAACATTTCTAACTGGTTGGAAGACCAAAAATTATCTGGAAATCACACCAGACTTCTTGTGATTTCTAGTAATCCTGCTGGAAGCACAGCATTAAATTCCTTGACTCTAGGAGAAAATTCAGAGTGGAGCAATGTAAGATATTAGGGTATTGGCTCTTAATATTTTCAATCACAATCCACCTGAAAGAGCCGCAGAAAGAAGTAGAAAGATACACATGCACTAATTCCATAATCTTCTATTAACTCCTAGTTGTTCACAAGCCTCCTGAAATCTCTACCAGTTTAAGTAATTATAACAAGGAACATTTTGAGGACCCAAATCTAAAATGCATATGAAACCTTAATAGTTTATGTCCACCATGGAAATAAACAAACACTGGTAAAATTACAAGCTATTCAACACAAATTACATTAATAAAAAGTAATGTGGCATGGCAAATTTACATTTCTTCTTTCTTCATAGTCATTATCTTTTTGCATGCATGCATGTGTGTGTGTGTGTGTGTGCTGTATGTGTGTTCACTTGTGTGTGCAGGTGCATGTGCCCATGCATGCAAGCCAGAGATCGTCATCTAGTGTCTTCCTCTATCTCTCTCCATCTTTTTTTTTTTTTTTTTGAGACAGGGTCTCTCACTGAACCTGGAGTTCACCAATTGACTAGAATGACTGGCCAGCAAGCTCCTGGGGTCCATCTGACTCTGCCTCCCCACTGCTGGGATTACATGCCCATACTGCCAGACCCAGCTTTTTTTTGGGAGGAGGGGGAGACATTCCAGAGGTCTGAACTCACTTTACACACTGAGTCATCTCCCTGGGACCCATAACCTTTTGGAGGCTAAGCATTCTCACAATAACCTGAGGATTTCTTTATCAAATAATTTTACAAATGTCTTTCCCTTGTCTAGTCTTCCACCCAGACATTCATGGCTCTCCTAATTTCATAATCTGGAATGGCTCCTCACTGTGGTTCCAAGGACAGCTGAACTATAGGGACTGAGTAGAGGAACTCAGGAAGCCTATTTTGTTTTGGAAAGTTCTGAAAGAGTTCCTGGAATTCCTCCTTGGCATATACCATGAAACTGCAGCTCATGATAGTCACTGGCCAATGACAACAAGACGGAAGAAGGCAGAGCCTTGCTTGGCTGGTTCCCTTTTTTACAGTCAAGGCTCCATTTCTGTACCCTGAACTCGGCCTCCATTCCCAGGCTCTCCTCTTCCTTATCTTCCTGTTAGGCCCCTTTCCTTCCAATCCCAGTCAAAACCAAACACAAATTCACTTTCTGCCTGCTTCGAGCAGTGTCTCCTCAAGAAAAAGATGCAATTTCTCTGAGCACCCAGCTTTCTCAGATACTATCTAACCACAGAGTGTGATAGAATTCAAATTAGTGGGCCAGGAGTGGTGGCATATTCCTTTAATCCTAGCACCTGAGAGGCAGAGGCAGGTGGATCTCTGTGAGGGTGAGGCAAGCCTGGTCTACATAGTAAGTTCAAGCCCAGCTGGGGCTTCAGGGAGACCCTGCCTCAAAACAAAACAAAATTCAAATTAGTGAGCATATGAGATGATCTCACCAGAACACCTGAACCACAAAAGGGTATCTGCTAATGTTAGACTCTCTACTGTGTACTTCCCGTGTAATTGTTAATTTCAGTGAAAAATACAATCATCTTGACACAATAGGCATTATGACAAATGGCAGAATGTAGGAATTCCAGTGGGAAGGGGCTACGGGAGGGTGCCAGTGGGGATGGGAGTAAAAAGATGATTAAGATTGACTGAGATGTTCTGTGTGAAATACACAAAAATTCAGTAAAAAATATAACCATGTGCTAATGAATTAATGCAACTGCATTAATAATGAATTAAATTTGAGCTTTAGATTACAGTTTTGAAAATTTATTATAAAGATGCTTCTAGAAATTTGTATTCTACATCTTTTCATTTTAGCAATAAAAAGGTTGATATGATAAAATGTCGAGGGGAAATAGAGAAAATGAACTCGTGATTTTTTTCTTTTTACATTTAAATTACAGAGCCCACATGTAACTCTATTAAGTCCTGTTTATTTTTTATTAAAGATTACCTTAGTTACTAGGCTAGTTAAAGGTTCAAATATTCATTCAGATTATTGAAACGCATACAGTTTATTTTCTTAAAAAATATTAAGGCCAGATGTGGTAATGCAACTTTATAACTGCAATACTCAGAAGGCTTAGGCAGGAAGATCAGGAGTCTAAGACCAGGCACATGAGACCAGGCACATCCGGTAAAGCACTTGATGACACCCAGGACAACCTAAGTTCCATTCCTGGGTCTCATGTAGTAGAAGGGGAGAAGAGATTCCCTTCAAGTTGTCCTCTAACCACCACATGTGCACAGTGGCACACATGCAGACACACACAGATACGCAGACATACACACACACACAGACACACACGCACACACGCACACACACGTGTACTAAATAATTAAAACACAATTTTTAAAACATGTTTTTAAAGAGTCAGGCATGGTGGCACATGTTTTCAATCCCAACACTTGGGAAGGAGAGGCAGGTAGATCTCAAGGCCAATCTAATCTACATAGTGTGTTCCAGGCCAACTGGGGCTACAGAGAGACCCCCATCTCAAAAAAGAAAGGGATTTCAGGACCAGCCTGGGCTTAAGTATTAGTCATTAATCCTCATATAAGAAGGGGAGAGGGAAGATAAGCAGAGTTTACTTTTATTGTTTAAAGTGTAAACAGAGATCAAGTCCTTGATTGTTCTGTTTGACCTTCATAGCAAACACCTGCCCAGCAAGCCTTAGAATAATGAGACTGAGAAAGGCTTGGAAGCGCTATTACCTATTTACATTTCCCAGGCGTGGGGCACTTCAAGGACTATTCACCTAGTTTGTCCCCCTTGTACCCACATTAAAAAGTAGAATCAACTTTATCCAAATGGATGAAAACTTTTCCTCATGATCTCCAGTGGAACTTCATGGCTCTGAGAGTTAAGGCAGCTTTAAATGAAAGGGGTCACACAGGACAGAGGCAAAGAAACTGTAGAAGAGCTCAAAGTAGTATTCAAAAAACTACTCAGCTCAGCAAGTCCTCCTGGAAAGAGGTCACCAAGTAAAACAAAGGTAAAGAACAAAAACAAGTAATTGTTAAAACAAATGATTAATCCAGCAATGACTTTGAAGTACTGTATCCTCCTTGTGCAAATTTACTATGACATTAAATTAGCTTAGCTCGCTGTGAAACAATGTTTGACCCCTCCCCCACACCGAAAAGCACAGAGCAGTCACATCACAAGTCAAGGATTTGCCACCATAATGAGACATGTGACACACAGAGAAGCAGGGCAGAGAGGGCTGCGGGTTGCCTGGAACTCCAGCTCCACAAGCAATGAAGTTGGAAAAGCAGGTCCACCTGGGGAACACCCTGAAGTCTTTGTCCTTTCTCTCATTTGAGTCAGTCTGGTATTCTCCCTCCCCACAAGCCAGCTCCCTTGTTCTCTGACATAACAATAGGGGTCTTGTTCCTGTGGTCCATGGCCCTGATTATTCTCATCAAGAGCTCATAGGAACCCACTGGGCTGCCAATAGATACCTTGATCAGATCCCATCGCTCATAAACCTAGCAATTTAATAATCACTGAAAAGATGTGTGAATAGCCTAAAGGCAGAACCGTGAAAGGCCATTTGAAGCAAACCAGAGGCTGGAGGCAATGAAACACTAATTCAAAAAGTGACTGGCCTGTCGTCTGAGATGGGCAGAACACACTTGACAGGAAGGGAAAACGGACAGAGTAACTGGGTTAATGACTTTCATGGTTCTGTTTTAAGAAGTGGAGGAGGTTTGAAAATCACGAGTTTCTACATAACTATATAAGGGGAGAGAGAGAGGAGAGAGAGGGGAGAGAGAGAGAGAGAGAGAGAGAGAGAGATTGAGATTCATCTGCCTCCCTCCCAGACATCACATGCACATCATCCCAGTTTGCTAATGTCAGACGGAATCATTTATGTGAGAAGAGGAAAGAGATGAGGGAGGGAAGGAAAGGGCGGGGGAGAAGGAGAATGACTGATAACTCTTCACTGGCAGAGTTGCTGAAATGTGCATTGAAGGAAGGAGGGCCGGAAGGAGGGGAAACAGGGAAGGGAGGAGTGAAAAAGGAACAAGCTATGAAGAAACGATTTGAAGTCGCTGGTCAGAAATTATCTTCTTTGAAAAGCCTGAATGTGTGACATAACTGTTAGGCTGCCTTACCAGCTCACAGATGTCCCTGGATGCTTTAAGAAATGCACTGTAAACCACACTGCTCTTCAGTCACTTACACACTGGTGTGAATTACAGCCAATTACTTCCTAATAGCTACCTGAGGACAGCGGCCCTGAGAAGAAGACGATGGGGCAGGCAACTCTGAAGACTATTACAAAATTTTTCTTACACTTAATGCCTATCAATTTCATGTATTAATGGGTTTCACTGTAGCATGACAATACATGTACAGACTGCACTTTGGTTGACTCCATCTTCCCAACTATGATTTGTCTCTCTTCAACCTTCTTGATCCCTTCACCCTTCCCTACCTGTCCCTCTCATACTTTCAGGTCATCTTAAAAAAAAAAAAAATTACTGTTCTGGCTTCCACACATGATAAATGAGAGAAAACTATAATACTTGTCTTTCTGTATCTGATTTATTTTGTTTAGCACAATGACCTCTAACTAACTCCATCCACATCCCTGAAAACGATATAGTTTCATTCTTCTTTGTAGCCAAATAATATTCCACTGTGTCTATGTGCCGTATTTTCTTTGCCCATTCATTTGCTGGTGGACACTGAGGTTGATTCTATTGCTTAGCTATTTGGAGTAGGTGCACAATAAGCACAGGTATGCAGATATCTACTGGGTGATGACTCCATGTCTCAAACACCCAGAGATCTACTTAAGGCTAAAAATGCTCTTTATGTTTCTTTATTTTACGTGGCATTTCAGAGACTCTTCACAGCAGGTGCTAAAAGGTTAATAAGCTGCACTGCAGAAAAAAAAATCAAACTCAGGAAAAGAAACTTTGCAAAGCACATTTGCAACGGTGGGGCAGCCAGCTGTCTGCTTTGTAACTAAAATGTGTGGAGAATAGACTGCTGAAAGCAACATCAAGATTAACATGTAAGGGAAGCCAGAAGCCAGTGGGGAGAGAGACTGGGAAGCCCTTCCTCACCTGGGCTTCACAGACAAACGAGGCATACTCCGGCCAGCCTACAGAGAAAGACTATAGGCCCCTCCTCATGAGAGAAAAGCCTGCTGCATACAAACATGGGAGGGGTGGGTGCCATGCAAATGTCCTACAAAGATCTTTACACTTTGTGACTCAGTGCTTTGGGGACTTTTCTCCTAGCTCACTAGCCCACTCTAATTCCCAGAAGTGCTTTTCCTTTCTTAATAAATGGTTTCTATTTCTGACCATGTGACCACTTCATTGCTCTGGGCTACAAGAAACTGGATACTTCAGCAGGGACTCAGCTCTTCCCTGCTCCTATAGCAGAAGGGCTTGAGGAGCCCAGTCCTGCTCCTATAGCAGAAGGGCTTGAAGAGCCCAGTCCTGCTCCTATAGCAGAAGGGCTTGAAGAGCCCAGTCCTGCTCCTATAGCAGAAGGGCTTGAAGAGCCCAGTGATGCAGGTAGAGAATGTATACAAGCGGTGCTAAGAACAACCCTGTGCTTTTCCAATTTGCCACCTTTGTATTCTCTTCACTCTACTGTCTGGGCTTCAGCCTCCAAGATCCTGAGCGCAAGGTGGTGCCCACCACAGTTGTGAGGATAAGCTCCAAATCTCTGGTGTGTATATAGTCACCAACAGACATCTGTGGATAGGCCTGGGTACCCAGCCACTAGTTACAGCCCAACTCCTTTATAGTGGGTCCTCTCTACCTGAGGACAAGCCTGGACAGTACAGGCAGTGTTCCTGGGGCAGGAAATCTACTGGCCTCTCAAATTCCTCCAATAGCTACAGGAAAGCTTTCAGCCATTTGTCTCTTGCTTTTGAGATCAGTTTACAAACACCCAGGGGATGTCAAAAGTAATTTCAAATCCTATGCAAATTATAATTTTTTTCCTTAGGGATCCTTTTAAAAATATTTTATTATTTTTATTTTGTGTGTATGAGTGTAGTGCTTGCATGTATGTACATGCACTCGTGTCATGCATTGCCCGTGGAGGTCAGAAGAGGGCATTGAATCCCCTGGAACTGGAGTTAGTAACAGTCGTTAGCCAACATGTGTGTACTGGGACTGGAACCTGGGTCCTCTGCAAGAGCAGTCAGTGCTCATAACCACTGAGCCATCTCTCCAGGCCCTCCTTAGGGATCCTTTGAGAGCAAAATCTCAAGGCAGATTAATATGGGTGATGAAGTCATTTTGTGGACAAAGTCCTCCTGACATTGATAGCAAGTGGGGAGGAAGGAGCTAATACATGAAGCACAGGTCTGCCTCAAGCAAATCATGCTTCTTGCTACTAGCACTTGTTCATTATGAAATTTTTATGAGCCAAGTATAACATAGCTAGGGACTGCCACATACAGAGATTATGAAATTATTAAGTTCCCTTAGAAACTAAGGCAATCTTAACTATCACAAATACATATATGAAAAAATCCATGCATTGTTGTGTTTCTTAAAGTAGCAACTTTGATAGCATACAGTTTGCAAGATGAGAGCACTTAATAAATTATCACCAATGAGCCAATAAAGGCTTTATGAAATTGCTTATTTCGCTTTTGCTGTTGAAAGACCTTTGATTGATAGTCTATCCACTGCTGAATTTCCCTTCATTTGGTAAAAACAATGAAATCCTAGGCAACTAAGATAGACAACACAACAGAATGAATCAAATCTAAGAAAATAACAGAGTAGGATAAGCCATAAGGCTCCAGATACTGATATTAACAAAGGCTTTTAGAAGACTAGCATGTTCTCACAAAAGATTAAAAAGAAAGACTGAGAATTGTGATAAGTGGAAATTATAAAAATTGAACAAAGGACAGTTTTGAATTTAAAAAGAGGCTAAGGGGGGCTGGAGAGATGGCTCAGCGGTTAAGAGTACTGACTGCTCTTGCAGAGGACCCGGGTTTGATTCCCAGCACTCACACGGTGACTATGAACTGTCCTTAACTCCAGTTCCAGGGGAATCCAATGCCTTCTTCTGAGCTCTGTGGGCACTGCATGACACAGGTGCACTCACATACACGCAGACAATACACTCATACATACAAAATAATAAATAAAAGTAAAAATTTAAAAAAATTTTTAAAAGGGCTAAGAATGGCTAGGCTGGTATAAAAAACCAGAGGGAAATGAATTACTTCAAAAGCCTACTGAAAAATACACATACAGTATATAGAAATTCATGTGTATAGCTGAAGGCTCTATAACCAAAAACACAGTGCCAGGCAGGGGAAACCTCCCTTCAAGTTGTTAGTCGGGGTCTCCTAGCATAGAAGTGGAGAAGTGGGGAAGAAACTCCAACCTTAGCTGAGAAACTATTGGCAACCGTAACTACTGGGAGAGGGAGAGTAGGTTTCTTTAAGGGTATAATGCTAGATTGATAACCAGAGACTCTCAAAATAAAACAGGTTACTGCCACAGCCATTGATTGCCTCCCAGAACTTGCAGGTAAGACCCTATTGCTATAGACAGGACATTCTTTGGACACAGGACTTGGAGAAATGGAACTAGAACTGATCTGGAGGACTCCTCCCTGAAGACTAGCTCCCATGGTATCAGAAGACACTGTGCCATCTGTCAAGGGGGAAAATCAATCAATGATCCCATTGAGCTGCAAAGTCTATGAACCACAAAAATTAACAGCCCAGGAAATAAATCTCTAATGGTGCAGCAGTGGCACTTTTATCTTCAGAATAATCAATGGCTGTCTAATTGAATTTAAGTCCTGCTCAATGGGAGGGAACTCATGTGTGGTGCTGTAAACACAACCAAATACACATGACTGGAGAGGTCATACAGTAAAAAACCCTTCTTTTGTCACATCCCTAGACCAGCATGATTTCTTACCACATTTTAAATATGTATCATTGTATTTGTAGAGAAGTGTATGTCTCACCACTCATAAAAGAAACTTCTTTTTGCAACTGGTGGGAACTATTTATTACAAAGTTCCACAACTGGTCAAATGCAAAGAATAAGCATCTGTAAGGTGCCCAGCCCAAAGAGGCCCATCTACAATACAACAGCTACACCTAAGGCTCAGGGAACATAAAGAAACAAAGGGTGAAAGAACATTAACGCCTCTCACAACTCTCACCAGAGAAGCTTCCTCATGCAACAGCTTGGGATTAACCCAGAAAGCCACACTGGCCAAAGTTCAGAGCATAAGAGTGCTTATCCCTGAAAAAGACACTATATTAAATCTCTGCCACCCAAAGCTCAGGGACCATTGCAGAAGACAGGGCAGAAACAGCCAGAGGTGGTGGATGACCACAAAGAAACAAGAATTTTCCTGACAGTTGGGAAATCATCCATATGAACTCACAGCAATGGTAACAGCATGCACAAGACCGACACAGCTCAAATCAGTCAAAATCCTAGCACAGAAGTGGAGAAGTGGGGAAGAAACCCCAACCTTAGCTGAGGAACTATTAGCAACCATAACTACTGGGAGAAGGAGAGCGGGTTTCTTTAAGGGTGTAATGATAGATCGTTAACCAGGCTCTAGTGGATGGGCACACACCTCACAAACTTGACTTGATAGGCCTTCATATAAATGATAGACTACATAAAATCTATAGGGAGCTATAAAAGGAGAAAAGATAGGAGAGCGGTCTAAATATGAAGAAACTATATTGCATGAAATTCTCAAAAATTCATTAAAAAGATTAGATACAGCAGAAGAAATGGTAAATTGACACAGATCAGAAGAAAATAACTACACCATGTAAAAAATAAATCAATAGGTAATATCCAAAAAGATACAATAAAAGGGTCAAGCATTCAAGGAATTTTAGCAGATTATATATGAAAAACAGTGAATAAACATTTATAAAAACCAGTGAAAGTTTAAAGAAATTGTATTATTCCCAAGCAGGGATTAAAAAAACAAAACAAAACATTATTTTGATTATTGAAAACAATGGAAAACCGAAATAAAAAAGAAAATATCAAAAGCATTTAGAGAAAACATGACAAATGGGCTTCAAAGTGACAGTTCATTTTTCAAACAGAAAAAAGAATTCAGGAGACTGGGATGGCACCTGAACTACATTTATAAAAAGTATTACCTGACAGCCACTCATCCCAAAAATACCTATCAAGAATGAAAGTGCAATAAACATGTTTGCTGACAGGAAAACTCAGAACTTTTCCACTAGTTTGTTCTCACTAAAGAATGAGTAGAGGATATTTTTGTTTGTTTGTTTGGGGTTTTGTTTTTGTTTCATTTTGTTTTTTGAGATAGGATTTCACTATGTAGCCCTGGCTGACCTGAAACTCTCTATGCAGTATAGGCTGACCTCAAACTCAGTAGAGATCCACCTGCCTCTGTCTCCAGAGTATTGGGATTAAAGGTGTGCACCACCATGCCTGGCCCAAGGATTTTTTTTTTTTTAAGGCAACAGAAAAATGATTCCAGGATAAAGATTAGAGTTTGAAGAACATACAAGAGAGAAATGGTAAATCTAGCTGATTACTAACTTTTAAAAATAGCAATAATTATATGCTCTTTGGTTGAAAATATGCAAATGATTAAAATGTGTCATAACAATGGAATATAAGTTGGGGCTGAGGTAAATGGGCTAAAGTATCCCATAGTCTTTTATTATCCAAGAAAAAAAATTAAAAGAAAAAGAAAAAACATTAAATACCTATTAAGCCAGGTGTAGTTACGTAAATCTACAATCCGAGCACTTGGAGACCAAGTAGAAGGATCTCAAATTCAAGGCCAGCTTGGGCTTCATGACAAGACACTATATCAAAAAAAGTCCAATAAAAAGTTAAAAACCAGGTCTAGTGAGATGGCTCATTGGGTAAAATCACTTGCAGCACAAGCTTGCCAACCTGAGCTCCATCCCCTTCATACATGGTAGAAGAAAATAATTTTCTCCTAAAAGTTGTCCTATGATCTCCATACCTGTACTTTCATGCCTGTACACACAGACAGACGGACAGACAGACAGACAGACAGACACACACACACACACACACACACAAATAGAAATTTTTAAGAAACTTTAAGTTAAAAACAAAAGTACTAACTGACAACATATTTTAATAAGTCAAAAACTCTTTTGTGATTTACTTTTGCATTCTTTCCACAAAAAGAATAATGAAATGCATATAAAATTTTTAGCTAAAAAAAACTTTAGTAAATATGACACTAAAAAAGAATACCTGTCTTGGGGCTGGCGAGATGGTTCAGTGGTTAAAAGCATTCACTGTTCTTTCAAAGGACGAGAGCTCAGTTCTCACCACCCATGTCCAGTGGCTCACAGCTGACTGTAACTCTAAGTTCAGGAGATCACATACCCTCTTCTGGCCTCCACAGGTCCTCACCTTACCCACTGAACCATATCCCCAGCCCTATTCAGAGAAATCTTAGGAATCAAAATAAATAGAGCACATCATGTTCATAGGACGGAAGACTTGAAATTTAAAAGATGATGCTTTCTTTCCCCAAAGTTTCCTTATAGACTCAATCTAATCTCGATAAAAATCCCAACAGTTTTAGTCTTTGCTGCTGCTATTATTTTTCTTGGATGAGATTTAAGAAAGTGATTCTAAAGTATTATAATATCAAAGTCAAAGAATAGGCAAGAAACTCTTAAAGAACAAGATAAGAGGACTTGATCTATTAAATATAAACTCTTATTACAAAACTACGGTTGGTATTGGTTCAAAACTACAGTGTGGTATTGGTACAATAATTTATTAACAAAGGGAATAGACTAAAGGACCCTAAATAGACCACACATTTGGGCACTTGATTTATAATAAAAGTAGACTCACTGGGTAGTGAAAACACAATGGCGTTTCTGCTGAGTTATGCCAGACTAAATGTATGTCCACCAAAAAATGTCTTAAATACAACTGGGCTCCTATTTTACATAGTATGCAAAAATTCATTTCCAGTGACTATTAGATATAAACTCGGAATTTAAAATTGTGAAGTTTCTAGAAAATAATACAGAAATCCTTATAGCCTTGTAAAAGGAAAAGGCTTATTTATCAGCCCAGGCACATTAAAGCCCCGCTATCAGGGAAATGAATCTATACAGGATTTAGATATTAAAATTAAAAACTGCTGCTCTCATTAAGGAACTGAAAAGGCAAGAAGGCAAATCTAGATTTTACCACACTTTTAACAAACAATGGCCTCATATCTAGACTATTACAAAATGCCTACAAAACAGTAATCCCCGAAAGAGGTTTCCGTAGTGTAGTGGTTATCACGTTTGCCTCACAAAACAACTCAGCTGAAAATGGCCCCAAAACTTGATCAACTATGTCATGAGGCATTTCAAAATGGCCAATAAATATAAGAGAAGGCACTCAATGTCATAAATCAATAAACAAATTAAAACAGTAACACAATATTACCACAAAACCAGCAAAAGAATATGGGGCACCTGTACCAGGAAACAGTTCCTAAACAGCCGCTTTCCAGCAGCCATAAAGCCTCAATGCTCCATCAAGGTTCCACCAACAACGCAGCAAATAAGCAGGGGATAAATAAATTATAGCTCATTCTAACAGCAGTTTTCACAACACATGGAAAACTGAACAGACTAGAGTCACAAGCATCAGTATTCATTAATACCATCTACACAGCACAGAGGGAACAAATCCAGACACAAATCCATACTCCATGATCCCATTTCATTCCTTTCTCAAAAGAGCAAACAAACAAAAAGACAGAACCAAAATTTTGTGTTTAGGATGTACTCTTCGATGGAAAATATAAGAAAAGCAAAGACATATTTACCAAATAGCATCAGCTATATCTTACCCTTAAGAGACAATGAGTGTTGTATTCAAGTGAGAGTTACATGGGAACTTCTCTGGAGCTGCTAATATTCTCCTGTTCTTAAATCCTGGTATTGGTTGTAAATGTTCACTTTGTGATAAATTCTTATATGATGTACCTTATTTAGTTGATTTTTCTGTATGCTCATAAAATTTCAGTTAAAAGGGATTAGGTAATTCAAATGAATGAACAACAGAAAGCCCTCCCTGCCTTAGTAACTCCACATATTGTCTCCAAGGGAGAATAGAATAGCTTATTTTTTGCTTTTATTTTTTACATTTACTTTTAAACAGACAAGTGTCCTCACTTTGGCCCAATATTTTATATACTTTTAGTTTGTATACCTTTCTGTTCTTTTCATTTTTTTGAGAGAGAGTCTCATGTAGGCCAGGCTGACTTCAAGTTCCCTATGTAACTGAGGATTACCTTGAACTCTTTATTAAAAAAATATTTTGTTTTTTTTATTTTTATTTATGTATGTGTGCCTGTGTCAGTGTATGCCACTTGTGTTTGAGTGCTTGTGATGGACAGAAAAGGGTGTCAGATCCCCGGCAGCCGGAGTAACAGACAGTTGTGAGCTGCCCAACATGGGTGCTAGAAACCAACCATGGGTCCTCTGGAAGAGCAGTACTCTCTCTTAAGTGCTGAGCACTCTCTCCAGCCTGAGTTTTTTTTTTTTTTAAGTCATCTTTACACATTTTTTTTTTAATTTGTGTTGTGTGTGTGTGTGTGTGGGGGTGTGTGTGTGTGTGTGGGGGTGTGTGTGTGTGTGTGGGGGTGTGTGTGTGTGTGTGGGGGTGTGTGTGTGTGTGTGGGGGTGTGTGTGTGTGTGTGGGGGTGTGTGTGTGTGTGTGGGGGTGTGTGTGTGTGTGTGGGGGTGTGTGTGTGTGTGTGGGGGTGTGTGTGTGTGTGTGTGTGTGTGTGTGTGTGTGTGTATACACATGCCCATTCACTTGTATGCCATGGCACTATGTGGAAGTCAAAGGACAACTTTCAGGAGTAGGTTCTCTCCTTCCACCATGTGAGTCCAGGAGATCAAACAGGTCCTCAGGCTTGGCCTCAAGTACCTTTATACACTGAGCCATCTCAGTGGCCTGACCCTGAACTCTTGGAGTGCTGGGATTACAAGCATGCACCATCATACCCAGCTTATGTGACACCAGGAATCAAACCCAGGGCTTTGTGCATGCTAGGCAAGCACTCTACCAACTGAGATACATCTCTAGCCCTAACTTCTTACCAAGGACCATGGAGCACTCCTACCCAGTTCATACTGGGCAGGCTTCCTTGGTCCAGACAATGTACAGTATATTAAAAAAGTTCTAAGATCTTCTGGAAAATCTCCAACAACTGACACCCAAAGCCTGCTCTTTCATCCTCTCTTCACAGGCCCATCCTTTCATTTCCTCGGGCCTCAGCTCAACTACCACTTACACAAGAGAATTTTTCCTTTCCCCTCACTGCCACCCTATACCTGGTGGCCAAGACTAAGAAAGAAGCCTGTGCTAGTTATTTTCAGTTGGCCTCCACTTCCTGGTTCCTTCTTTGAGGGTGCTGATCTCAGGGGACACCATCTGTCTAGCTGGCTTTTGTTGAAGTCCACTGGGTTGACCACCATGGCAGAAGCTAGGCGGAGGGGACAGAAGGAGCACAGGGTAAGTCCACCTTCTTCCTGGGGCATCTTTCTGGCAGGAGGAGGCTTCCTCCAAGCTGGAACAGCTTCTCCCTTGCTCCAGCAATCACAGTCTCTAGTAAGATCCTTGCTGCTTGTTTTTCAGTCCTAAGATGTTAATAGCTTTCCCTGCCTTGCTTCCCACTGGCTCAGATAATGAATACAGCCTCTGTCACCATGAGTTTTTTCATTAAACGCTCCTAATCTGAACTAAGTTGGATTCTGCTTGTTGCTGAGCTACTGCATACTAGCAATCTGACATTCATTACATGATTATTTTATCATCTGTCTTCTGTTAGACTGTGAGCATCATGACAGTGGCACTTCAGAAGTTGCCAATAAACACTTGTTAATGACTTAGCAAGTTAATGAATGAACTTACATCAGAACACACTAGACATAGTACAAGGATTTCTATAATGTTCCTGCCACGTTTGAGAGGGTACCAATTTATCAGACCAAACATTTTATCACAGTTCGATGAAAACAGTTTTTGATGGAATATTTGTACTCATGAAGATAATTTCAGTTGTTCAAGAAATAACATCTGCAATAGAGGTGAGTTCTCAACTAAAAAAGATATAATTTTATCTACCTAGAATGTCATCTACCGCAAGATTCTAAGTGTATAACAATGTGAAACCCAGTGGGCTCTCACCCAAAGATGAAAATAAAGACTCCCACTCTGTGGGAAAAATAAATAATCAGTGGATCCTGGCATAGAAGGCTAGCCTCAACAGGAAACGTTCTTTGTTATTATGATAAATTATTCACATCTTGCTATCCTAGGTATAAAGAGGGCAGCCTAGGCAGATTCCAGTATTAGATAGGCAAGTAATGCATTAAAATCTACAGTTAGGTAACTTCCACAAAATGAACTGGAACATTCTGAGTCCAATTCACTAGTCAGTAGTTCTGTAACAAGTCTGAAACTTTACAGATTTTCTGTATCAAGCTTTTAAAAAAAGCCCCCATAAATCAGTTTACCTAACATGCCATTTCAAACAGCAACAAAACATTTCCAACGTATATATGCCACTGCATGCTCTACAAAAAGAATTTTAATTTTAAGAAATCTTAATTTCACAAATTTTAATGTTGAGAAAATGAGGTTTTAAAAATCGGAATTACATACATACCTCATTAAGAATTTTCATTTCATACCAGGTCATTGTGAGAGCAATTTACCTAACACTCAAATTCTGGGAAATGTCTACTCTCAGCTCTGAGGATGACAGCAGTATGTCCCATTTCTGCAGTCTCTTTTCTTGTTAAACATCTATTTCTTCTGCTAACTTTTGCACTGTTATAAGTATCTAGTAACTAACAGTGGGAAGGGGAGGCCCAGTTTCTCCAGCATAGCATGAGTTCAAGATTATTTGTAACCTCCCACTGGGAAACCAGCTAGTTAATAAAGCAATAGCTTTCTAATAAGGAAATACCTGGGATACTGGGTCTGATCTTACAAGCCTGAATGTATGATATGGTTTGTGTTAGTTATTTTACTAATAACTTGTTGAGTTTGAGAAGATGTCACTGAAGTAGTTAAAATGCAGTCAAGTGGCTAATTCTTTTTACAGCCAGAACCAGATAACTTGCTTTGTTTTATGTCTAATTCGAACAAAAGAATTCTATTTTCCTTAATCATTCTCAATAGGTCACACTAATATAGGAAATGACCACATCAGCTTCTTAACGGACTGCTTCCCTGGAAACAAAAGAGCGTTTTACAGCTGATCCAGCGACTGCCAGTGAAAACAGTGGAGTCAAAACTAACCGTCCCCATACATTCGGCAATATTTTTAAGGGGGGGGGTGATACCGCATTCATTTCCTAAGGGATAATACTCCACTCCCCAGACTCACTCTTCCCTGTTTTCATCATCACCCACTTATGGGGTCCCCAGTACGCGAAGACCCCACCGCCAGACAGAAAAGCAGACTCTCGCCCAGTCTGAAAAATCACGACTGGAGAAGCCTTCCTCGCACCCAGGTGGGGCTGGTGGCCCAGCCCGGGGAACCGGGCGGTCTGGCGTGGCCGCAGCCACGGTGCGGGACCGAACCTCGGCGCTGGCTGTGCGCTCCCTCCGGGGCGGGCCGGGGTCCTTACCCGCCAGTCCGCCGCCGCCGCCACCGTCGCCGGCGTGGCCCTTCCTCCGCTGCAGGATGAAGTAGGGGTTGGCTCGCTCGGTGATCCACAGCGCGTTGGCCAGCAGCACCTCCTCGGGATTCACCCACATGGTCCCGATGTCCGCGGGCGGTCGCACAAAGGGGCCCGGGCCCCGCACACTGGCTCGCACCCCGGGACACGCGCCCGCCCCTCGGGCCGCTAGGTGCGGCGGCGGCCGCGATGCACTTCACCAGGCGGCGGCCCGAGGCGCCCGGCCCACGACAAAGCCCCCGCGGGCGGCCAGGGAGGACGACGGGGACGCAGGCGAGGAGAGCAGCATTCTCTCCACGGCGCCGCAGACGCCCAGGCGGGTGCTCGGCAGCCCGTCTCCGACCCACCGCGGCAGAGGAGCGCGCAGGAGGAAGTGGCTGGGCTCGGGTCCGGGGCTCGGGGGACGCGAGCTGCGGGGGAGGGGGACTCTAGCTGCCCCGCGGCCGCGATCTCTAGCTGCTCCGAGCTCCCGAGCTCCCCAGGCGTGGACACTCCGGGTCGGGCCGCTCGCTAAAAGGACGCTCGGGACACTGCGAATGAATGACGACAGCGCGGCTCACTTGCATGCAGCAAGCCCGGGTGGCGGCGGGTTGCAAGGATGCGGATCCTCCGCGAGCTCTGCGCGCGGGTCTCCGCAGCGGCAGCTACCTTCCCGGGAGCCTGGCGGGGACAGAGTGCAAAGCCCTGGGCCCCACGCCCATCCCAGCGGGGAGGACACTGCCCGCCCGCGTGAGCCTGTGTGTGTGCTGTTGTGTGTTCCAGGTTGACGCTCTGTGGGACAGCGCCACCCCTCTTCCCAGGAAACGCAAGTCTCAAGGTTCCAGACCTGGAGCTAGATACCCAAATCGGAAGTGGATGCAGCCAATGGTTGTCGATGTTTTTGTTTCCTGCATCCCTAGAGCAAGTCATGCGCTAAACTTGTCACCACCAGTGACCCCTCCCCCTCCATTCCATTGTAATTAAAGTGGCCCAGCTAAATGCATTACATCACTTCTTTCCTTGACCTGCAGGGCGTGAGCAATAGCGAAGTTGGAAGCCGCCCAAAAGCTTAGACCAACGAATTCACCCCACAGCTGTTCCCATATAGGGCGTTGGGAGCTCTAAAGAGGGCACGGTTAAAATTCAGAGATTTAGTCACGCTTAATGGATGGATGTATTTTTTTAATAAAGAAAGGAAGCCCGGAGACACATAAATCAGGCAGCCTTATCCTTGGTTTCACTTTCCCCGGGCATGCATGGAGTCTCTTGTGGTCTGGGCCCATCCACCTGCAGGACTGATACGACTAAATACATCCACCCAGGAAGTCTGGGAGATAATTCAGCAAGAACGGCTCCCTTTCTCAGATGATGTGAGTTTACCAGATTCTGCTGTGCCCCAAACGTCGGCCAATCCTGGGAACTTCCCTCTTTCCAAATGAGCGAACCATTCAAATAGACATTTTTGTGTTGCTATGGTTTGGGTATGGCCCCCTCCCAAATTCAGCCACCATGACAGCATTAATGGGAGGAGTCTAAAGGAGGTGATCAAGCCAAGAGGGGTCCCTCCTCACGAATGGAACTGAGGCTTGTAATGAAGGAGGCAGCATACTGAGTGGGGTTAGTTTGTCCTTCAGCTCTGTCCTGTGAGGACACAGCAACAGGACCCTCACAGGATGAGGGCAACATGGTTATGGACTTATCAATCTTGAGAACTGTGTGAAATAAATTTCCATACTTTTAAAATTTGCCAGTCTCAGGTACTTTGTTAAGCAGCACACATAAACTAAGAGACATAAGGTTCGAAGTTTTACTTGTGTGGTTCTGACTTGGGTTGAGGATTCTTTCAGGTAACTGAGTGAGCCAGCACAAGGCCAGCCATTCCAGCCGCCCTGTTCGTTTCCAGCCCTGAGGACTATAAACGAATGCCAGTCTCTTTGCATGGTCTTCTGCCTGATTCATTTATTTATTTACATATCTATTCATCTAGAGGCAGAGTCTCACTCTGTAGTCACAATGGCCTTGAACTCACGATCCTCTTGGCCCAGCCTCCTACCTGAGTAGCCTGGATGGAGTTGCAGGCCTGCACTATCCATCTGCCAGGCACCTCTTCATCTGCCTCTTTGGGAAACACTAGGATTCAGGCCTTTAAAGAGGCTTGACATGCTTAACACAGACTCAAAAAATGTGATTTTGTAGTTCTGTTCTTTCTAAATATATAACAGCCTCTCCATGCTGAGAATGGAGACCATGGAGCAACTTGGGGTCAAGTCTGCCTGCTCCAGAAAGTGACCCATTAAACTGTCTCACAGTTATGTCTGCAGACTTCCTGTCCTTTGTCTCTTGGTTTTCTGTAGATTGTAGGATTTATACAGACACAGTGGAGAGAAACTATGTTCTTTCTCTCTCTACTTTAGCTGAACCACAATAAACATGTTTTTCTTTACCAATTACTTTCTTTTGTTAGTGAATACAGGGAAAGTAAGGTGTTAGGTTATGTACCTGGATATTTGGTAATGGTTTGGCACCTTCAGGCACAAACTTGGCAAATAAAAATCATACACAGGCAAAAATTGTTTTAACAATTATATGACCTGCAACATTTTCAAGTGCTTCTATACATATTTTTTTTATTTTTGTATAACTAGCATTTTTTAAAACTTTGCAAAGTACCTTAACAGTGTCATTTGAATAATCTCTATCCTACTCAAACATAAGGCTTGACATCCTAACTTCTTCCACCATAAAGAGTATATTTTAATCTGTTGGAATGAAAATACTACATACTTGTAAAATTCATGTGTTCCGTCATTTATTCATTCAACATATAATTATTGAATGCTTACTATGCTCTATGGACTAGGGACAGAAATTGGACAAAACATACCAAAATTTCTGTTTTGTGAAGATTAAAATACAATTAATAATAACTAAAACAAATTTACAGACATTTGCTTTGAGAAAAAGGTTGAACCCCAAGAGGAAAGAAGATCCATACTTTTAAAAATCCTTAGTCATTCTCTAGTTTCTTGGAAGACTGAGAGGGTATTTTATAGTGTTTCAAAGCTGCCATTATAATAATGAATGGTGATAATGTATCATAGAAGGGTATTGTCAAAAATTAAAGAAATTACAAGGAGTCCATGATGATTTGCTGGTACCAACCATACTGTTACCAGGGTTGTTAGGATCAGAGCCTGAGCCTTGGACCAATTAAACAGACAAGTAGTAGTAAAAGATAGAAAAAGATTTTTCAGTGTGGCCACACTGGTGAGAGGAAGAAAGAGATTCCGTGCCATGGCCCCTCAGACCCCCTAGTCCATCCCCAGGATCCTGCTATGAGGACAAGAAGTATGCATGGCTAAGCAGCCCTGGCCAGATATGCTCCTGCCTGTCTCTGCTCCAGTCTGTCTTGCAAAGTGGTCTGACGAGTTGTTAGAATGATATGAAATTTCTCCCTGAGACACAGGTTCCTCCTCTGACTGGCACCAGGCTTCAGCATTTTCCTTCCAACATAATATTCTCAAGGAAATTCAAATTTCTTGCAGACCATTATTTTAATAAAATGATAACCAAGTGGAAGGGCACAAGTACATCCTCAGACCATCTTCCTTCCACCCTGGAAGGAAGTTATAGCTCTGCAGTCTACTCCTTTATTAAAATGTGACTATATGCAAAAAATCCAGACAATCAAATATTCCTGACCTAGGAATGGCCCAAGGAAGTCCTAACTAATCTAACCAGTTTCTCCATGAAATAAATGAGTCTTTATCTTTCTGTTCATTCTGATTTGTTTTACTCCCAAAGATGATTGTTCTCATTCCACCTGAGGAGATAAGCATGCAAGAGAAGCTTAGGGAGGGTCAGTGATGCCAGTGTGTGTGTGTGTGTGTGTGTGTGTGTGTGTGTGTGTGTGTGTGTGTGTATGTTGCTCTGATCTTTCCCACTTCCCCTCCCCAAATGGAAAGAACCAACCTACAAGGGCCTGAACCTTGAGTAGTTAAGTAATTTATTGCTTAGTGCCAGATCTGACCTAGGTCAAAATTATGAAGATCCTGAATTTCTCTTCAGCAGTTATCATCCCATTCCTGAAATTCATGGTGGTGTATTTTCCTCATAATCCTCTAAGTTTTCCACATTATCTTTTTGGCATTTGTCCACTCTTAGAACTCTCCTGAAATCATGGACATTATCTTATTTCTGCCTACACATCCCATCCCCTACATTCAGTACTCATTCTTCATGACCAGATCTCCCAGAGGCAAAGGTAGTGTGGCTGTAGAGCAAGAGTCTTGCCAAGCATTCCATCCCCCAGCACTTCCAGGGGTTGCAGTTAAGCAGAAAGAACTCACCTGCCAGAGTGGTTAAGAACTATGGCTTCCTAGAAGCCTGCTCTCCCCACTGAAAGCAGCATCTTAATAAGCACCATGTGTTTAAATGCCCCCATCTTCCTTGCTCAACATGGAAGGATGGTAGCTCTAACATACTATTTGGAATTTCTCCTGTCAGAGGTAGAAGAAGGATGGCTATTTGGTATGGCAAAGACTTCTTAGTGTGGAGATCTAAGATTCTGCAGTAGCTTTGATATTGGATATAGAATCTTTCAGTGGATCCAAATTGCTAAAGCAGCTGGAAAAACTAGATCAACCAGACACTAAAATGCCAGCTTTACAATTAATAGAGCTCATTCATGACATGGAAGTAACCACTTTCTTCTTCCAGTTTTAAGTGGCTGAACAAGTAGATCTGTAGTTAGCACTCTTACAGATAATGTGGCCGGAGGTGAGAAGAGTCCTCAAAATTGCTCTGGTAGGTAACAGTACCTTCCTCCTATTCATTCAAACTTTCCACTTTTGAAGTCTAAGATGCTCTGAAATTAAAAACATAAGTAAAAATTAACCAAACATTATTTATTTGTATGTTGGAGTCACTTGGAGCAGAACATCAGAGGCACTTGTGTTTTCAGAAGGAAGGAAAGAAGACAGGAGTTTCTCTGGGAGAGATATGGAATAGAAAATTAGCAGATATTCATTTAAAAGGGTAAGCTTTGGGGCTGGAGAGATGGCTCAGCAGTTAAGAGAACTTACTGCTCTTGCAGAGGGAGGACCCAGGTTTGGTTCCCAGCACCCACATAGCAGCTGTAACTGTCTATAGATTCAATGACCTCTTCTGGCCTCTGAAGGCACTGCATGTATGAGGTACACTTAAACCCAGACAAAACATTTCTACACATAAAATAAATATAGTACTCGTTGGTATATACCAAGGCACTTGATTTCCTATTACAGAGATACTTTCTCAGCCGTGTTTATCACTGCTCTTTTCACAATACTTAAGAAACGGGAATAAACTAAATGTCCCTTAGTCAATGAACAATGACAATCTTGTTCATTTACACATTGGAGTTCTATCCAGCTGTAAAGGAAAATGAAATCATGAAGTTTTCAGATAAATGGATGGGACTAGAAACAGCTAGACTGAGTGAGGTTACCCAGACTCAAAAAAACTCAAAAAAAAAAAAAAAAAAAAAAAACCTAACCAAAAACCTTAGGGGGGAGTATATATCCTGAAATAGCCACAGGAATCAGGAAAATTGAAAAGAACCACGGGGGGAAAGGGGAAGAAGGAGCTCAAGAGAGGGGGATGGACAGTAGGAAATAAATGTTATCAAGGGATAAATGGGAAAAATGGGGAGTATTCTAACTGGGGAGGGAAAAGGGAAGGTTATATAGAGGGAGAGAGAAGAAAGAGATAAATAATACTTAGGTGGTATGAAAAACCAAGGGGAAATGTATTATTTCATAAGCCTAAACACACACACACACACACACACACACACACACACATGTATAACTGAAGGCTACATAACAAAAATCACAAGGGAAACTTCCCTCCAAGTTGTTGTTCAGAGTAGTTTCAGAAATTCCAAAAATATTATAGGCTATTGCCACAGCCCTTTATTGCCTCCCAGAACTTGAAGGTAAGACCCTATTGCTGAAGACAAGATATAATTGGGACACAGGACTAAAAGCAGTTGAGCTGGAACTGATCTGGAAGCCTCCTCCCCAAAGACTAGCTCTCACAGTATCGGAAGATGCTATGCAAACTGCAAGAGAGAAAAACCAATCAGTGATCCTTCAAAGCCATAAATCCTATGAACCACAACAGTGACTAGTCCTGAAAATTATCTCTATTGGTGAACAATGGGACTTTAATTTGGGGGAAAATCAAGAGTTGTCTAATTGTACTTAAGGCCAACTCAATGGGAGGGGATCCATGCACAGTACAGTAAGCATAGCTAAGTACATATGGTTGGTGCCGTCCCTCCTCCCCCAACCCTCAGGAGGCTCTCTTACGTCTTTGATCACAAACCAGCCTCTTTACTTACTTCTAGTTTCTGTTCCCCAGTCATTTAACAATACACATGTCCATGACTGGTCCCTCTCTGTTGAGGCTCTCAAACTATAGCTCTCTCTGTTAACACTTTATCTAGAACTTCCTCAGCTATGATTCAGAAGGGGAATTGATTGACTCAGTTGGTCTATTTGTCCAAGGAGCAGGCTGCTGACTAGCCTCTGGCTGGCTGCCCTGTGCTAAGCTCACAGGACACAGCAACCTCATACGTATGTATATACACATAATATGTCCATTTGTGCAATGAGACTACATTTTCTCATGAAGTATATGAAGTATTGAATTTTGTTATAAAATTAACTATTCTGAGAGTTATCCTTTAGTTGGCTTTCAAATACTAAGCTAGATGGACAATGTCTGAAGTCGCCTATGTTTTTGTCAGATCAATAAAGTAAGAAGTCTTTAATGTAGTGTATGTTGTGGGTCTGAAAATGATAAGCCTTCTCCTTCCCCTCAGGGTGCAGTTTGTTTCACAGTTAAGCAGTTCTTTGCCAGAGGCCTGTTTGTCCATTTTCTCCCTCACTGAAAACAAACACAAACCAAAACACAATAGAATTTCTTAAGGTGTGAATGCTCACCTTAGTGTGCACTTGAGTGCTCACCAACATGGGGAGGGAAGAGGACAACTTTTGTGGAGTCTGTTCTTTCCTTCCACCGTGGGTTCCAGGGATCAAATTCAGGCTTGCACCTCAAGAGCTTTTACCCACTGAGCCATCTTGCCAGGCCTCAAACTAACTTTTTTTAGAAGTAATATTTTTCCTTCCTAATACTTTTGAAGTAAGATACTTTTATTCACGATGTGTGCTTGTGTAAATGAAGTTGGTAATTTTTAAAAAAGTATTTAGGAATAACCACATGATTAGAAGCATTTCATTACAGCTTTAACATATTCAATAACAATTTCCAGAGCAAAGATACATCTCTTTCAAAAGTGGCTGTAAATTTTTAGGTTCACAGTTGAATTTATACAGTTATACAATATTGAACTCAGTATAAACCCTATAGGACATAAAATTGAATGGGTTTTAAACCTTTAAAAAAAGAACTACATTTCATTTTAAAATATACTGTTTCCTACAGAAAGACTCATTTTTAAAGCTACTAACACTTAGATGTTTGCACATGCATCTCTAATCTCTATGTATCTGATTATTATTAGTCA
>NW_008347042.1:2277329-2282161 GCF_000622305.1 Nannospalax galili
CTTAGTCATCTATATCCCCACAACCCAAATGGCCCCCTCCCATAGCACCCCGCCTCTCTGATGGAGCCCATATGCTCTGTAATCCCTGTTACTGTCCACTGTGTTGTCAGCGCCCTAAGCCATTCCCCAGTGCTTGTCCATTTCTGAATCTAGTCAGCCTATCTAGAGTTCCTTGTTTTAGGAAGACCAGCTGTTCCTCATCTAGCAGCAATCAGTTGTCAATATTCCTTTAGATAAGATTGGGGTCTGCTATTCATTTTCCCAGTTCTATGCTGGGCTGTCTGGGAATCTGCACCCTGACCAGAAGTTGGTGATTTTTTGAGTTCTCCTAATCAAGTTTTCAAGAAAACAAATTAGCTAGCTTTCCATTTGGAGTCAGATAACTTGGCTAGTTTTTAAAATCAGACTGAGAATATTCTCATTTATAGAAACACTGCATTCTGTCTTGAATCTCAACTCTTCCAAACATCTTTATGGTATGTTTGACTAAAAAGAAAAATGATTCAGAAGAAAGATGTATCTAGGCATCAATACCAACACAAAACAACACTTTCCAGCAAAATCCTCTAGTTTATAAACTATACCTAATGTATAAAATATAGAGATAAATCACCCAAAGGAGAAAGTCACAGAGGTCAGGCATGAGGGCTGGCTATTGGGCAGCCTTACTCAAGGTTATGAAATGACAAAAACAAGAAAACAAGACTCAAAAAGATGACTCAGTTTTCATCTGTCCCCACGGTTTTCAACTCTTACTTTAAGCTGTACTCGCTGAGTTGCTCTTGGAAGACAAGCTGCCCTCAGTGATGCCTTTTACTTCTGTAAAATATGGCCCTGAATTTGCACTGGTGAGGACGTTGCTTCTATGCCACTTGCAATCTTCTCACAGGCTGTGAAATGTAATCTTCCATAAAAAGGAAATGTGTTAAATCACACTGATTTTTATTTCAACGAAAATTACAGTTTGCTTTTAATGCGAATGACTCAGTCAGTCAGATTGACATTCTATCTCTGCATGAAACATTTTAAAACATGATTTCCTCTTTGTCCCCTATATGGAGCCAAATCCTATTTATCTAAAGAATACTGACAAGGAAGGTGCATACAAAGCACAAAATAAGCCCCTATTTGCCTGCACTGTCTCCACAAACTATGGTCCTCGGATCTTCACATGAAGTCTCAATTAAGAAGCATATCAAAGGAAATGAGAAAATCTATTTTCAGATGTGCCAATAGATCATAGGTGGTTTGGTCTGAAAGTGCTGTGGTCTTCCAGAAATTACATTTTACTATGTAAACACTACACAGTTATTCTTATGACTATTCTAGAACCTCCTGAAGATATTGATGGATTGTTTATAAAGTCTACTGGTACCTGGAGGAAATAATCACTTGTATTATAAGAAGTAATCATATGAACTATTTTATAAATGTATGACTCTCTAATGTATCCATTTATGTCAAACTTTTAATAAACCAAGTAAATTGCATTAATTCTGTAAAGTTCAGAAATAAAAACATTCAAAAAGAAAGTAGCTCAGCTACAGTCTGAAGTCCTGTCTTTAAAAAAAAGAAAGAAAAAGGAAGAGAAAGAGAAAGAAAAACCCAAACTCAGAAAAAAAATGAATTCATTTTTTTGCATAAGCTTGTATAACTTGTTTGATTCCATAAAACTATTGTGAACATATTCCTAGATTTTTCTAAATTTTATTTATTATTTTTATTTTATGTGTTTGTGTGTATTGCCTGCATGTAGGTAAGTGCACCCCTATCATGCAATGCCCACGGAGGTCAGAAGAGGCTGTCAGATCCCCTGGGACTGGAGTTATGGACGTTGTTAGCTGCCATGTGGGTGCTGGAATTCGAACCCGCATCTTCTGCAAGAACAACCAGGGTTCTTAACCACTGAGCCATGTCTCCAGCCCGATAAGCCTAGATTTTAAATTATGTGTGTATGCTTTTATATCATTCTTCATTCTTTTTTTTATTTATTTTTATTTTTATGCGTGAATGTATTGTCTGCATATATGTAAATGCACTTGTGTTGCACAGCCCATGGAGGACAGAAGAGGACATCGAATCCCCTAGAACTGTAGTTACAAACAATGTTAGCTGTCACGTGGGTGGTGGGATTCAAGCCCTGGGTCTTCTGCAAGAACAGTCAGTGTTTTTAACTGCTGAGCCATTTCTCCAGCTCCATCATTGTTCATTCTAATTCTACATTATTTAATCATGATATAGCTTCTTTTTAAGTATTTTATCTTATTATTTTAATTTTATGTGTATGAGTGTATTGCCTGCATGTATGTAAGTGTACCGGTGTTGTGCAGTGCCTGCAGAGGCCAGAAGAGAGGGCTGGATCCCCTGGAACTAGAATTATGGATGGTTGTTAGCTGTCATTTGGGTGCTCTTAATCCCTGAGCCATCTCTCCAGCCCTAATATAGCTTCTTTCATTTAACTTTTTTACTTTATTTATTTGCAACTTCACAATTATAGACAAACATATGATGAATATTTTTAGTTATAAATCTTTTTACATTTATTTTTTTCTTAGCATAGACTGCAGAAAGCAAAATTTTAGGCCACTTAGAGTAGAGCATTTTAATGTTTTTTGATCCCCACTGACAAACGACTCCCCAGAAAGACAATCCAATTCTTTCCAGAAATAGGCCGGCATCCACCTCATCTGTTTTGTGATGATGCCTGTCACTGTTTTCCAGGTTGAGCATCCAAACATGACTCAGCATTTTTATTACATGTTTCTAACTTTAAATGGGCATAATACTTTTTCTAAGATTAGTTTTATTTTTCAGGTTGTAAAATGTGTTTGCCATATAACTGTGCACAATAGAAATGTACACAAAAAAGCAAATTTTCTCAAAATATCACCACTTGGAGATAACATTTTCCCTTCTGGAGAACGACCTTCCAAATAACAACCTGTGTGATGCTTTGTCCCTGTGCAAAGTGTTGTTCTGAGCTAAGATGGTTTTGCATCTGTTTTCCAAGGATTTTTCTGATGCTTTTTCCAAATTCCAAGTTAAAGATCAAGACTGAAGTTGGGGATGTGGGCTAGGGTGTGGTGTGTGGAGAAAGACTTGAATGTATACTCCACTTTCTAATGTATGTGTAGATGAGACCCTGAAGAATCATAATGATGTATGAACACTCCAAGTCACCCCAGCACTTTGCCAACAAGAGGAAGGACAGAAGGGTACCATGCAAATGACTTGACACTTCCCCCTTCTCAGAAGCTGTGATAAATGTCCTGCAGCTGCCAAGCCAGCTCAAGGTTTCCTAAACAGTGGGCAGAGCTTCCTTCAGCATATTTCATAGAACATGAAGAACTTTCATCATCATATTTCATTTTATCTCAAGTATTAATCCAACATTAAATAAAAATCATTTTAACGAGAGTAAAGAAGTCCAGTTATGTTATCAAAAGCCTGGGAAGCCCAGTAGATTGCTCAGAGGACCAGGCTGTCATTTTAGTAAACTAATCCCCTTGTGCCTCTGTACTCCGGGTTCCCAAATCAAATTTCTGGCAGCTTCACATATGCACTGGTAAGAACTGATCCAGGTCTATTATTGATCACTTACTTGGTGATGCCTCTTTTGTTAGGAAAAACACACACTGTAGTTGGGAACATCTTTGCACTCTATTATCTTTAGAGTTCATAAGTCTGAAGATTTTTTGTTGCATTTCTTCTCTACAGAGGGGATAAGAAAAATAAAATCTTAAAATAATGAATAAATGTGATGTCTTATGAAGTGACCCAGCCTGGTTCAAAGCGTAGATGAAGACCCTGGATTTTCCTCAGACATGTGCCTCCCTCTCTCTAATTCTATCACAGACATCCAAACACACCTGCCAGTGGGCTGCTGGTAAAATATGGGCCTTCATTTCTATTCTCTTTGTCTTGTAAGCCTAGGTAGAAACTGAGAAGTCTGAAAACCTGAGTCAAAATTTGCATGGCAGCAGTGAGGCAGCTTCAGAAGGGCCTGCCAAGGCCGCATGCAGGAGCAGAAGGAGGGCATTTTACTCAGCCTGTGAGAAGACTACTCTGATGATCCAAAACTCTAGGATCACTCCTGTGTCAGGTGAGCATGACACACAAGGTGTGCGACCTGAGACACGTGGAGGTTGTGTAGGAAAGACCTTTGATAAGGACAGCATGGGGAGGTGTCGTCATGCAGCCAACTAAATCCTTCCTGGTGTCTCTGAAAGAATGGTGGATTTGGAGATACGCAGTACCTGAAAGTGAAAATATCTCACTCAGAAGAATTTATCTTGCACATATAGTTGTATACGTGTCAGAGATGAGTGTAGATCTATTTTACAGTGGCATCAATCAGAATGAAGCAAAAGACAGGTTATAGAAATCGTCCTGTTCCCTCATAGTAAGTCACAGCTTTTGAAACCTTTACTATGAAATAAGTTTATATGAAAAGTTGACAAATAAAAAAGGCAAACTCCAGTACAATATATGGGAGCTCTTCTCATTCACCAAAATGTGGGGTATCTTATTCTTTCAGTCTGTCTCCATTCCAGGATATTAATTAAATGATTCCCAGGGGCTGCTTCTGGGAGAGTAAGGCTGAGGGTGTGAGGCTCTAGACCAGAGGAAGAAATCAAACCTGGGCAGGCAAGATGGCTCAGTGGGCAAATACACTCCCCACACAACCTGATGACCTGAGTTCCCACATGGTGGAAGGAGAGAATCTATTCCCAAAAGTTGTCTTCTGAGCATCATACATGGGTTATGGTACAAGAGTGCATATGTATGTGCACAAACACATGTAGAAAGGAAGGGAGGGAGGGAGGGAGGGA
>NW_008347042.1:2282176-2288889 GCF_000622305.1 Nannospalax galili
AGGAAAGGAAAATTTTAAAAGAATTTCAATTTTTTTAAAAAGTAGTCAACCTTCCTGAACTTCTATGTCTTGATTAGCTAGGGCTGCCAAAACAAAGTAGCATAGATTGGGTGCCTCAAACAACAGAAACTTATTTTCTCATAGTTCTGGAGGCTGGTAGTACAAGGTCAGGGAGCCAACATGGTTGAATTCTTCATGAGAAAGTTCCTTCCAGTGGCCTTATTTGTTGGGTAGGGAGAGAGAGAAGAGTGAGCTTCTGGTGACTCTTTATATGGCCACTAATTCCATCATGAAGGTGACACCCTTGTGACCACACCTAAACTCCCAAAGGCCCTTCTCCAAATATCATGACATTGGACATTAGGATTTCCTCATATGAATTTGAGGGGACTGAACTCAATCCATAGCACCATTCATAATGTATGAGCTTTTCACTATTTCACCATGCCCACATTTGTTTCCTATGCAATTGATTTAGAAATGCTTAGTTTTGTCTTAGGAGAAAGGAGGGAAGAAGGAAAGAAGGGAGGAGAGGGGAGAAAGGGAGAGGGAGAGAGATCCATTGTCTCTTTGTGTATGTGCATGTGTGTGTATATGATGTATATGCATGTGTATGATGCATGTTTATGATGCGTGTATCTGATGTATATGTACGTTGTGTGTGCATGCATGTATATGATGTATGTACACACTCCTGTGTGTGAGCGCAGGCACATACATGCCATTGTGCACTCGTGGAGACCAGAATGCAACCTCAGTGTCAGTCTTTACCTTCCACCTTGTTTGAGGCAGGGTCTCTTTTCCATAGCTGTGTATGCCTATGTATGAGTTTCCAGGGAGTCTCCTGTTTCTGCCTCCATCTTTTGAGACCTGTTATTACAGATACTTACTACCATATCTTGCTTTCATGTGCGTTCTTGGGATTTGAACCCAGATCTTCATGAGTGTACAATAAATACTTTACGCACTGAATTACCTCCTAGTCCTCTTCTTATTAAGGACACCAGCTCTGTTGGATTAGGGGTTCACCGTTATGGCCAGAGGTAATCCCAGTTATCCACTTAAAGGCCCAGACTCCAAACAAAGTCAGACTGGGCATGATAACTTTAACATATGAACTTATAGGCAGGAGACACAGTGCAGTTCATAACACCCAGCAAGTGAATTTCAGAGCACCAGTGTATTTTTTAATACATTTAATCAGCCTGGCATTTCACCCACCAACAACTTTCAGCTTGTGCTCCTATACTGACCAATAGAAGCACAAAAGATCAGAACTAGAGCAGGAGATTGGGGAGGAATGTGCTGGCTGTTAATATGGCTGGTTTCGTGTTTGGTCTTCATGTTCCATCATCACCACTGTCTTCTCTTTCTAGGTCCAAAAACAGGCGCTAGAAGACATTTCAACATAAGAAGCCTCCTGTTTCATGACTTCAGAAAGTGCAAGCTTATCCGAAACAAAGTAGTAAACAAAGTAGCTGAAATACTTAACCTGTCAGTTCCCACATGGACCTTATTTTCTTTTCTCTGCATCCTCTATCAGTTGAATTGTGTCAACTGTCAGGCATAAGGTTTGCAAGTAAGGCTTGAGAGAGCTGAGTGTCCTAGGTTCATCAGTCTGATCCGTGACATGAACATGGGAAGCAATCTTGTCTCCAAAATCTTTGGAGGAGATTTCAGTGTCTGAGCTGGTCGAATTTTTGGCTTGTAGTGCTTTCTAAACCCCAGTGGAGGACACCCAGCATTCGTGAGGAATACACAAAACTAACACTGGTGGGAAAGAGGCGTCTGAGAAGGGATAAGGTCATATGACAACGCACATGAAAGCAGCTGGCCTCCTGCTGATTCTCCAATGGTTCAGCACAGCTTCCTGAATAATATGTGTAATAATAGTGTAGCCAGTAGTTGGGACTTGGGTGGCCTCAGAGAAAGCAGGGGTGGGGGGAGAGGGGAGAGAGAGAGAGAGAGAGAGAGAGAGAGAGACTGAAAAAGAGACCTCTAGCCAATGTTGCAGGGTCTTATCACCATTGAGAAAGAATTCAGACAAAGAAAGGAATTGGGACAATGTTTTATAGATCAAATGTACATACTCAAAGGGTGAGGAAAGAATTCTTAGAGTGAGTCTCACATGCATGTTTTTAGAAAGCATATTTTGTGGTCAAGCTTAATGAAGGGGGGATTAGTACAAGGAATGTGAGAAAAGTACAAGGAATTCTCTGAAAATGTCAAAGTTTTCCAGGAAAAGATTTATTCCTTCTCTGTACTTATATGAAGTTTTCTGGATGTGTCATAGCATCAGATGCTTGAGAACTATCAATTCTACAAGGCTAATAATACGGAAATGCCATGATAATGAATCCAAGGACAGTTAATGGCTGTATTGGCTACTTTTCTCATGACTGTGACAAAGTACCTGATGAAAGTAACTTAAGGATGAAGAGTTTATTTTGGCTCACAGTTTGAGAGGATACAACAGGCACATAAAGTGGCTGGTCACCCCGTGTCCACAATCACGAATCAGAGAGAGAAGAATGCTGATGCGCAGCTCATTTTCTCTTTCTGAGACCCCAGCCCATGAATAGGAATTCCCCCTCAGTTAAACCTGGGAAATAGCCTCAGACATGCCCAGAGGTGTGTTTTCATGGTGGTCCTAAATCCAATCAAGTAGATGATATGCATTAGCCATGAAAATGGTCATCCACTTCTTGAGGTGGAGATTTCAGTAACTATTAATCTGTTCCTGGGAGGAGCAAATGAAAATTTTTACCACATTGTATTTTTACAAATAAAACGTGCCATAGTAACTTTTGAAAATTCAAATATGCAGAAAGATTCTCAACATGTTCCTGTAAATACTGGGCACTGTGATAAGTACATTTAAAAATATCTTAAAGTTGTTCCTGGGGAATGAATAGACAGGTATGAGAGGCCCTATGACTAAAGTTACAAATAGAACAAAACCTTTTTCTTTACATGAAAAGCGTCTTCTGTTTTGCACAAAAAGATTGAACTCCTAACAAGACTGAGAAATGCAAATGTTGGTTTCTAAAAAGGAACTTCCTTTTCAAAAAATGTGTTTTGGGTGAATGTCTAGGGTACTCTTCCTCTAAGAAGCATGTTCTCGACTCTAGAGAATAAAAAAAAAAAAAAATGTAACCCAGTAATCCAACCTGACTACTCTAGCAGGCTCTGGTCTCTGGAAACCTGGTGCAGCTAGGGAAGAAGAAAGTGGGCCACTCAGCAGCCTGACTGACAGGGAAGGACTGGGGAGACACCTGCCCACAGCTCCAGGCCCTTACTCTGTTCAGATTGGCCCCACGGCTAGGCAGACCAGGCAGCCTCTACTTCACTGGCATGCCTCACTCTAAGCAATGCATTTAAAAAGTTTCCTCTATAAAACATAGCATAACAACCGTACTGCTTCGGATGATTCTCTTTGGTAAGAATTTTTCAGAGCCTATAAGATTTTGAGAATATGGGACTGGGAACACTGGGACATTTGGTTAAAGAATAAGGAAGAATGGGATCAACTCTGATACATTCTTGTAAGTCAGTCATAAGTAGGTTTTTCCCAGAATATTTTGTGAACTTGAATAGTACTGAGCTCATGTTGTCATGCTCTTCTGGCTGATTTTTTTTTTTTCTTGTCAATAATGACTGCACTCAATCAAGTTCGAGGGTTAGGCTGATCAAATAAGACATGGTCTAGGTAGTCAGAGTCTATAAATAATTTAAATTACAAGTTTGATTTCTTTTATAAAAAGTAATACTTCATGAAATAAAAATTTATTCTTGGGGCTGAGAGATAGCTCAGTGGTTAAGAGCACTGACTGCTCTTGCAGAGGACCCGGATTTGATTCCAAGCACCCACATGGTGGCTACGAATGGTCCTTAACTCCAGTTCCAGGGGAATCCAAAGCCCTCTTCTGACCTCTGTTGTGGGTTCTCCTCAGGCCAGCTGTGAAGACCCTGACCTGGATTGGGTCCCCTGCCGATTGGGGGGGGGCAAGAGGCGTGGAGTCAACACACAGACACCAGGAGTCAGGTAGAAGCAAGCACTAGGCAAGTTGCTGCAGGCTTGTTTAATGCAGGAGGGGGCAAGCCTTATATTTCCCTTTTCTCTGCCCCCAAGTCCCTTTAGTCCTGATTGGGCCATGCCATGCAGTCTGTCAGCAGTCACTGGGCTCGTGAGCAGGGTATGGAGGTGCGGGCTCCTTTTGGCGGGCTCCTTTTCATGGGCTATTTACGGAACAAGAAGTGAAATGAATTCTCGCTGAATCCCAGGGTTCTGGGTCCGCGCCATCTTTGAAGGCATCCTGCTACATTTCCACACTTTTTCTTTAAAAATGACTGTCCAGCGAGAGCCTATAGGCAGTTCTGCCTCGGGATGACCCCAGGGTCATGGATTGTGCCTGTCTTAGGTTATCCTATTTGGGCATTAACCTTACCCATCATTGGAGCATGGGCATACACGTCCATGTCCTGGCTTAGGATGATTCAGCCCAACAGGAGCTTACCCGTCATTGACTACCAGCCCTCCAAGGGGTATCGTCCTGGGGGATCAGTCGAGGTGGGGAATTATCTATAGGAGGCCTCATACATTTGTGCGAGCCAAGTCTGTCGGGCTGCATAGGGCAAGTTGAAATCATCTTTGTGTATTGCTCTGAGGGCCTGATACACCAAGTGACTGAATTTTTTCTGACTGCGGGAATGAAGAACAAGGCATTTAAGAAGTAGAAAGAGAAGAATAATTATGACTGTCAGGAGTAGGTAAGTGACAATCCAAGACAGGTCAAACAGTGCTTTTAGATTAGACCAGATTTTCTCTAAGAACCCTGAATTGATGTCCAGCGGGGGCGTGGGTATAATTTAGAGCAATAATTTGATTAGTTAGTAATATAGAGTAATTGAGAAACTTCTGATTTCAGTGGCCATGCATATAGTGCACAAGTTGTAGGCGCACTTCAGTAATATTTTGTATGTTATAGGGGGTGAGACAAAGTGACTTAAAGCGAGGGTCACAGGCTAGCAGACCTATGTCTTTGGTGATTGCCAGCTCTTTACTTAAGAGATCAATCTGTTGTTGTAACACATTAATTGCCTGATGAAGATGCTTATTGATAAGGGACTGAATGTGAAAGGTAGAGGAGGTTTTGGACACAGCCTCGTTGAGTGTCTCCACAGTAGTGTAGGACTGGGTGATAGCCACTGCAGCAGTGGTGGCTGCACCTAATGCAAGGATGATGGTTGAGATGAGAGTGGCAGTGACCCCGAAATTCCATTTTAAGCAGGGGGCCTGTGATAAGGCTGTCTGCTCTATAAAGGTGATGGCATGGAAGTGGGTTGCATTGGTGACTGGAACCCAAAGGGCCACAGGTTCATGCATAAAGATAACTATGTAAGTGGAATGGTTCCAGCAGGCTGCCAGTACATAGGTGGTGTTGGTATCTTAGCAATTGCATTGTACCCGAGGGTCGGAGGTAACATTGGCTAGCAATAAGGCAAACGGGGGGCCACATGGAAATGGGGGTAGGGGGCCAGGATGTTGTGTGATCAATGGATGTAAAGATTTTGTTTTTGGCACAAGTAGAGGGATTGGTGTTAGTGTAAGTGCCGTTGGAAAGCTGAAGGCCCTGCTGTGCCAGTAACGGCCTCATGTCCATGCAGGCATGCGGACCACAGAGGTCCCAGTTACCAAGTATTGATTCGCGGTTGGTATGGGAGATCTTAATGCCGCAGGGATAAGTGGGGGCCAGTTGTCTCCAAGATCCTAGGGGGTGATTAGAGGGGGTAGAGGGGGAGCAGCTGAAGCGGCAAAAGGAAGGGATGGCATGGTTGGGCTTAGGGTGGCATCTCTGCCATGGTATAGAGAGCATGAGGGAAAAGGGTGCAAGGGAGCGTGTGTGTGGGTAGTTGGCGAGTGGTGGGTGTAGAATGGCAGGGCAAAATGAGGATGGAGGGGAGGGGTGGCAGTCCCCTCCGCCTCCCCTGTAGAGGGGGAGCAGCTGAAGCGGCAAAAGGAAGGGATGGCATGGTTGGGCTTAGGGTGGCATCTCTGCCATGGTATAGAGAGCATGAGGGAAAAGGGTGCAAGGGAGCGTGTGTGTGGGTAGTTGGCGAGTGGTGGGTGTAGAATGGCAGGGCAAAATGGGGATGGAGGGGAGGGGTGGCAGTCCCCTCCGCCTCCCCTGTTATGATTGTCTCCAGTGCAGCGAGGACCAAGGCTACATCGGTATTGTTGAAGGTAGGGGAAAGGCCCTTGAGTTTAAGCATGTAAATCGAGGAGGCACTGCCAGCATAATCTTGGACGGTCAGGTTGAACAGCCTAATGTATGAGGATGCATTGTTGGTAGTGAAGCACTGAGAGATATTTAGGGGCCAGGAGCCATTGAGTGATTCCCAGGAAGCAACTGGGTCCATGGAGGGGAGGCCAAGCATAGAATTAGTTGAAAAGAGGGTGGGGTAGGCTGGGGAATGAAGCTATAAGAGCAAGAGTATAGGCGGGGAGGGGACCAAGGCCCAGAGGTCGTGGGCCATGGCACAGGGGTAGGGAAAAGCAACCAATTATCCAGATAGCGGTGAGATCTCTGGGTCCTGGGGGTCCCATTGTTTGGTTGGTGGTCACACATCTCTTGCTGGAACCCATACTAGCTTTGTTTCTGTCTGAGGAAACACACAAGCATAGCCTCACCCTCTTGTTAACAGTTAACAAG
>NW_008347042.1:2289289-2299128 GCF_000622305.1 Nannospalax galili
TGGGGTCCATGGCACTCCCATTACCAGCATTGCCAATTTGACTGCCTTAATGGCATGTGAGGCCTTTTCACCGGTTTGAGCGATGGCGAAAAGAAAGGAGTAGGTGTCAACGATGACATGGACATACTTAAGATTACCAAAGGAGTTATAATGGGTGACATCCATTTGCCAGAGGGCATTGGGTAGGAGACCATGCAGGTTAACTCCATATCGACTGGGGGGGCCTAAGGGAGTAAGGGGTGCACATGTAATGCAAGATCTGCTCAAATGTTTGCATTGAGAGATGGGTAGGTCAGGTAGAAGGCAGTGCAGAATGCAAGGAGAAAGGTGAAATTGTTGGTGTAAGGCTCTGGCTTGTTCTAGTAGGGGAATCTCTACAGATGTGATAACTTTATCTACTTTGTCATTTCCATTTGCCTAAATCCTGGGGAGCTTGGTGTGTGATCTTATGTGGGAGATGTGCCAGGGCCATTGTCTGTTATCTAAAATTATCTGGAGAGCTCTCACGGTTTTAGTGATGGGATCCTTGTGGCCTTTTACCTGAGCAAAAGGAAGATATCTGAAGGCCTGAACCACATACTGGCTGTTGGAGAATATATTGAGCAGCTCAGTCTGGCAGACTTGGAAGATTTTTAACAAGGCCAGGAGCTCCCCCAACTGGACAGAACTGGCATTGGCTTGTACATAACAGGCGTCATCCTTTCCCGTGCGTTGAATGACAATGCCATAGTGGGACTTATTGGCATCCGAGAAGGCTAGCATGGCTAAAGGTAGGGGGTTTTTGCAAGAGGAAGCATGTAGCTGAGTGGTGATTTCCAAACAGGCCAGGCTGGCCAGTCACTTATCTGGGGTGCGTGGTTATCCAACTCCCCTGTGAACTTGGACATCATTAGTTGGAAAGCCAGAGAGTCTTCCCATAACGTGTGGGAATGCTTAAGAGGAAAGGGTAGTATAATTTTGCCAGGTTCCTTTCCGAATATGTACCTGGCTGTTTGTCAGGCCTTAGTTGTTCATTTGAAGGCAATAGCATACTTAGAGCTAAGCCTAGTTAGGTCCGAGGTAACCAGGTGGATGCATGCCAGGGGGTCTTGCTGCCATAGTGCCCCCAAGACACCATTTTTAGTCCAGAGGATCAAGGCCAGTAATGGTTTTGCTGGGTCATAATGTCAGAGTGATGCAGACCAGAGTATATGATCTATCTTATTAAGAAGATCCTTAGCTGACTGGGTGAGAGGGATCCTTGAAGTTGGTGAATTATGGCCTTCCAGCAGGGATTTGGCCTTCCAAATCAGGGACCGCTGTAAATTGTTTGAGCCAGTTTATAGTCCCACAGAGTTCTTGGAGCTCAGTCAAGGTATATACAGTTTTTTGCAAGATGGAAGGGTTAAGCGGTTTAATTACTGTATCTATATGGTAGCCAAGGAATGTGAAAGGTTGGATGTATTGTAACTTGTCTCATGCAATGTAGAGACCTAGACATTCTAAATCTGCAAGCAGACTGGGTATTGCAGCCTGTAAGTATTGTGCGATTTATGTGGTAGCAGTATGTCATCCATATAGTGTATGACAATTAGGTCTTGGGGATGTTGGTTAAGGCCTTATTAACATATAATTGACAGATTGTGGGGCTATTTTTCATACCCTGTGGTAGTACCTTCCATTGGTATCTGTTGGCTGTTCTCTGAAAGTTGGGCTCCCATACCGTGAAGGCAAAGTGAAGTCTATCTTGTTCCCCTAGGGGGATTTGGAAGAAAAAATCATGGATATCAATACTATGATATGATGGGATGGGGGGATGGCTGTAAGGTGTGGTAAGCCTGCTTGTAGCAAGCCACTTTTTTCCATCTGGGCATTGACTTCTCTAAGATCTTGGAAAAGTCTGTATTTCCCCAATTTCTTTTTAATAACAAATATCAGGGTATTATGTTTACTGAGAGAGGGCCCAATGTGGCCAAGCCTCAATTGTTCAGCTACCAAATTTTTGAGGGTAGATAATTTAGGTTCTATTATAGGCCACCGGTCCACCCAAATGGCATCATTAGAGAGCCAGGTAATGGGGATCAGCTCAGGGGCCAAGATTGAAGTTGATCCCAGGTGGGCAGTGGCCATTAGGATTGGGGGTGTTGGGCAAGGTGTTATCTTTTCCCTGATAGTCCCAAGTTATCGTGGAGCACGATATCATCATAAAAGGTGCGGTCATCCATGGTAAGGACCATGCCCATGTCCTCTAGGATGTCTCGGCCCCGTAAGTTACAGAGAACGTCCTCTACTATGGGGGTAACTGTGCCCTGGTTCCCATCCAAGTCCTTCCAATATACTGGACGTGTGACCAACTTGGAACCTTGTGTGCCGCCAACTCCTTTTATTGGTGGGCCTGGCCAGTATTTCCAATGAGGGAATTTAAGGGATTCAGTTTCTGATAGAGTGGTGACATCAGCCCCTGTATCTACTAGGCCATTTATGGCAGTTCCATCTAGGGGAGTAGTTGAGGATTGGGAGAGTCCATAATATCTGTCTCATTTCCCCTCTTGTGGGCAGGGCTGAGGAGTGCCCTGGGTGGAGTTTAAAGGAGCCAAGTCTGGTTGAGGCTATAACCCATAGTCTTTAGCCCAATGGAATCCTTTTTTGCACTTAGGGCAGCGAGTTTTTGGGTGGGCTGTACCTCTTGGGCAGTGGCTATGAAATTGGCCAAGGCCCCCACAGTTCCAGCAGCCTTCCCATGTGCCAAAGTGGGTGGGTTTTCCTTGCGAGTCTCTAAAGAAGCATTCAAAGCCTCAATAGGGCCCTCCGTGGGGTCTAAGTCTCTTGTAGCGAGTACCCATTTGTGAATGTTATCATTGCAGACAAGTGTGATAGCATTATGAGTAGGGGTGTTTAGTCCCTCTTAAGTTAACTGTGTGATAATCACCCCTCGAGTGGGTCCAGACTCCACCCTCCGCTCTACTGCCTCGGTGACACGGTAAGGAAGTCCGTGAAGGACTCCCCTGACTGTTGAATCAAATTACGGAAAAAGACTTGTGGGTCACTGGGGAGCAACATTTAAGATCCTTAAAGGCCAAGTCAGAAACTTGTTGGAAATAGGCATGGAGGCCAATAGTAGACTGGGAGATGGGGTCAGTATATTGTCCACATCCTATGAGCATGTCCAACATAATGTTGAAGCCATATTGGAGATTTAGGCATGCCTGGTTTTCAGCCTGACCATCATAGGCTGCACCACTTTAGAAAGACTGAGGGTTCTAAGACTGCCTTTAGTAAGTTATGCCAAACACCACTTTAGAAAGACTGAGGGTTCTAAGACTGCCTTTAGTAAGTTATGTCAATCATAGTGGGTTTGTAAACATAAGGACCACTGGTGAAGAACCTGTTCAAAATATGGAGAGTCAGGGCCCGATTGCTCAGCTGCCTTGTGGATAAGAATGAGGTCAGCAAGTGGGATGGGCAGCCATAGACGCTGTGCCGCATCGGGGCCAATGTTAACCAGAAATGCAGACAAAGGTGGGTGAGGGATTAAGGAGGGAAGCCTAGGAGGGAGGGGCATGGTAGCAAGGGAAGGGGTGGGATGGTTATTGGGGGGGGAGAGTAACTCCTTCCATGGGTTTCGGGGCAGGGGAATTTCTGGGTATGGTAGCTCTTGGAGAGTATCCTGAGATATAGGCAAAGGAGCTCCTTCCTTATTGGAAGTGGGCGCAGAGGCGGCATCCACCTCTGGGTCTGGGGGGTCTGGGGGGGTCCGGGGTAGAGGTAATCACCAGGTCTACACTAGATTGCTCCCGGCAGTGCTTGTTGTGGGCTGAGATGACTTCCTCAGGAGAGGAGGATTTAAGGCTAGCAATGATGGCTAGGAGGATCGTTACTAATGATGCAGGGGGAGTGATCCCTGACCCAACTTCCCTTTTTTGGGCCAGGAAGAGGACCTGCATCCATGTGTCAGGGTCCCACATGTTTTCAGGGGAGACCCACGGAGCTAAATTAGTGGCTTCATCCCAAAAGCGTTCGATATCTTTTGGTTTCACTTTCAACCCTCTGGTTTTAAGGAGCACCTTGAGTGCTGCCATTTGTGGTTCCCTGCATTGTGGTGGTAAATTGCCCATTGGGGGAGGGTCTTGAGAAGGGGAATTTTCCATAAAAGTAGTCGACAAGGGTGACTACCAAGAGGGCACAAAGGAAGAAAAGAAGCACTGTGAGCCACTCGGATGTCAACCTCCTCGACATGTAAAGGTGTATGGGATCCAAATGTCTTGTACTCAGTGAATGACTTCTGGAGGCCATGATACCTCCAGCCGAATGCTCACACGGTGTCTCTGGGACAGGTAACAGGGTGACCTGAAGCCTGGGCTCTGAGTTCGGGGTGGATCAGCCCTTATGTGAACTCACCTTCACATGGTGTCTCCAGGACAGGCAACAGGGTGACCCGTAGCCTGGGTTCTGAGTTTGGGGTGGATCAACTCTTATGTGAACTCACTGTGTTGAGCTGAGGCGGGGAGGTGCCAACATGGGCTTCGGGACCACAAGGCAGAGTGTGCCTCCCTGATCTAACAAACTAGTCCAAAAATAAAGATGGCAGGGTGGAGGGGACAGAGGAGGAGGCTACTCGCTCACCCTCGAGCAGCTGAAGAAACAGACAAATCCAGGGGCCTACTTACCAAATGAACTGAGGTTCTGGGTGTTGCCAACACCATGGGCAGGGGTCCCTGTATGGGCGCCAGGTGTTGCGGGTTCTCCTCAGGCCAGCTGTGAAGATGCTGACCTGGATTGGGTCCCCTGCCGACTGGCAGGGAAAGAGGCATGGAGTCAGCATGTAGACACCAGGAGCTGGTAGAAGCAAGCACTAGGCAAGGTGCTACGGGCTCATTTAATGCAGGAGGGGGCAGGCCTTATTTTTTTCTTTTCTCCGTCCCCAAGTCCCTTTAGTCAGCATATTGTTTTCTGATTGGGCTGCGCCACGCAGTCTGTCAGCAGTCACTGGGCTCATGAGGAGGGTACGGAGGCACGAGCTCCTTTTGACAGGCTCCTTTTAGTGGGCTATTTGCGGACCAAGAAGTGAAGTGAATTCTTGCTGAATCCTAGGCCTCTGGGTCCATGCCATCTTTGGAGGCCTCCTGCTACAGACCTCCACAGCAGTGCACGACATGGGTGCACTCGGGTGCACTCACATACATGCAGGCTATACACTCATACACATAAAATAAAAATAATATATATATATTTTAAAAATTTATTCTTTAGCAAGGTGAAGTTTACTTTGTGTCTTTTAGAGAAATTTGATATGTACATGTTAGCAACCCCCATAGATCCCCTAAAAATATGACAACAATTTTTCTGCTAATGATATTATCACTTTTAAACTCTTTTTGTGTGCCTGTGTGTTGGGGATGGTATATATATGTATATGTTCCTGAGGGTTTGGGGGATATGCAATTGTTCTCCCTCCTATATTTTGAAACAAGATTTATTACTGAACCTAGAGTTTACTGATGTGCCTAGACTGGATGGCCAGGAAGCCTTAGGGATCCTCCTTGGTACTGGATTATAGGTATGGACCACAGTGCCCAGCTTTTTATGTGGCAGATTTGGATCTGAACTTGGGTCTTCATGCTTACACAACAAGCACTTTACCCCTTTCTGGCCCTCAAACAATTTCTGAGTTTATATGTGGATCAACTATTTTGAATGATAAATTCATTTTCCTCAATATAACAACAAATTGTTTCCAAAGAATATCCATGAACTGACATTTTTCATTGAGGTGAATGATTACTTAATACATTCAGTTAAACTGACTCCTTGTTTTTATTTTTAATAATCTCAAGTAAATTAGTTCATTAATGAAGCAAGATTTCAAAAAAGGTTTGCCAGCTATCAGTAGCTTTCGAACCACAGGGTCACTTCTTATCAGCGGGGAATTAGCTTGATATGACCACTAATTTCTTAACATTTGAAATGTTCATTCTGCTGATTTTCCTGTTTTCTGTCACTGGCACAGGAAGAACAGATAACTTTACTGGAATGACCTCTCTCATTTCCAACACTGTTTTCTGTTTCTGAAAATATGATAATTCATATTAAAGTGATTAATATAATAAAAGAGCACCTATTAGGTTTTCAAGTAAGCAAGTACAATCTATTCAGGTGGGTAGGTACAGTGCACCACAGGACACAATCCTGGAGGGATAATTATAGTTAAGTATTCAAGAAATATTTATTGAGCACTGAGAAGAGCATAAAAAGAATTCGCAGTCTATGACTTAAGTTTCAGTTTTGTAGAGAGGATTAAAACTAACTGACCAATACATAGAAACCAAAGACTGCATGTTAAACTCCGATTTCTGGTTTTTTATATTAAAAATTGGATAGTAACACCAAGCTTACATTGTAAATTTAAAAAAAGATATATAATATTTTTACATTTTTGCAGTACTGAAACCCAGTCCCTTATGAATTCTACACAAGTACTCTACCAATGAGCTATAGACAAGCCCTATATGAAAATTTTTAATATGCAGTAGAGACCTATTAAAATTTTCTACCATACTACATATACACGTATAGCTCTCAAGCATATATACGTGTTCAGTGTATAAATAAACATATTCCATATAGTTTATGTATGTGCCAGCTGTATATACCACATGATATATTAGCACAAATTTCAAGGGAAGTCATATATAATGGGGTTTCAAAGGACAAAGAATACCTGATTAGGGACATATGGCAAGCTCAGATATTTTATGAAATGGGACTCAGAAAATTATGTCCCTAAAGATGAAGGTAAAAGGCAAAGGGAAAAGAAGATGCCTGAGACAGGGGGAAAAGAATTTCTAAGTAGGAAGTCTATGTACTAAGCACTTGCTCAGATATTTAATGCTCAGAACCACGGTGAGTTAGTGAAGGAAGTCAGTTTCTTGAGCTACTTTATGCATCATCATTTGGTTAAAAGGGTGGAATGTCACAGAGCCACTGGTGAAGCATCAGTCTCACAAAGGTGTCCATGACTTACATGTCAGAACCTGTGAATGTGTTATTTTATATGGTGAAAGGGACTTTGAAAATGTGATTAATTTATATATCTCAAGACAGGGCAATTATCCTGAATTACTTGGGTGGGACTAGTCTAATAAATGACCTTATAAAACTAAAAGAGGGAGACATGTCTCTTGGTATTAGAGATTTGAAAGTGCTGCCTTCTGGTTTTAAAGATGGAAGAAGGGTCATAAGTTAAGGATGTCGGCTGCCTCTAGAAACTGGAAAAAAACAGGAAATTAAATTCCTCATCCAACTTTTAGAAAAAATATAGGCTTCCTAAGGCTTGATTTTAGCTATTAAGAACCATCTCGGAACTTTTACCTCTAATAATAATTGAATAATTTTTTTGTTGTTGTCTTAAGTCACTAATTTTAAGGTACCTTGTTTTGGTTTTGAAAGGGAAGGCCCACAGCAGGCTAGGGAAGTCATAGGAATGTTGCCCCAAGGCCTATGCACAGGACCAGAGCAGGGGAGAGATACATTCTCTTACTTTCTCTTACTCATCAACACAGACAGACAGACAGACAGACACGCACGCACACACACACACACACACCACACACACACACACACACACACACACAACCATCAACACAGACAGACAGACAGACACACACGCACGCACACACACACACACCACACACACACACACACACACACACACACACCTTTAAAATATTAAGTTGCTTCACTTTTAATTCCACACCTAAGACCTTACAAGCTCCCAGGCACCAGTACTTCCCATTTCTTCCTCACCAAAACAGAAGTAGAATAGATTCATCCTTCTACTTCTCTTTAGTAAAGGTGAAGTTTTAGTGGGATATTCAAGTGCAAGTTCAGTTAAACCTAAGAGAACCCAAAAAAGAATGGGTCACTAATAAGATGCAGAAAGGTAGTGATTCCTACAACACACACTATGCCTGACTTCAAACACTGTTACAGATCAAATCGAAGACATGAAGAGCTGTCATTGGTATGTCCTTAAATAACACCAGAGCCTCAAATTGCTTCTAGAGTCTTAGGATATTCTCACCTTTTATGATACTCTAGTTGAAGGGCACATCCAATAGTGATGTGATAATGATCCAAATTCAGTTAATCTCAGAGTGAGATGTGTAAGTAGGAAATCAATAGACCGTGGCCCAATTTTTGACAAAGAAGATAAGCTTTGTGTAGGCTTTGTTGGTATGTTTTCTGTTATTGCAACAAATATCCGAGATAATCAACTCATAGGGGAGGAGGGATGCTTTGCCTCACTGTTTGGGAATTCTAGACCATGGTTGGTTAGCCTTATTGCTTTGAGGTCTAAGGCAGGGCAGGAACACGATGGTGTGGTGCATAGGGCATCATGGCCAGGATGCAGAAAAGAAGAGAAAGGGACTTGTACCTCATCATCTCCTTCGAGGGGACAATGATCAGAAGATCTTCACTCAGCCCCAAACATTAACAAGTCCCAGGGCATCATGGCCAGGATGCAGAAGAGAAAGGGACTTGTACCTCATCATCTCCTTTGAGGGGACAATGATCAGAAGATCTTCACTCAGCCCCAAACATTAACAAGTCCACCATCTCCTAATAGTATCTTTAGAGGAAATTTATCCAAATCACAGCAGTAGAGTCTATATAGAATCCAATATTAGAACCAATTAAAAGTTTCATGGCTTCAGGAAAGTTGTCTTTGGGGAGGGTTTAAGAAGTATTTTCTTCCTTAAGGAAATATGAGGAAGAAATATATCAATAAAAGGTTGAGAAGAAGTGCTGAAAAGATGGTTTAGCAGTTAAGACCACTGGCTGCTCTTTCAGAGGATGCATGTTCAATTCCTAGCACCCACATGATAACTAACAACCATCTGTGACTCCAGTTCGAGGGGAATCTGATGCCCTCTTCTGACCTTTGTGGGCATTGCACAACATGGGTGCACTTACATACATGCAGGCAAAACACTAATACACAAAAAATAGAAATAATAAATAAAATATTTAAAATTTTGAGAAGAGTTATTTTGGCTCACAAATTCAGAGGTTTTTAGACCATGTCCTTTGACTGCATTGTGTTGGGGCCTGTGGCAAGGTCTAACATCATAACAGGGTTCATGTAGAACAAAGTTGCTCACTTCAAGACTGCTGGGAATTAAGGAGGAGAGAAAAGGATCTGGGGTCTCAACTTCCCCTTCTAAGGCATGCTCCCATTGATCTAACCTCCTTTCTCTAGCCCTACTTCCTAAAAGTTCTACCACCTCCCAGTAGCATCATGGGCTGGTGACCAAGACATTAGCATATGAGTCTTTGTGGGATACTTCAGATCCAAATTTTAGCAGTTATGATAGATTCTGAGTGTAGCAAGAACAGAATGGACCTCACTGTACAGTAATTAAAGTATCTACAACTAGAGACAGATATATATGTAAGAGATGAAATATAGCGTTTCAGGTAGTAAGATGTGCCAAACAACAGATTTTATACCAAAGCCATGCTCTGTGTGTGTGTGTATGTGTGTCTGTGGTTACATGTGTGTACAGGTGCACATGCACATGCGTGTGGAGGCCTGTCACCCAAGTTCTCTTAGAGTCCCTTGCTCCTGACACGGGTAGACAAATCACATAACACATTTTTATCTGAATTTTGCATAGTTTATACCTTTGAGGGGTTAGAGGAGAGACATAAAGAAACAAACACCCCACATCTGGCATCCAGCCTTGTGCAGCTTGGCCTGCTGTTCTGGATCACTTTTGCACATGGTCTGCCTCATCTTACATTCCCACATGCCCACTCACCCCACAGAGTTCCATGAGGGGTCCAGGGTAGGCTGTCTC
>NW_008347042.1:2300031-2315538 GCF_000622305.1 Nannospalax galili
ATATTTCTTCTTACCCATCATAAAACTCCCAAGAATCTTACAGCTATAGCTGGCCTTTGTTTCTTCAGGTATCTTTCAAATGGGTTTCACGTCTGTAAAACACTTGAAGGAAGGTTAGCATCATATATCAAATCAATCATAGACAAGGTCTAACACAGCATGGAAAGGTTTTATCCATTAATATTAACTGTTTTCTCCATAGATCTTTGTTAGGTACCATAGTATGGGTAAGAGGCATTAATTTGGTCAGTCCTTTACTATCTTAAGTTATCCTTTGGGAGTCATTCCACATTCTGGGGATCTTGCGTGGAGTCTCTTTGTATTCTTTTATCCTTGATACACTTACAGGTGTTAGCTCAAGTTGCCTGACCCTGCACCGGGCTATGGAGGCAGGAGGTTTCTCTTGTCCCTGCTGTACCTGTTGGTTCCCTGTCCCTCCTATGGTCCTCCAGCCTCTGTTAATTATGGAAGTTTCCTTTGGTGATGACCATGTATCGTTAATGCCTTCAACTAGCCATCCCATTAAAGACTGCTCCCCCGTGCCTAGGTTGAACAGCCTATATTGCAAGGATGGATGGGTGGTTATATAACTCAGCTGTGAAGCTTCTGAAGGACTGACTGACATTATTTGTTCTCATATCTCATACCCTCACTAGCCATGTGGTGAGGGGCTCTTTGACTGCTTGTAAGTTTTTCCAGTTTTAACAGTTCCAGTGTGGAGCATTGTCTAGCTACAGTACTGCTAGCTTCCTTTCCTTTCTAAATCAAAGGTTGACTCTGAGGGGCAGCCTTAACCACTTTCATTTTTAGGTTGTTTCCTTTTTCATTATTATCTGTCATTTTTCTGGAGTGCTTAGACCTTACACAAGTTAAAATGCCCTGATTTTTTTCTCTCCCAAGTTCTGCAACTGAACCTGCCAGTACCTCCCTGGCCTTTTCAACTTCCCCTGCTTTGGGCAAAGCAGGGTCTCCCTGTAGCCCCAGCTGTCCTGGAACTCACTATGTAGACCAGGCTGGCCTTGAACTCGCAGAGATATGCCTGCCCCTGCCTCCCAAGTGCTGGGACTACAGGAGTGTGCCACCACAGCCCAGCTTTGGGCAAATATTTTATTATGCAAAGGGGCTACACCCCCTCTCTGGGTTCTCTGCTTGTGTCTCAGGCCTGTAAAAGTTTTTCTAGCCTTTCTATAACATTTAACAAATTTTCATATACCCGCAACTGGGCTATATCTGCACGTTTACAACACAGCTGTGGCCCACGCTTCTGCCTGGCTGGCTCCTTTTTAGTTACATATTTTATAATCCATTGTAAGATCCACATCAGTGCTGCCATTAGCTCCCTAGCTTTTTCCATTTATCATTCCTAGTGCTGTCAATCTGCTGGCTTGCGCCAATTTGTTGCTCTCTCTTAAGCTCCCTTGCTCCTGACACGGGTAAACAAACCACATAACATCTTTATCTGAATTTTTCATAGTTTATACCTTTGGAGGGGGAGGGGAGTGACTTACAAAGAAAAAAATTCCCCACACTCGGCACCCAGCTCTGCGTGGCTTGACCCGTAGTTCGGGATCACTTTTGCCCGCAATCTGCCTCATCTTGCGTCCCCACATGCCCACTCACCCCACAGAGTTCTGTGAGGGGTCCACAGCTTCCTCAAGAGGTCTCCCAGCACCCCACAGGGTCCAGGGCAGGCTGACTCACCTGTTCCCTGTTCCCTGATTCCCAAAATGGTGCCAAATCCTTTAGTTCCAATCTCTCTCCACACTAGGCTCCACCCTTTTCCCCAGGGTGCCCTGTGCTAGCCTCCCAGATTTATTCCTCCCAGAAGTCTGGGAGGAATAAATCGCTTTGGGGCTACAAGGTCACAGGATAGCCTCAGGTGTCTTTCCTCAGGAGCCATCTACCTTGTGATTTTGAAACAGAGTGTCTCATTCAAACCTGGGGACTTAATTGTCTCTGTTTCCCTAGAACTCTGGGATTATAAGCACATACTGCCACACCTGGCTTTTTATGTGGGTGCTGGGACTTTAACTCAGGTCCTCAGCCTTGCATATCAAGTACTTTATTGACTGGGCTACCTGCCCAGGCCACAAACCATGCTTTCAAGATATGATAGAAGGCACGTTCATTGATATTGGGAATGGTGGGTACTGGAAAATCATTACAGCTCCAAACAAGTTTCTGCTTTTTTGCGAAATGGCAGTGGAAGAGGGAAGAAAAACAAGAAAGCATTGAAGAAGTGAACCCTGTGCTGTTTTCCTCCTGGGAAGACTTTGACCTGCTACGATTTTTCTGTGAATATAGTTAAGGTTTTATTTGCAATGGAAACTAAAGTCAGAGAGGATCTCTTTATGATTTGCAGGAGAAAACAGAGGACAAAGTCAGGTGACTGTCTTTCACAGTGTGTACAGTTGAAGACGTTTTAAGGAGAAAGAGCCCCAAAATGCCATATTATATTTGTAAGACATAGCAGGTGATTGCTGGCTTTCTTTAGAACTGAAACTGGAATGTTCGTGTTTACAGCAAATGTTGACTTTGCACAATGAAATGAGTCATGTGCCTGGCATGTCTGGCTGTATGTGAGTAATTGAAACATGTGTTTGACACAAGGCAGATGATGCATCGTGACTAACTAGGGACACATTCCATACTGACAGCTTTAATAGAAAGAATGGAGCAAGCTGACAGTGGGGAAGGAGGAAAGAAGATGAGGCCAAAGCACGAGGATGCTTTTAAGCGTGTCTTGTATTTCATGTACTTTAATTCTTATCTCTCATGTAAGCTTGAAAAGAAAGGACAGGACAGGATTGAATCAGGCCTTTCTTTTCAAAGTTGGACATTACCTTAAAGAAGTATTTCTGTGTCTTGATTTTCCTTTAATGAAGGAGGGGATGTTGGAGAGGAATAAGAGGAACATTTGCTGAGTGTTGATTCTGTGCTAGTCACTGTGGTGGCATGCCGCCCATGCTGCCATGGCTTAGAGTGGCAGGAGGGAATGGTATTAAGGGTAGACTTTAGGGGGCAGACACCCTCTTGGTGACTTTTACAAGTTACCAACCTAACCACAGCAACTGACACTCGCGACCAGTCACTGTGTCAAGTATTTTGCTTTTCCTTTTACTTCTCACAGTATCAAATAATATATTATTATTATTACCTTTATTTTAAAGGTAAAGAAAAAGTAAAACAGAAAAAACAGTATAAAGGTGGATATCTGGGTTCTTGAAGAGTGTTGCTGGTGTTCAATCCCAGTCAGACTTACTTGCTGTGTGAGTTAGGCAAATGACCATACCTTTCTTGAGGTACATACAGCATGCCAGTGCTTGGCACATAAGGAAGAGTTGGGTGGATGCCAGATGTTACTGTGACTCAGCGAAATGGCAGGTGTCTTGTCTGCAGTGAAATGGCAGGTGTCTTGTCTGGACATAACTTCTTGCTCTAGAGTCCTGAAGGCGGGGAACACAAGGTATACCTTAAGTCACTGACATGAGATCAGAAGTAACACAGCACATAGAGGTGTAAGGAGGTGGCATTTAGGGCTGTGGATATGCTCACTGGTTGCCTCCACCCCCAGGCCTGTAGGTTCCTCTTTCACTTCCCCTTGGGGACAGGGTGAAGATAACTGTGAAACGGAAGGGAGCCCGGACTTTGTGGTCTCCTGAAAAGTAAATCAAGACTGCCGGTAATAGATGTCCTAGAGGGCTGGGACATACCATGTCAAAAGGCCACCAGCATGCTGATGAGGGTACCCTCTGAGACATATAGCACATATAGGAGAAACACATTGTTAACTTTGAATCTGTGTGAAACACTTTATTTGTGCTCTACAACTTTGAATCTCTACAGTTAAACCAGTAAATTTTGCTATAATACTTAGAGGATTTTGAAATCAAGTTTTATTAACATAGCAAAACCAAAAGTAGAAAGATGAGACTCACACACGCAATGAAAAGCTGAAGGATTTACTAACCCCAACAAGTGATGGTGGTGCATAAGCTAATTTTTAAAACCTGTGCTTATATATTCTTTTAATAATTGCCTATAATTTTAATAATTGCCACTGAAGACTCAGAAAACAGAAATGAAAGTCAGTTACCTGGTATTTTGGGGTAGAACACGGTTATGCAAATATTTCCTTTGAATTGTAGCATTCTCTCTGGGAGGGAGGAGACTCAGCAGGAAGTAAATAAACCTCAGGAGCTGTGGTGGGAGCTGAAGCTAACAAGATTCACAGGGCTCTTCCCCAAGGTTATAGCAACAGTGACCAATTGCTGGGAAGGAGAGGAGGTAGAGCAGCCTGAAGGAGGTTCTCTGCCTGGTCCAGTTGCCCAGAAGCAGCACAGGGAGCTCCAGGGGTGCAGCTTCCTGGTGGCCACTCATGCTGTGGTGGGCTTTTCCTTGGTGGAGGTGCTTTTGAGTGGTCCCGACTCCTATACATACCCTGTCAAAATGGAATCTACCTCTAGGTGGAGGCATGCTTCTGGTTCCTCCCTTAAGAGTTAATCCAGTGGGACAGGGCAGGTCATGGGCCTGGCTAGGGGAACACCCTGAGGAAGGTGGGTTCGTCTTAAGATAATATGCTTTTTCCTTCCCAGAATTTACTCCCCCTAGGCCAGTCCCTGCTTGCAGAGCCACCTTGATGTTCTGATCCATCTGCCTACCTTTGAAGGTTTGATTCAGAAAGGTATAACTATCTTCTTTTCCTTTCAGATGCTGACCAGAGCCTGCATATACCTTTAAACTTCCTAGCTAAAGCTTTGGGTTTCCTTGCTCTTTTTCTAAAGGATCCCTCCCAGCCATGTGGCTGCTGGCCACCATGTGGCTGACTTCCAAGGCCATCTTCTCTATCCTCCTCCTGTGGGCAGCTGTGAGATTTAGGGCCTGACCTAGGGTTTTCTTTTAAAAGTATAATAAATTGTTTTTGAGCTTCCATTTGAGTCTGTCCTTAATTCTTTCACTAATGAAACTAAGGCCCTCACAAGAGGACCCTGCTTTCTTCAGTATCTATGATGGTTCTTTTGTGACTCCCCACTATTTCAGGTTAACACCTCTTTCTTTTTACTTCTTTAACTGGCAGAGAGAATGAAACTGTTCCTGCATCCCTAGATGACCTCAACCTGTCAACCATACTCTTGTGAGTAATCCCAATAAACTATTCTTCAAATTCGTCTTTGGTAGAAGCCATTGCTGCCGTCTGTGTTTGCTTCTCTACTTTGGGTGTGTAGATACTTGTGTCTTGTCTCTACAGGAAAAGTGTCACACAACAAACATAAGGAAACCCATTTGCGCTTCTCCATATAAGTCACCAACCTTTCTAAGGCCTTTTGTTTTGAAGGGTTGGTTGTCAGAGTTTTCTCAGCCTTAGAGATTTTTTTCTTCTTGTTTTAGAGACAGAGTCCCAAACTGCCTTCAAACTTCAAACTTGGTATATAGCTAAAGATGACTTTGAACTTCTGATCCTCCTGCTTCCACTTCCTGAAAGTTGAAATTACAGGTGATCACCAAGCCCAAATTTATACTGTGATGGGGATGACCCCAGAGCTTCATTCATGGAAGGCAAGTGTTAGGTTCATGAAAAGACCAGGACCACTAGAGACCACTCTAAGATGAGAAAAGAAGAAATTTATTGGGATATATGAGCTGCTGGACTGCTAAACTGGGCCACAAGATGAACTCACTGCTGACCAGCAACATGGCCATCACAACCTGGTGGACAGGGAAATGGTAACTAAACCATCATAGTTTCTCAGTAACCATTGCCTGACCTTTGTTTTAACAATACACCCTGATCATAATAGCAATTTGCCATCATAGCCAACCAAAAAACTGAAAAACACCTAACTGAACCCCCCCACAACCAAGGCACCTGCTACTGATTCACCTTTCTGCTACACTCTCACCTCTCCCACCCACAAAAGAATACTCCTATAAAATCCAGCCTGCTGTGATGAGAAACCACTGCTCCCTTTCTCCTATAGGAGCAGTCCCACAGCTAGTATATCCCAATAAATTTCTCCTTTTCTAGCTTCAGAGTGGTCCCTAGTGGTCCTGGTCTTTTCACAAACCTAATAGTAAGCACTCTACCAACTGAGCTATTTCCCCAGTCCATTCACGAAAATTCTAAGGCTCTTCATTTGGAAGGGCTGCATAAACGCTGTCACCTATATAGGGCCCTAGACATTACAGACACTTCCAGAACCAGTCCCCCTCCCCCACTTTGGTAAGCTATGGATGAATCTGGTTGATCAGGAGAAAGCAGTTTATTAGCAAAGGGTAGGGAAAAATGTCAGCCCACAGGTTGTAAGCCAGGGTCTTTTGTGGGGGAGATTTCGGGGGGCGGGTTGCAGAAGGAGGGAAGATATTTTCTTTTTAAAGATGGGGGGAAGCAGGAGAGCAGTGCTGTTAAAACCCACCCCCTTTTGAGTTCAAAGGGGAAGCCTGCTGTGCTGGCCAACGGGTGCAGAAAAGTCTGCTTTGACTTCAAAGACCAGGGTGCTTATTTCAGGGGCTTGGGGAATACTTGAGGCCCTGCTGGGGAGGGGGCAGGGCTGCTGTGGATGTAAACCCTAACAGTAAGCTGAGGAATCAGGTCTCTGCTTGACAGCCCCAAAGGCCAATAAGTCACGAAGGATCCATGCACAGAAGCCCCATTTCTGTTTTGTCACTGTTGTTTCTTTCTTTTCCTCTACCCACCCGTTCTCTGACCTATTGATTTGACTTGGCAATATCAAATGGTCTTCAAAGGATCCCGAGTGAGCTTAGAAATAAAAAAGCAGCATCACTGGGCTGGTTTCCATGGCTTTTCTTTGGGAATATTTGATCTGAGCATCTCCTAGTAACCTGAGTAGTTCAAGATGTAGCATGCAATGCTTCAGATCCAACTACAGTTAGGTCTTAACTGAGATCACCATGGTAATCGTTTTTGAAGTCTGAAAAGGTCTCTGTTTAAGGCCAGGAGTACAGAGAACACACAGCCTCAGGGTTGGAGCATGTGCTAGTGTCTGTTCCTTTATAAAGACAACACTCTATTTCCAGTGTGAAGATAACACCACAAACCGTAAGAGAGCTAAGGACAAACAGCATACAGAAAAATTAAAGAATGACTATTACCCAATAAATGAAACCATAAATACCATGATTGCCCGGGTAGTAATTTTTGGCATTACAAGTAGCCCCCAAAACCCAGTAAAACAAACATAAAATACGGTCTGATTATGTCCTAAAGGTCAGAAGTGCATACATTTATTTATATGAAGGTTAGAAATAGATGATAGATAGTAATAGATTGTTAGATAAACAGACAGATAATTAAGTGAAATGACACTTAGATACTGCTGGCAAAAACTAGTTTCTTTCTAGTATGTAGATGTGGATGCTCTGGGAAGGTTTGGAGTCCACCATCTTGGGATTCTTTCCTAATACTTCTGCAAGAGATAGGGAGGGTTTGAAGATATCAGCTTGACTTGCCACTGAAATGGGGCACAGAGGGACTCTGTTTAGTTGGCAGAAGCCCTTTGGTACCCTTTCTCCTCCCCAGGCTGGTGGAGACTAGAGAGTGTTAGGGTCCGTGACTCGATGGGTCCCCTCCAGATAGCAAATACACGTATAGAGAAATACAGAACCAATCCCACTCCTACTATAAGGAGCGTAACCTATATGTGTGGTGTATGCATGTGTGCTGTATGTACATGTGGTTCTCAGGTGAAGGAAGCTCTGCCCCATCTCATACCTTTCTTCTGTGTTCAGCTAGTTGAATGTACCTGAAGGAAGCTGAATTCTACACTGGGGCTCAGCATTAGCAGAACTTCTGGGACATTTGGTGCCAAGGCAACTGCCATTCATCAAAATTTCAAGGCAAAGAAATAAGCTGGAGTATTTTCATAGCTCATGTCCTCACTCCATCTGATGTACTGAAGACCCTCAGCTTGGCTTTTTGTTGTCAGGCCTTCAAAATACTGAGTGGAAAAGTCAAACTGAAGGGCTTGTTTGTAGATAGATCCACTCTACATACAAAAAACACAAAATGGAATCTGGAAAAAGAAAGGATCTCACAGAAGTTGAGCGTAGAATGGGGATCCCCAAAGGATGATTGAGGGGCTAGGGAGAGTCATCAGTGAGGAATAAGTAGATAGGAATAAATTCTCTGGTGCTGTTTTACAGTAGGGTAGCCACACATATACATTCCTGTGCCTGTTTGAAGATGTGAGCTCTTACTTTCATGCCTCTCCACCATGATGGGCTCTTAACCCTCTGCAACCATAACCCCACATAAACTCTTGCCTTGGTCATAGTGTTTTATCACAGCAACGGAGAAATAACTAATACATTTCCCAATGAGCTTTGTCCTTCTCTTCTTTACATCGTTTGGCACGAGAGTCCCTGACATTTCTTAAGGTTTCACAGCTTTAAGTTTTCCTTCTGTGGTAATAGTTACTGTATCAACTACTCATCTCTTTGCTATGACAAAATACCTGACAAAAAGCACCTATATGAGAAAGGGTTTGGCTCACAGTTTAGAGGAATACAGCCCAACATGGCAGGAAGGCACAGTGATGGGTATGGCTTGGTCTATGGCACCAACCAGGAAACAGCAAAAGTGGAATTTCAGTGCTCATCTGTCTTTCTAATTTTTTCTTTTCATTTCAGGACTTCAGCCTATGGGATGGTTCTTCACCACATTCAGAGTGGGCTCCTCATGCCTCAGTTAAACAGTCTGGAAATATACTCAAAGACACATCCAGAGCTGTGTCTTGTTGGTGATCCCCAAATCCAGTAAAGTTAATGAGGAAGACTAATTATCACAAGTGTACCCTTTGCCAACTTGACACCCAAATACTCACTTTATATCACCATATTCTGCCCCTGGTCTACCTAAGCTCATGTCTATCTCCAAATGTAAAATGCTACACTATGCTTCAAAGTTCCCTTAGTATACTATATATTAGTAAATTGCCATGTGCTGTTGGAGCTTATGAGAGGCTAGCTCTGGAGATGGGGTTGCTCCCTCCCACTCAGCCTTCAGACCCAAGCATGTTTGTCTTAAAGTGTCCTCTGAGACTTCTAGTCTAGGTATGGGCTGGTCCTTTTGCCCTGTGAGAAAGGGAAAAGAGAGCATCAAAACAGGTGAAGAGTGAAAATACCATGTCTTTGAGAACAGGAGGAGAGGAAATTGTTAGAGCAAAAACAATGTGTCTTTGAACACAGCTGGGAGGTCAGTCATTCCCAGGCATCTTTCCAAAGCAAAACACTCAGCTACTATTTACCTCATAATGTAAAATGTTTGAGGTGGGAGTGGCTAATTGGAATGTGGCTAATGGTTCTCCATTCTTTGGGGTACCGTCTTTATTGGTCAGACAGTCCCACTGACTGTTTTGATTCCCAGGCTTCCCCAGTCATTTCCTGGGGATTGTCTAAGTGTCTCAACTGATGCTGTACCATCTTTCTTCTGCTTGAGATTTCATCTTTGCTTGCTATATACTTAAGAAACTCCTTCAAATCAAAAGCACAGCTGCTATGGATCATTCTCTGCATGGAACACATTGTTGTCACAGTTTCATCACTGTTTAGGAGTCCAAACTCTTCCCTTTCAAATTCACTTGCATTTTTACAAACTTGAGGCTTTGATGGATGGGGTCTTACTCTGAAGGCACATGTCCTGTTGCCCAAACTCAATGAGTGAGGTTTCACCTTAATTGTGCTCATATACTTAATAATTGTAGCTACTTTGTCCCAACCCATCCTGTTCTTAACAATGAAATTCAAGCTCCTTTCCTTACCAAACTGAACACTTTCCCTGTCCTTCTGTTCTGCTTCCTGCTTTCCCTCACTGTAAATTTGGCTGAGAGCAGTGAATAGTGAACACACCACAGCCTGAATGCTGTGCTGTCTGAAACTATTCTCTACAAAAAAAAAAAAAAAAAAAAAACTTTAAAAAAAAAAAAAAAAAAAAAAATCAGTCCATGACTTTGTTGTCACTATTTTGTTTTTTTTCAGATTTATTTTACTTTTATTTATGAGTGTGTGTGTGTGTGTGTGTGTGTGTGTGTGTGTGTGCATATACACATACATGTGGGTACCCATGGAGGCCAGAAGAGGATTTTGGGGCCTCTAGAGCTGGAGTTAAGGTGATTATGTGTTGCCCAATGTGGGTGCTGGAAATGGAATTCAGGTCCCTGCAAGAGCACTAAGTATTCTGATCCTCTGAGTCATTTCCCCAGCCCCTTTTTTTATTTTTTTGATACAAAGGCTCATGTAGTTCAAGTTGTTATTGAACTTGCTATGCAACTTAGGCTAGCTTGAACTCTTGATTCTATATCCTCCACCTCCTGAGTCTGTAATTGGAGGCATATGCCACCATGTCTGGCTCTGGTCTTGATTTAGCCTCACTCAAATTTTCAGAACATGGGCAGTATGTCCTTAGATTCTTTACCAGAACATAAGACAAATGTTCTGTAGCCCAATTTTCCATATAATCCTTGTTCCCTTCTGTGATGGTTTGAATGAAAATGTCCCCCCATAGGCTCCAAGTATTTGGACATTTTGTCCCCAGATGATGGTGCTGTTTGGGGAGGTTTTAGAAGGTGTGGCTATCCTGGAGGAAGCACGTCACTGGGATGAGCTTAGAGAGTTCTTAAGCCTTACCAGATCTCCAGTCCCTCTCTTGCTTCCTGTGCCTGTGTGATGATGTGAGAGCTTAGCTTCTGCTGCTCCTGCTCCAGTCGCCTCCAGCCATCATGCCTCCCTGCCATGATGGAATGTAATTCCCCTGGAGCCGTAAGCTCAAATAAACTCTTCCTTCTATAAATTTCTTGGGTCAGGGTTTCTATCACAGCAACAGAAAAGTGACTAATACACCTTCTGAACCTCATGAGTAGTCTTTACTGTCTACATGTCTATTGGCATTCTCATCTATTGCACTCCCATCAAAGTGGCATTCTAGGGATTCTCTAGCCTAGAGCTCCACACTTTTCACTGTCTCTCAAGAGGCAGTTCAAAAGGCCTGAGAACCAAACATGTTCCTTCAGCAATGGACCTTCTTCCAGGTACCAATTTTCTGTATTGGTTACTTTTCTTGTTGATGTGACCTGACATAAAGCAACCTAAGAAAAAGAACATTTATATTGGCTTACAGTTCATAGGGAATAGTGATAGAATGCCCCGATTGCAGAAAGCCAGCATTATCAATCAGTCGTGTCCCTCTTTTCTGGGAGGCCTGTTTATTGAGACAGTCTGTTTCCCAAGAAAGCCTGTCTCCTTGAGCAAATGGTGCCAGGAAGAAGTCGGGGAGGGCATCCCATAGCATTTCAAAACTGCCCCTGATCTTCACATAGTCAGTCAGCCACAGCTTTATCCTATATAAGCCCCCAAATCCCTCCCCTGGGGCAGCAGTCATTTCCAGCATTTAGGAAGGCTGCTGTCTCTTGCTGAGGTGCTTCAACAAACTCAGTCTTGTCTGAGGTCAGGTATGGTCTCCCTTTCTCTTATTTTTCCTGTATCCTGTGCCCTGATACCTAACAAACTGTCCATCATGCTGGGGAAGGGATAGTGGCAGAAGCAGTTTGGTCTATGAGGTACTGACCAGGAAGCCCATAGAAGAGCATGGTAGAACTTAATTGAATTTCTTCATTTTCCCATTTTATATAATTCAGAACTTCAGCCCATGGAATGGTACTGAAGACACATTCAGAATGGGTCTTCTCTCCTCCATTAAACCTCTCTGAAAATGCCCTCAGAGACATGCCTAGAGGTGTGTCTTCTAAGTGATTCCAAATCCAGTTATCCTGTCAATGGGGATTAATTATCACAATTACTAAATCTACTATTTCAGGTTTCATCCTTGAGTGTTTGAATAGCTGCTATGATGGTACCTGGGCTTCAAGAACAAGTGGAAAAGAATACAGATGCCAGCACAGAAGATGAAACTAATGATGATGAGTCCTCTTTCTTTTATCATGATGGAAAATGAACAAATTGGTTCAGCTTTAAGCTGGAGCTTCAGTTGGGGGAAATTAGGTTGGGGTGTGACCCAGCAGGTGGGAGTGGGTCTTTGGCCAGCTGAATAGCTCCATTTAGTTTAAATGCTAGTGGTGAGCCTGCCCCATAGGCTTCTCCCAAACATCCACCATCAGAATGAGGCTGTGAAAATACAGTTCCTGGCACCCCGTGTCCCCAGGCTTCTACTTTCTTCCTTTCCACTGAAAAAATAGGTGACCTCTCCAGAAAGGCTTTCTGTGTAAGGAGCTACAAATGCATTTGGGGGACAAGTCCTTCTTAAGTGTGTAGCAGAAGGAGACTTCCAGCCCTCTCCTTTGGGACTGGGTAATAATATCACGTTTACCCTTCAGTAAAAGTAGGCTCCTCCTAGCCACGTGTGCTCATCCATACTGTAATCTCAGCACTTGGGAAATTTAAGTAGGAGGAGCTCAAGTTCAGACTAGTCTGAGCTACATAGTGTGAATTAAAGTTTCCAGAAAACACCTACATCTTCAACTAAACTTCCTGCAAGACTGGTTAATTGATTAGAACAATGACTGTGAAGAGTTTGGAATGTTGCAGGTTCAGAGCTTAATTACAGTTTATCTTGGGCCATATTTAGGCCCTTAAATAACCATTTCTTGCCCACCTCTGTGTCTGACTTAATGTCCTGTGACTAACAGATAAAAACCTTTTGGAATGTATTAACTTAACAAAACTATAGCTTCTACCAACCAAAAGGCCCAGTGTCATCAGATACTGTAACAGCAGCAAAAAAGCCCCTTGAAAGAACATTGTTCAAGAGAATAAGAATCTCTGGCCTGAATGAAGACCCAATTTTCCAGTTTTCCCGGTCAATCTTCTAGTCACAGGTTCACCCCTAGGAAGACGGGTTCACCTAAGTCATGCTAAAGAGATGGGCAGAATACCTTGTACATTAAGGAGACAGTGAACTTTTCCTGCCCAGATTCCCTGCCACTTAATGCAGTACTTATGGACTGGGCCAATTTCTTCAGAAAACTGTAACTCCTCCTTTATATTTCTCTCTAACCACACTCTCCTTAATGTTTAGGGAGATTCTCCAATATTTTGGCTTTTTACTTTTTCTCTAAAGGTCCCTTCCCCTCCCCACAATACAGCTGCTAGTCCACTAGGTGTCTGACCTCCATGCTCCAAACAGGCATGACTTTGTTGGTTTTTTTGCTTCTTTCCCTCATTCTTTTCCTCAAGGCGGCTGCTAAGATTCATAGCTGAGGATTTTTCTTTAAATTCTTATTATCCTAAAACTTCTATTTGAGCCCATTTTCAATTTTTTATGAATGAGACTAAAACCCTGAAAGGGGACTCTGTTTTCCCCGTATAGCATCTGAAGCCTATAGCTAAGATTTTCTTTTGCTGTGATTGCCTACTTAAAGTTTCCACCAATGTATTTGAAAAGTGTCTTTATGACTTTTCTTTGTTCTGGTACTATATAAACTTCATGAAACTGCTTCCATGTTGGACCATGGAATTTGGGGGGACCTAAGGCTATGTTTATTGGCTGTGGTCACTCATATTTGGTTCTGGAGTAAACTATCTCTTATCCCCTTTGAGATGAGAGTTGTACTTTTGTGTTAGCAATAGTAAGACCCTGACTCAACAAACCAACAACAAAAGAACAGGATCCTTCTCTATGGAATGGGTATATTACTTTACTCTATTGCTGTAATGCTTAAGTGGATGAAATAGGAGGCAGTAGTAATTTAAAAGCATTATATATAAAATCTTCATTTATAGTTGTAATAAAAATATTGTATAGGGCTGGGCGTGGTGGCACATACCTTTAATCCTAGCACTCGGGAGGCAGAGGCAGATGGATCTCTGTGAATTCAAGGCCAGCCTGGTCTACATAGTGAGTTCCAGGACAGCTAGGGCCAGAGGGAGACCCTGTCTCAAAAAGACCAAAAAATACATACATATATATATATTCCTATATTAAAAATAAAAGCTGAATACTATTCCATTGGGTGTATGTATCACAACTTCCTTATCGATTCATCAGTTGGTGGGCATCTAGGTTCTTTCCAATTTCTGGGTATTATGAAAAGGGCCAGAATGAACATTGATGAACAGGTCTTTCTGTAATACAGTATAGAGTTTTTTGGCATATTTTCAAGAGTGGTGTGGCTGGATCATATGGTACATCAGCTTCGAGCTTTTTGAGGAATCTCCACACTGATGTCCATAGAGACTGCATGAGTTTGTGTGTGTGTGTGTTTACTTTAAGTAAAGTTTGTTGCCTTCTATGTGTGAGACTCTTCCTATTTTTAAATTTTTAAAATTTATTTTATGTATATGAGTGCTCTCCCTGCATGCGTGTAAGTGTACCTGTGTTGTTCAGTGCAATGCCTGTGGAAGACAGAGGCAGACTTTAGATTTCCTGGAACTGGAGTTACAGATGGTTGTTAGCTACCATGTGGGTTCTGGGATTCAAACCAGGTCTTCTGCAAGATCAGCCATTGCTCTTAACCATTGTACCATCTCTCCAGCCCCGTGTCTTTTAATTTTTTAATTGGTAGAATAAACAAACAAACAAACCCTATTAAGACTCCTAGATGGTAACAGTATGTTTAAAATAGTTTTACCCTAAATTTAATCCTGAAGTATAAGTGCTTTTTATGGTGAAGGGGAGTTCTTTTCTTCTTTTATTTTTAGCTTTATTGAGGTATAATTTAAAAATAAAATTTCTATGTTCAAAGAATACAATATTATATTTAGGCATACTTTTACATTCACATTGTGAAAAAGTACCATAATTAAGTTAATGAACAGATCCATTACTTCACAGTGTTTATTTGAATTTAAAGCAGCTTTTTTTCTATGCAGTGAGCAGACTTATGCTCTCCTCTCTAGATAAATCTCAGGTGGACTATGCTCCTTTATTGACTGCTATCACCATACTGCACATTAGCTCCCAGATTCCAAGGACTAGCAATTGGATATTTGGGGGGGGGGATTGTTATTCAACCTACCAGAGTAAGCTCTCCCTTTTAAAATTCAATAACTATTGTAGTAAATAATTATAATAGCAATACTTAAATAAACTTACATAGTACACTCTATTACCAGGCACTGTTTTCAGAACATTTGCATATGAGTATGTGCTGTGGCTCGCACCCATAATGTCTACATAGGCTCATGTGTTTGAACACTTGGTTCCCCAGCCCATGGCATGGTTTGGGGACGTTGTGGAACATTTGGGACAGTGGGTCACTGGGAGTAGGCCTTGAAGGTTATATCTACGTCTGGTTCCTTCATAAGTTCTTTCCTTTCTGATCCACCAAGATATGAGGAGCTGCCAACTCATGTTCTTCCTACTACAGACAAGGCCACACCAACAGACCTTCCTTGTCATGATATATCTCCCTAAACTGAGCCAAAACCAAACTTTCCCTCACTTAAGCTGCTTTCGTCAGGTATTTGGTCACAGTGACTTCAAGAACAAGTAGTACAGTGTGTGTGTGTGTGTGTGTGTGTGTGTGTGTGTGTGTGTGT
>NW_008347042.1:2315583-2339030 GCF_000622305.1 Nannospalax galili
TTCTAGTTAAGAAGTATAAGAAATACTTTGTATCATCTGCAACAATTTACCTTTGTACTAGTGAAAAATTTGGTTATTTGAGTAGCAGCACTGAAGAATGTTTTAAAAGCAATTGCAAGGGAAGGAGGAGTTAGAAAGAAGGATTGTCTGTCCATTTGTGTTTCTAAAGTCATTAGAATTTGAAATGAAACTCAGTTATGTTTAAGTATAATTGTCAGGAAGTTGTAGTCCCTCCCCGAATTATTATTGATGTAATTATTTATAGTATGTGACTCAATAAAACCATTGCTCACTAAATAAATTAGATGGATACCAATGAGGATAAAGTAATGGAATTGATAGCTAAAAGAACAGAAAGAACCAGAGTAGAAAATACATTTAACTTAAAACAATAGTGATTGGAAGAGATATTTCTGGAAACTTGATGTATTCTAAACTTTATCTGTGTACATAGGCAATAGGGACTGATACATTAGCAAGAATTGTCTATCAGCCAGCCTTCTGAGTAGAATATTGAGTTAGATTCCTTAATGAATTCTAGAATATTACCATAAATACTAAATTTTGTTAATTATTAGAGACTTACTGTTACTGGCAAGTTTTGATGATAATGATAATGATGAAAGTTGTGTTTTTGAGTGCTTACTGTCAAGACTATGCTAGATAATTCAGTGTGTTGCTATCTTAGTCTTCACATTAACATGAAGTTTGAATCTGAAACATGGAGGAGTTAGACAACTTGCTCCAAGCTAAGAAATTATGAAGCTGGAAGAAGAGGCCAGGAAGACCTTAAAGAATAAAGATAGAAGTCTAGGGGCTGGAGAGGTGGTCCAGTAGTTAAGAGCACTTGATCCACAATCACAAGGATTGGAATTCAGATCCCAGGCCCATGTAACAATCCAGCTATCCCTGAATGCCTGTAACCCTATCAAGGATGGTAAAGTCAGGATGGCCACAGTTTACTGGCTTCCAACCTAGATGAGGTTCAAGTCCCATATGTAGGAAGAATAAGCAGAGTGCTGGAGAAAGAAACCCAGTGCCTTCTTCTGACCTCTGTATGCACACACAGGTTCTTGCACCTGCACATACAGGTGCAAATACACTCACACAGATACATAGACATACACACATATACACAAATAAGTAAATATAAATAAAACTTCAAAAACAAAAATGGCTATGGAATAGTTTGAACTAAACTTCAAGGATCATATTTTTTCTGTTAAGTTTGATTTGGTATTCTTACAGACTGCACAATAAATACTTGAACAATTCAAATCTGGCAAGATATATCTCTTTCATAGGCAAGCCCAAGGAGAAGGAAAAAAAATCTTCAGAACTTTTGAATAAAGTGCATAGTGTTCCACAGAAACATGGCTATACGAGTTTTCAGACTTCATTTTGTGAATCCCATTAAGATTTTCCCACTTGAGGTATAATCAATAAGTCAGATCTTCAGTTTGGTACAAGTATTCTTCCACGAGTCATATTGGAGACTGACTTGGAAATTCCTACAGAACTTTGGCCAGCAATGTCCCTGGTAACTCTTAGTGAAGAGACAAAGGCAAATGTTTATTACTATTGCTTTACCAACCTTCTTTTCTTGATAACAGTATGTTTTGCTTTGTATTTTCTCTGAAGTTATCAAATAAAACCCTTTTGATAAATTTTAAGGTTTTCAGCTGCTCACAGACATGAGTATTGTCCTACTTTGTTTCTCCATTGCCGTGACAAAACACTCTGACTACTACCAACTTACATCTCCCAGGTCACAGTTCAGGCTGCTCACAGACATGACTATTGTCCTACTTTGTTTCTCCATTGCTGTGACAAAACACTCTGACTACTACCAAGTTAATATCATAACATAAGACAGTACAACCTAAAAAACCCCACAGTCCTTAAAAAACAGAGTCCATAGTCTCTTTTAAAAGTCTCTTAACTGTGGGTGGGCTTCTGTAACATCCAAAACAAGTACTGTCTTATTTCAAAGGGAAGAATTGGGCACACCTAAGCAAAACCAAAGTCCTGCAAAGTAGCTCAAGGCTGGACATCTGGGATTCACTCATGATCTCTGGGCTTCAAAGGGTTCTACCAACTCCATTTCTTTGATTCTGCTGTCCACAGAATAATCAGCTCATCCTGCAGACCCAGGCCAGCTCCATGCCACACCTACTGCTGTCCTTGATGGTTGTCCCATGGTCCCGGCATCTCCCAAAAGCTGGAATCTCCACTGAAACTGAGGCTACACCTTCACCAATGGACTTTTCTTGCCTCTTGGGGTACAAAGCCTCAGATTCTCTTCATGACCCCTTCAGTCCTGGGGGTCTTCACTGTACTTTCACCTATGGCCTTTCCTGGCCTCTCAGAGTGCCAAGCCGCAGCTGTTCTCTGGGACCCCGTCACGGTTTCACCACCAGAACCATGTAGGTGACTCTTACACATTACCAAGTCTTGCTTCTAGCTTGAGATGGAGGCTTAGGTCCCCTCTGTGTGCTGACTCTGAGGAAATGCCTCCCAGAAGACTTCACCACAGTGATGTTGGTATCTTGTTACTTACAGCTGATTTTTCAGTCCCAGCTAACCAGCATCGATTGTCCCAGTAAAGCAAAGGTTTTGCATCAGGTTCTGGTCTCTTCTTAATCACAGCTGATTCTTCATCCCCAGCCAACCAGAACCCCCGATTCGCAATTCAAAATCTCACACTAACAGCCCTGATAGTCTCCACTTCCCTTTGAAGCTTCAAAAGCCAGGTCTCCATCATCTACAACTCTTTCAACATAACTGTTACAAGCTCCACAACACAAACTCTGAGCACTGAACTTTCCACTCGAAAGTTTAGAATGCTTCCACAATCCTCCTAAAAATACCAAGGTCAGGTCTGTCACAGCAGTACCCCACTCTCAGTACCAATTTCTGTCCTAGTTTGTTTCTCCATTGCTGTGACAAAACATTCTGACCAATACCAGCTTGGGGAGGAAATGCTTTATTTGTCTTACATCTCCTAAGTCGCACGCAGATCATCAGGGAGCCCAAGATAGGAACTCAGGGCAAGAACCTGGAAGCAGGAGCTGGAGCACAGGCGATGGAGGAACTCTTGCTCCCCTGGCCCCTGCTCAGCCTGCTTTCTTATGCAACACAGGCCCACCTGCCCAGGGGTGGCACCACCCACAGTGAGCTGGGCCCTCCCACATCACTCATCAAGAAGATGCCCCTCAGACACTGCCACAGGCCGGTCCAATAGAGGAAATTCCCCGATTGAGGCTCCTTCAACTCACGTGTGTCAAGTTGACACTAAAGCTATCCAGTACAACTATTCTTCTGGGTTTCCTCTCAGACATTTTCAAGGTAATCACTTACTACAATAGGACTATTCATCAAATAAAATGTTAAGTTCTACTAGTAAGCAGTCCTCTCAACCACTCACACAAACTTATTTGATGGAATGACTGCCCATGCTGGATATTATCAAAGCTAGATAAGGAATGGCATCATCAAGTTGACAGGCATAACAGATTCCTCAATCCATACTAAAGTAAGGTTTTTCCAAGATAGCATAAGAAGGAAAATCAGTTCCTAAAACATCTTTTTAATTTTGTAACAGACTATTTTCTGAATCCCATAAATATGTGTTGCTGCTCAATTTAACTCCCAAAAGTTTTACCACATGGTCTGTTTCAAGAAAGCAAAACTCAGGAAGTGTCATAGGATGCCTGGGGTCTACCTCTGTATTTATGGAAATATTCCCTAACACAATCATGAGTGCCGTAACATTCTGGGGAGGCTTTTTTCTGGCTCCAGGACCCAGATCGCCTCACATATTTAATCTATAACATTCCAGAATGTCTTTAGTGACTCCAGTGCTGCCAAGTGCTTGCTGTGGATGCTCACTAAAGAGTTCTGTGAGGTGAACACTGAAAGGGATGCAGGAAAGTTAATCAGTTCACACATTGTCAAGAACCCCTACAAACAAACTCAAGATTGTTATTTTTGGTGCTTAAACTATTGTTTATTCCAGAGGTGATAAATAAAACCATAAACACTCTTTATGCTCTTTATTGAGATTATGTAGAGTTTGGATTATAATTACCAATTTCCCTTATTAAATTATCAGCTCCAGGAGGGCAGAGAACCTATCTTGCTTTTTTGTTTTCTGGACTGTAGAAGTCTATCCAGCATGGGTAATGACTCAATATATTGAGTATTCTCTTTACCACTTTCAGATCAAAGCTGACTGCCATATCTTACTTCTCTTCTGATCTCAACCTTTGTTCTCTAGTAAATATCTATCCAGTATCAGCATGTGCTAACCTCGGACGTAGGAATTGTGGGAATGACTTTTACAATATGGGCATGCTCTGGACAGATGACTTTTACTTAACTTTGCAACCAAAAAGTGAACCTTAGCTTGCTTAAACAAGCTTACTGCACCAGGTACTCCTCTTGCAACCTATGACCTTAATTGTTCATGGCCCTTGCTGTCCACCCAAGATAGTCTATGAACATGTGTATAAATGTTTTACAAATCAAAGCACTGAAAACAACACTTTTCTCATTGTAAATGATGAGATAATCATTTCATTTATTTCAAGTAATAGATGAGATTAAACTGGTACTATCTATTTGTGATTGTATGTGTGCTATTCTAAATCAGTAGGACTCATATTTAGAAAGGGCAAGACTCTTCTTTGATAGGACAATTCTGCTTTTACTTATCCATTTCATACTGGATATACTGTTTCAATAGAACAAAAAGTGAGCCTTCATTTAAGAGCACAGTGCAGAGAGAATTCTGAAAACAGGTACTCAGCTCTTAGCGTCTACTCTTGGCCTTAAAATAGATGCTACGAGTCAGGCTGGTTTTTACTAAAGCATAGCTATAATGTGGCATTGCATAGAGAATGCTGCAAGGGAAATAGTGGTGATGGATTAGCTCATAGTCCTACCCTCAGGGAGTTTGAAGTTTAACTTAGGGCAGGTGCACATGCTGAAGGGTCTTGAAAAGATGATATAATGATATGAAAAGTGTAGATGGCATCTGAGCACAGGACCAATGGGCTAATCATAAAGACAGGCCAGGAAGGATGATTGGTGTTAAGCCAGGCAAGCATGGAAGGTATGTTTGAGAGTATCCTAAGTAAACGGACAGGGTGTTGAGAGGTGTAGAGAGAAGCAGCACAAAGTACTTGAGGATACACAAGGATTTAATTAAGCTATTGGCCCTGCAAGAAAGGAGGGAGAAAGGCCAAGCATCAAGTTTGAGAACTGAGCAGAAGCCATTACGGAGGGCATGCTTATCCCTGGGTACTTGGAAAGCACTGTAAGATTTCAAACAAAATCAGTATCTTGCAAGGATTTACATCCAGAACAATTCCGCATGCTAAAATGGTTAAAAATGAACTTAAGGACTTTTGAGATGGACAGAGGACTGTGATGGAGAGAGACTTTAGTAACAAACTCCCAGCCAACCAGCCGGATCAATCTAGTTTCTAATGGGAGTGATGCGGCAACATTTTCTCCAGCTGCATCATTAATTTCATCATTGGTGATCTTTGAGATGGAAACATATAAGTCCTAGATATCCTTTTGATTCTAAGCTGTTCTACAGACCAGAATAGCAAACGTAGAGCTCAGTTGGTCGAGTGTTTGTCTAGGAGGTTGGAAGCCCTGGATGAGATTCCCAGCACTGCCTAAACTGGGTGGCCTATAATCCCAGGGAGTAGATACAGGAGAATAGCCAGGGCTCTTAACTGCTGAACCCTCTCTCTAGCCCCAAGGAAATATAATTTTTAGGACTTGGCAACCAATTGGATCTAGCCCAGAAGGTCTTTATGCCTTGAGCAATGCTTTTATGAAAACTAGATAAAGCCATTTCTCTGGGTATAGGGTTTGACAAGCTGAGCAAAGCCGGGTTGCGTGTCAGTATTTGTCCTTCTGCAAGGTGACAGTCTGACTGGCAGGCCTGGCTTTCCACTTGTCTAATGGAGGTTTCAGCAGCATAGGTGGGTTGAATAACTAAGAGATTGTGCGTTTTAGTTAGGGTTATAGAATGTCTGTCTGCAGGGGTTCCTGCTTGTTAAGGGTCAAGAGCAAAGCTGAGGGAAACTTGTAGAGTTGCCAAGACTGAATCCTCATATTGCTTGATATACCCAAAGGAAGATGATGGGCAGAAAATAGAATTCTCTGTTCAAGTATAAATGGTTGCAGTTAAATTACATGCATTTGGAAAAGAAACAATCTTTTAGAAAGTAACCAGCAAAAGAATAGAATTCCCAACCCAAAAAGCCTGAAAGCCTCAGGAACATTCCTGATAGATTTTGGGAAAGAGGGAAAGATGTGGTAAATTCTAGAGAAAGTTGCTGAGATGAATTATCATTTTGGTAAAAGGTATAATAGGATATACTGATGTCACGTCACAGACAGGGAGGTGGGATTTTGAATGGAGAGAGAGAGAGAGAGAGAGAGAGAGAGAGAGAGAGAGGCATAGAACCTGCAGCTTCTTTGTCTAGGTCACCGTGTTTGGCTTATTTCAGTTAAATGTCTTCAAGGTTGATTAATATTGTAACGTGTCAGGATTTCTTTCCTTATGAAGCCACAGTATTCATATATACATATATATTCACCTATATATCACATATGTATCATATATATAGCATATTTTGATTCTCATTTTCCCAGCAGACAGCAACTAATAATATCACTAGTATTCTTTGAACCTAAGTGTTGAGTGTTGAGTTCCATGTTTTAGTAATATGTTAATTGCCCTTGCAATATCATAGTGAAATGCATATTGCTATCACTGTTTTAGAGAGAGAGAAATCAATTTAGCCCACAAAATTTGGTCAAGGTCAAAGCAGTATTGTTGAAGCAGGTTACAAAGATGGGGAAATGAGAAGGGAAGGAAGTCCTTCACTCTGGGACCCATAACTCTCACCTCAAAGGGGATAAGAGACATTTTTTTCTGGAGCTAAATATGAGTGACCATGGTCTGGGAACACAGATTCAGGTTACCCCAAATTCCATGTTCCAGAGTGGTAACAGTTGCCTTATATTTTTATAGTAACAGAACAACGACAAGTCATAAATCAAGACACCTTTTTTTTTTTTTTTTTTTTTTTTTTTTGTCTTTTTGAAGCAATGTCTCCCTGTAGCTCCAGCTGTCCTGGAACTCACTATGTAGATCAAGCTGGCCTTGAACTCACAGAGATCCGCCTGCCTCTGCCTCCTGAGTGCTGGGATTAAAGGCTTGCACCATCATGCCTGGCTTTTAAAATACATTGAGGATACATTCAGTTGACGAGTTGCAGCAAAGTGAGGGGCTTTTTACTACAGGTCTCAGATGCTATCTGATGACATTCTTAGCCTTTTGATTGGTGAGACCGGGTGGTCTGCTAGGACAATACATTCTAAAAGGTTTTTTTAAATCTGTTAATCACAGGGTGTTAGATCAGAAACCGAGGTGGGCAAGGAACGACTGCTTAGGGGGCTGAAGATGGCCTGAGATAAATGGTTCTTAGGCTCTGGACCTGCAGCATCCCAAACTCTCCACAACCTCCAGAGTGATGAACAGTTGGTGAGCCTTGCAAGAAGTTCGGACCAAGGTGCAGAAGTTCTTTTGGGGAACTTTTCTTTCACGGATCTCATTTGTCTTTCCTGCTGACCGAGAGTCAGTCAATTAAGAAACTTCAGTACCAACAATAAAGTCAAAATTGCCCACAGAGATAATGCATGTTTTCCTAACTACATTTCAAACAAAGCGTTAAAAACAACAAATGAACTATGCCTACTTAGGGCCAGAACATTTGTAATCCTGAACTTTACCATATTAGTACTCTTCTCTCATCCCCAAATCTAAACAATGTACCTTATGAACAGCCTTATAATTTCATTTACACAGGAATATTTTTAAGATAAGAAAAATAAATAAACCAGCTCATGTACTTCCCCTTAATTTTTATTTAAATTACAAGCTTTGCTTAATTTTATACTTTGTTGAAAATTACATACTTTGGAGACTGTAACTTAGCTAAACGATCATATATATGGTCATCTATGTTTGTATATTTATATATGTATATATTTATAAATGCATACATACATGCATACATGCACATTGTAAAACACCTAATCTTGGGATTATGTACTGTCCTTTCACTAAAACCTCTTTGTCTAAATACTTAATAAACTCATCAACTTCACTTCACTCTGGCTTATCCTGAAATTCTTTTCTGTAGAATAGTCAGGGGTTTGGCTTTACCTGAGTGGAGGTCCCTAAGGGGGAAGAGAGCTGTTCAGTCTGCTGGTGGCCTTGTTGTGTTGGTTCTCTGACCCAGTGGGCTAATGGCATCACAATCAGTGGTAGACACAGATTTGTACACAGACTGGGCTGAACCAAAAGCTTTATCATTTCCTCCTTTATCCTTTCCTCCTTCCTTCTCTCCCGCCCTCATTCCTTCCTTGAATTGTAGTAAAATATACAGAATATAATTGTAATAAAATATACAGAATATGAATGTACCCTCATCCCTATTTAGTGTACAGTTCCATGGCATTTTCATTGTTCGGCAACCTCCACTACCATCTGTCTGCAGAGTTTTTTCATCCTTCCAGTCTCAACATGAGTACTATTAAAAATTAATGTACTATTCCTCCTTCCCCTCCATCCCAATTAAATATCCTTTACCTATGCATCTCTATGAAATTGACTATTCTAGGTGCTCATTTAAGAAGAATCCCAATATTTGTCCTGTGCCTGGTTTATTTCAGTTAGTGTAACGTCTTCAAGGTTTACAAACATTGTAGCAAATATCAGGATTTCTAACCTTGTAAAGCTAAATAGAATTCCACTGTCTCTCTCTATATATACATGGCATTTTGTTATCCATCTGTTGATAAACATTGGGTTACTTCCACCTTTTGGCTAGAGTGACTAATGCTGCTATGAGCTTAGGTGTATAAATACCTCTTCAAGTCCTTGTGTTTTATGAAGACACTAAATCTTAAGCACCACTGGTGAAGCAGCAGGATCACAGTGCTGAGACTGAGGGAAGCAGCCTGCAATATCCTGTATAACACACAGCATCTGGGGGAGTGCCTTTCAGGTCCACTGGGCTCCTGCTGTAGGCTTTTTTGTTGTTCAGAGATCAGTGCTTGGTCTCTTAAGGCCTTTATCTGACCAGATGGGGTCACCCACATTATGGAGGGTGATTTACTTTACTCAAAGTCTCAAATTTACATGCCAATTACATTCTAGGCATATACCATGGAAATATTCAGAAAAGGGTTTAACTGAGTATCAGGGCCCTAAGTCCCAACCAAATGGACACATAAAATTAGCTATCATGTGGTGAAAGAAGAAAAAGGTGAAGGCGTTATTTTAAAGTTTGAGAAAGGGCTCTAACAATAGAGCTTTCAGTGACTAGCTCTTAGAAATGTCTCTTATTGCCACCAGCAAACAGATAGCTGAATTTTCTAGTGGGAAAGGTCAAAAGGGAGAGGCGCCATGCAGATCCAAGCTGCAGTGTTTACAGGATGTGCACAGATGGAGCCCCAGCTGCTGAGGGGACTAAGAGCTTCCCAGCATCCCCAGACCAGGCTGGTGGCTCCTCTTAGACTTGGTTACAGCCCCAGAAGTCCCCTCCCCCAACAGGCACCCAGCCAAAGAAGCAGACTGGGGCAGGCTGAGGGCTCTTGAACCCCATGGAGCCCCAGCTCTCTCCCCCTGCTGCCCCACAGACAGTGCCAGGGATGGGGGGTAGGGGAGTGGGGGGGTGCTTCTCCATTCCAGCCAGATCCCCTTTTGCCCTTATTTTTAATCTCTGAGTACACTTTAACCCTTCTTCAAGGCCTGCTTGAACACAGCATTCACTGTGTGGCTGTGCTGAAGCTTCCAGAGATGTATCAGATTTTGAATATAGCTAAAAGTAGATTTTCTATGTTCTCATCACAAAAAAAAAAAAACCGGCAAGCATGTGAGGAAAGTATATGTTAATTATCTCAGACCACCCATTGTTGCACAATGCACACATATTTCAAAGCAGCATGTTGTAGCCAACAAACACATACACTTTTTATCAATTAAAAAGCAAAAGTTTGCAAAGTAGTTAACATGGAATTGTTGTTATTAAAATACGAATTATTAGTGACAAGTGCACTGAGTTTCAAGTAGAGCCTTGGATTCATGTAGACTAGCTTTTGCTCAGTGGCAAATTGCTTACTATATTGGTCTAGCTTTTTTTTTTTAATTATTTTTTAAACAGGGTCTCACTATGTACCCCTGACTGGTCTGGAACTCACTATGCAACCAGCATGGCCTCAAACTCAGAGACCTGTTTGCTTCCACCTCCCCAGTGCTGGGGTTAAACGTGTGAATCACCACACCCAGTTCATTTATTTTTTATTCTTAGATGGGAACCTGAAATTACTATGTCATAGAATCACGTAAAGTTCAGTTGGACTAATGTATAAAAACATGTTCATCATTCAATAGATGGTAGCTCTATCAATCAGTTGTATTGAAAGCTAATGCAGATGATCAAAGCTTGGTGGTTAAAGGGGATAGAGGTTTATTTTATTTTTAGTTTATGGTGAGAGATTCAGGTTGAGAAAACAGCTCCCTGCACTGGATTAGCATCCTAAATTTCTTCCCCTTGATGCTCTGCCTTTCTTGGGTATTATCCTCACCCACAAAGATGGAGTCCCTGTATGGTTAATGGCAGTCATCAAGTTGGTAAGATCTTGAATCATCTGGGAAAAGGGCCTCTGAGCATGCCTACCAGGAATTGTGTTGATTAGGTTGATTGAAGTGGGAATAGATGCCCTTCTGGGTAGCACCATCCTCTGGGCTGTCATACTGGCCTGTATAAAAAGAGCATAAGCTGAGCACATCATTCTAAGCTTCTTGACTGTGGATGCATTTGTGATCAGTGGCTTCAAGCTCCTCCTGCCTTGACTTCCTCACTATGATGGACTGTACTCTTGAACTTGTTGGGGGCCTCTGTTATGTGAAGTAGAAGTCTCTTTATATCCGGATAGCTCACGAGCTCAGAGTTATGTGCTGAGACTCCTTTCATAGCGGGGTGCCTTCCTGGCATTTTTCCTGACTCTCCTTTTGAAGTGTCCACCACAAATGCCATAACATAAACATGGCCTCTGGCTCTAGGAATACCATGCTTTCCTGTGTGATTTTTCAGGTAGTCAGCAGTCTGGCAGCATGGCAGAAACCCACTTCCATATGCAAATAGAATGTCTCACAAAGTATCTATCAGCCAAAGCTTTTACCACTACCCCCATGGTATAAATATATCCTAGCCTTCTCTTAATAGTGGGAGATCGGGTCAGAGACTGAGTCCCAGAGATTGGGTCCCAGAGAGAATAAAGCTGTAAGCACAGACTGAGCCGAGCCTTGAGTCTTGTGTACCGGTGACCGCCTCTCCGGAGGCAGCATTCCTCAGTCACCGGCTCAGGGATCCCAGCTTCAGCTGCCTTGCGCTCTCCCGCGTGATCCAGTGGCCAGTGGATCTCGCATCAAGAGGAAAGCACAAGGGGGAAATTAAGGCGGTACACGGCTGGACAATGCTCCATCAGCAGAGACCCACAGAGACACAGAGAAGCCCCTGGGGCCAGACCCACCTTCTTCCAGGGCATGCGGCTGAGACCAGGGGACCGGACCCACTCCGGGACTCCCAGGCGTGCCCGCGCACACCACGCCAGGGTGCCCAGCGCCCGCGCACCATAGAACTGTGGACAAGAATTAATTTTTTCTTCCCAAAATTGCTTTTGTTAGAATATTTTATCATAACAGGAAAAGAAACTAGGACAGCCATGTTCCAGGCACTGAGACGACAAGAGAAAAATCAAGGATAACTTTCCTCTCAGCAAGTGACAGAGAAGGTACTGCATAACTGTTCCCATCATTACTTAGAACATAAATGTGTGGTCAGATCCAACTCTAGGATCTGAGGGATACCCAGCTTTTGCTGAGTCAGCATCACATTATCAGGGAAAGGGGAGAATGGGATGGGGAGTGGTGGATGGCAGTGCTGAGCAACCTGACAAATACCTTTTGCACCTGTTGTTTAAAAACAAAACAGGTGTGACTTCTAACATCATTACTGCTACAGTTAAACTATGTATATTTGGTAAAGGGATGGGTGTCTTCTTTTTCTTTCCTGACTTATGTCTGAAAAGCTGATCCATAAATACTTTGTTGCTAGTTGTTTTAATAATGTTTACACTAGATTCTGTGTATCAGGCAATCATGGTGTTGTAGTTTGCCTTCAACTGCTGTGACAAAACACTCTGACCAATACCACCTTGAGGAGGAAAGGGTTTATTTGGCTTATATCTCGTAGGTCACAGTTTATTAGTGAGGAAGCCCAAGGTACAACTCAGGCCACAAACCTGGAGGAAGGAGCAGGCCATGGAGAAGCGCTGGCCGAGGAGAAACACTGCTTACTGGCTTGCTCCTCTGGGCTGTGCTTAGCCTGCTATCTTATACAACACAGGACAGTTCCCAGGGTGGCACTCCCCACAGTGGGCTGGGCCCTCCCACCCCACTGAACAATCAAGAAAATGCCCCACAGACATGGCCACAGGCCAATCCGATATTAGCAATTCCCCAATTGAGAGTCCCTCTTCCCAGGTGTGGCAAGTTGACAACTAAAGCTATCCGACACACACATGGGTATATTTGAAAACGCAGGGATCCTTCCATTTCCCAAACATATTTTCACACTGTGTTGTCGATATAATAAGTAACATTTTTCTCGTGTTTTTGGTTCTACAAACTCTTGAAGTTTTTCCAAGAGAAAAAGCTATTCTGATTAATAAAGACAAATGAAGCTCCAGAAAACATTTTGGAAATGATGTTCTGTGAAAACTGTAAATTCTTTGGTTGAGAACAAGTAAGAAATTTTAAGCCAATATTTTACATAAAATTATTTAAAAATTAGTTTCTTGTGTTAGGAACAGAGAGCAGGTGCTTTCCTGAGCAGCAGGGCTGTGTGTCTCATGTCTCCATTGATACTTTGGTGATACACTAACTTCCATTTCTCTGTATAACTTCTCATTAAAATTTTTTAGTAGTCACCAAGATTTTACCATGCAGCCTCCCTTTTCTTACTTCAGCCATTCTAACACACTTTCTTTATTCAGACTCATATTTCATATCCAGTTCCAGTCCCAAATTTCCAGGAGCTGATCCGATACCACCACCCAAATGTGAGCTCCGACACCATATCAATAAATAAGGTTGTCTGCCCCGTTGATCTGTACCTGCCCTTGTCTTCTTAGCTAAGATTACTATCAGCTGCACTACCAGCAAAGCTGGGATGTTTGTGCTCATGCTTGTTCACTGCCCTCCCCCAACGACCCTCCAGAATACAGTAGTCTTCTAACTTTATAATGCATTTTACATCCATTCCATTCTCTCCATTTCATGTAGAATTATTAAATTATAAGAACATCTATTTAATCTTATTAAACTACATTAAAAGAATGTAACGCTTTGAGTCCTAAAACAGAGAGAGAATGTGTGATTTGCAACATGGATGAGCTTGCCACAGGCTTTTAAAGCAATTATCTCTAGTGGTATCATGTTAGTGGCTCTGGGCGTTACCCAGCTGCTTTCTAAGTATACATCTGAGCTTGTTATTTCCCTTTAAAGAATACTTTGAGGCTTTCTGAGGCCATTAAGAGACTGAGTAAATGCTTTAGCAAGAGTCAATGATCCTATTCTGATTCATTCTTAGCAAGCTTCTCCTGTTATCTGTTATGCAGCCACAGTTTGACCCCTTGGCCTCTTAGGCATTTCCCCAAATGCCTTAGTGTCATCATCTTCCTATCTTTTTTTTTTTTTTTTTCTTGCTAGTCCCTCTACCTGAAAGGTCTGAGGAAACACTGGATTACAGTACAGGGTAAGAAAAGAGGAGCGACTGCCATTGTCTGGTATCATTGACAGAATGCTCCTTTGGAGAGAGCCCTGCACGGGGAAGAATGTGACAAGAAATGTGGGGTCTCCTGTATGGGGCATCAGGAGAAGTTTGCACACCAAGACTTCGTCATTATGCACAATCTCACTTTGGTCAAACTGCTTTAACACATGGAACCACAGAATCATCAACAAAAGGCTGGCATAGAAAGCATAATTTCAATTGACAGTCATAGCCTATCTCTAGATAAGACTGTGTGAGGCTTGCTGAAGGTCAATGCTAACTGGAAAACATCACTAACCCAAACCCAGCCCAACCCAATGGTGGTCCCAACATTGAGGAGCTTTAAGAGCTACCAAATCACTGAGACAGGCTGAACATGGCTAAGCACTGTGATGCTGCAAGGGACAGCAAGGTGTCAGATGGGAAAGGGGGAACCATCTGAATCACTGGAGCTGCCTTTTCCATTTGGACTGACTCCCATTTTGATTGGACAATAGAAGAGTCGGCATTTAGCTGAGAAGCAGATGGTCCCCACAGAGCTCCCATGTTGCAAAAATGATGCTGGACAACTCATTAAACACCCACTGGGTCAGGGAAGCAGGTATTCCACACACATTCTCAGTATCCTTCAGATGTCTGGACAAAGGGGATGTCTGAGGTCAGTGAAGTATGGTGTCACCGTGTTCTTCTCCATATACTGACTTCTCCTTTCTTTTCTTTTGATCACATTGAGATATATGCTCCAATTGCTTTCACAAAACGTGCTAACGTCATTCAAAGCATTATTCTAACACTGGGCATATTTGATCAGCCTAGACATTTTGGGTTATTGAACAGTGTGAATTCTTTTGATTTGGAGAAAGACATGAAATTGCAACCAGTCTCTGTCTAGACGTGTTTATAGAACCATTTTCAGATATCAGAACATCTTGACCATGGGCATGGCGTAGGTTTTAGCACCAAGAGAAGAACATTTTGGAGAAAATCCTGTAAGTAATGCAAATCGTTTTCTTTTTTAATATTTTATTTATTACTTTTATTTTATGTGTATGAGTGTATGGCTGCATGTGAGTGCCCCCATGTCGTGCAATGCCGCAGAGGTGACCTTTTCGGATTCCCCTGCAACTGGAGATAAGGACGGTGTGTAGTCACCATGTGGGTGCTGGGAATTGAATCCGGGTCCTCTGCAAGAGCAGTCAGTGCTCTTAACCACTGAGCCACCTCTCCAGGCCCAGTAATGCAAATCTTACAGGTGTGGGATTGCCTCAGTTTTTCTGGAAAGTAGAGGCCATGGCTAGACTGGATCAGTGCAATCTGGCACTCCCACAGACCCGGGCAACATGACCCTTACCATCACTTTCATAGTGAACCACTCCTTTATTAACATGAAATGATGATTGGGCAATGGTGGAAACAAGACCATGCTACAACCGTCCATAAAGTATGAGGAAGAGGTTGGGGAGAAGCAACAGAATGATGTGTTTTCACAACAGTGCTGGGTCTGTCTGAGAGTTTGCATCTTCTTGCCAGTTTCATGAATTTGTGCTTAAGTTTTGGGTGGGAGAGATGACAAGCAGATGGGAAAGTGGTTTTGACACATAAGTGACTGTTGGGCTTTGTGAACCCAGGTTAAGTCTCCTTTGGGATCAAGGTGGTAACAGGGTGGCAGGGGAGGGCATGCTCCTCACTTTTTAAGTATTGTTTAAAAAAAAAAAAATCTGTTAGCTCAACTTGACCCTGGCAGTCCACCCCAGGAGCAGAGAAGAGCTATTCTACATTGACTACCAGCAGAATTGTAGAAAAAAGCCAGGGTCGGGGCAGAGATGAATGCATGTGGTCATGAGGACATTAAATATTTGAAAGTTGTCTCCTTACCGCCAGGGAAACTGGAGGGAGTTGGACCTTTTGCCCAAGTATGAGGGAGTGAACTATATCTCTGTTTTACATGGAGTCTCCAAAGCAAAGTGTTCAAATATCCTTCAACAGAAGACCAATCCAGGTCCTGACTTCACAGAGAGGATTATTTGCCATTCTTTTCCCAATTTAATTTGGAGCATTGCAGATTTCATTTGACACATCCTGTGAGGTTTCTACAAAGCTTCCACATGCTCCTGTAAATTCACTCTTCCTGGGCAGATTGCAAAGATACATTTTGTTTTTTTTTTCTTGAGTGTTTTTGCAAAGAAAAAGCTACCAAAAGATGCTCTTTGCATTTTCTTAGATTCCACCTGTTCTGGCTTTCTCTCGTTGGTTTTCTGGCTTATTATGAAGGATCCCTTCACACCTTGCAATCAGCTGAGTCTATTTTATCTCTGCATCTACTGTCATCTGGATGTCTCTAGAGATGACAAAAATTTCTAGCTATCTTTCCTTGTTATCACTAACAGTTGTCTATTTCTGTAATGCCCTTAAGCTCACAGAGTACAGTGACCTAACACCTTACTTATCTTTGTATGAGAATCCTAGAAAATGTCCAGGAAAAAGGGATGGGCCTTACCCAAGGTCACATGCATTCAGGCCTTGAGCCTGGTTCGTTACTACATTAACATAAAATATCTATAAGCAAAAGGAATACTATCTCTGTGTCAGCAACCTTCACAGCAGGTGCTGATAACTGTGCTGGAATTCTGCTTCTCAGCTGGTGGGAGGCTTCGACCAGACTGTAGAGTGAGGAGCTTCTTTCCCCTTCCACATCGTGGTTCTCCTTGTCTTTTTATCCTGCCTCATTATAAGATTTGTATTGCTTTTAATCCTAGAATAAAGTGAGAGCCAACCTCAAAGCATAACATCTCCTGGAGTGGGTCTAACTATCCCTGCTGGTCAGGAAGACCCACTTTTGACCTATCCCTGTGGTCATGTGGATGCTTTTCACTATATCTAGGATCCACAGGCAGTTTTTGGTGAGGCCAACTCCTTTCCAATGACTTCCTCTTTAAATGTCAGTTGTCAGTAGTGTAAAGCAATGGGGTCTTTAGTATTTTTAGGAGAATCTCTGAAAAAGGAGACTGTTTCTTAACTCTCTGAGGGCTAGAAGTCACCTTCACCTTCAAGGGTGTTGTTTGTTTTGATCAAGGCAATACCAATTGCAAGGCTTTGAAAGATGGAAGGATGGGTCAAGGAACTCTTGTGGAGCTAACAGTGTTTCTTGGAAAACCAGAAGCCTACTCACTGTACTGATTCTTAGATTTATTCCTGAGTAGTAAGGACAAGATAACACTCTAACAAATGATGCTTGAATTAAGTAAATTCATATAATAAAGGTTGACTTTTTTGTCATGTCACCCTCCAAGGCAGAACAGAGGTCTCTGTTCTAGGCAGTTGTTCAATGACCCAGGCTGATCCAAGTTGACTTCCCTGCCATGACTCTTTGGGTCATCCATTGGGTTTTTTCCAAGAAGCACTCATCATATGGCCACTTGCTTCCTCCAGAGGGAGAACAAGAGCAAGAGAGAGGGGATCAAGATGAAAGTTATAGTCTTTTTATAATCTAAGTGACATGTGATAGTTTTAATTGTCAACTTAACAGTCTAGAACTGTCTCAATGAGGGATTGTCTAGATCAGATTGACCTGTGATCATGTATATGGGGGACTGTCTTGTTTACTAATGCTAACTGACATGGGAAGGCACAGCCCACTGTGGGTGGTATCATTCCCTAGTCAGGGGATCCTGGACTACATTAAGAGTAGAAAGGGGCTGAACACAAGTAAGCGTGCATACATTTTCTCTGCTCTTGATTGTAGATGTGACTAGCTGCCTCAGGTTCCTGCCTTGATTTCCCCACAATGATGAGCTAAGTTGCTTTTTGTCAAGGTATTTTATTATAGCAACAAAAATGAAACCTGGACATGACATGTCATCACATTTATCATACTTGATAGAGGTGAGGCACTAGATTCAGCTCATACTCAAGGGGAAAGGCTTTCAGAAGGACCTGAATACCAACAGGTCAAGGTCACCAACACCATCCTTGGGATTGTTGGCTAAGGCAGGTTACTATTGGGATGGTTAATCTTGATTATCAACTTGATTAGATTAAGAGATATCTAGAACATTGTTAAAGCACATTTCTGGGTGTATCTGTGAGGATGTTTCCATAGACAGAAGATAAACATATGGGTCAACAACTGAAGGAGGAAGATCTGCCTTAAATGTGGGTAGGACCCATTAGGCTGGAACCTGGATGCAATAAAAGCAGAAAGAGGAGGAATCCAGCCAGCACGTGCAAGCTTGACCATTCTGGAGAAGGTGTGTCTATTGCTTCTGCCATCATGTGTGGACATGACTCCCTCTTCATCTTTCCAATGTAGGCCTACCAGAGACTCTCCAAGGAACTTCCAGGCATTCAACCTCAGACGGGTCAGGATCACTGGTACCTCTTGTTCTAAGTGTTACAGTTTCTTGGACTTGTTACAGTTTCTTGGGCTGAGCAGCTACTGGGTTCTCTGCCTCTCCACTGTGCAGATGGCCATTGTGATAAGACCCAGACCCCAGTCCTGTGAGTCAAGCTAATAAATTCCCTTATAATTATACATACTTTCTATAGGTTCTGTTCCTCTGTGGAGTCCTGGCTAATCCACATACTTTGATATCCTTTAGGGCCTATCCCTGACTGACAAAGCAAATGCTCCAAGAAATCCTTAGTCAAAAGATTTGAGTAGAACAAAGCTGCTGACACCCTCTAGGTGCCACCACCTGGAGATGTTTCCTTAAGTATCTTCTTATCTTCCATTGCCAGCAATTTGCTCTATGGTGTTAGGCACCCTGACCTCCTGCTGAGCAGGGCAGAAAAGGTGGAGGTCAGTCAAGCAAGTTGACACAACTTACTCAGGGTATTGCTTAAATGTTTTATGACTATTGTCTTGAACTTTGTTTTTTACTCGCACCAGGTAATCATGTAGTCAAGCACTGAACAAAAATTAATTGAGCACATACTGTGAGCCAGGCCCTGGGGACTGAATGGGGAAGAAAAGAAAGCCTTTGTTCTTTGAAGACTGTGTTAGAATAACTATTTTCCTTTTGGCTTTGAAATGGTTTCTCTGTTGATTTTGGAGAAAAGAAACCTTATAATATCTTCCTGGCTTTGTCATGGAGGTCCTGGAGGAACTGACACAGTATTAGTCCTTAGCAGGAGGGGTGGTACTTTCCTAATCCCCTCAGTGTCTTCATGTCTTTGCTTACCTACTCTAATGCCTGCCCTGATCATTGTATTTAATAATGCAAATGTATCTTCATACCCACTTGGCCAATTCCCTTCACCTCTCTAATGCTTTTTGGTTCTTTTTGAGGCAGAGTTTTGCTGTATATCCCAGGCTAGCCTTGAACTCTGTATATAGCTCAAGCTGGCCTTGAACTTGAAGCAATCTTCCTGCCTCAGACTCCCATGTGCTCTGATTTCAGGTATGTGTTACCATGGCTGACTGCTTTCTTTCTGTTCATATGATTTTAATGTCTTGTAATGAATTTTCTTCTCTATTCGTCTCCTGTCTGATCCCCCATCTTTGAGGATCATCACCCACTTCTTCTCTTCTGTATCCCCAGGTGTAGGTACAGGGCAGTGCTTAGCTCATATAAAGTACACAGCAAAGATGTATATTTTAAAGTTGTATTTATTTTTTGTGTATGAGTGTATTCCCTGCATGTATGTAAGTGCACCCATGTGATGTAATAGCTGCAGAGGTTGGAAGAGAGCATCAGATTCCCCTAGAACTGGACTTACAGGCGGTTGGTTGTTAGCCACCATGTGGGTGCCGGGAATGGAAGCCCATTCTTCTGCAAGAGCAGCCAGTGCTCTTAACAGCTGAGCCTTCTATCTCTCTAGCCCTTAGCAAAGATGTATTGAATAAATGAATGAAATGAGCCATGTGGTGTCTAGCTTTTGTTTTAGGCCCTCTGTTGCAGACTACAAAACTTCTGTGTGAGCAAATTGCTGGTAATGGGAGACAAGGAGGTGTCTGTACCTGTGGAAGGAGGGTGGCTTCTTTTGAGACAGGGTCTTGCTATATAGTCCTGGCTGGCCTGGAACTTCGTACATAGACCAAGGTAGCCTCAAGCTTGCACTGATCCTCCTGCCTCTGCTACCAGAGTGCTGGGAACCACAGGTGTGTACCACCACCAGTCTAGACTGAGAAAATTTTCATGAAGGAGTATCCAGAAAAAACTTGCTGGGCTCTTAGCTGTGACTACTGGTTCCAAAAAAGAGAACTGGATTTAATGTGTACTGAGCAATGAAGGGGATTCATGGATGCTGGATGGGTCAGTGATGGGTGTGTAGTCCTCGTTTTCTCCTGTTCCCTCTTTCTTCCCTGTAGTCTTTCTGCCAGCATCTGGTTTTCATTGTCTTAATGAGTGTTTGCACAGGCAGGCTGAGCAGGTTGGTAATGAAGCCTGGGTTGCCTGGCAATTTGGAGTGAGTTGTGTTTAATTGGAGCCAAATCAGCAGCTCTTGCCCTTTATCCTCTGAAGAGCAAGGAGATGCTGGGAAGCAACAGTTGCTTTCCCCAAGCGGTCCAGGAAGTTTAATGCTGCAGTTTTTCCAGGCCTTGCAGTAATAGGAAGTGCTTGTGGGAAGTGAATATATCCTGGCTGACCTCACCTTTTTGGTTAAACTTTGTTCTCACATCTGTCATCCAGCACAGTCTTTCAGCTAAGCCCTTACTGTTTGGAGTTGTAGGAAACCCATTCAAATTTTTGGCTTTATTATTAAAGTATATTTATACACACACACACATACAGCCCCTGACACAAGTTCCCCCCAACATCCCTTTGGAGGATGATGAAAAGCAGGTCTCTAAGTTTCTTCTGTCAAATCCTGGCATGGTAGTCCATGTCTACAAGTCCAGCATTCTGGAGGTTCAGGCAGCCATGGGATTTCAAGGTACATTTTGAGGTCCAGGCCAGCCTTGTCTACATGGAGAGATGGCTCAGTGGTTAAGAGCTCTGGCTGCTCCTGCAGAGGAGGACTAGGGTACAGTTCCCAGCACCTACATGGTGGCTAACTACTGTTGGCAACTCCAGTTCCAAGGGATCCAGTGCCCTCTCTGGCCTCCTCGAGCAGTGCATGCACAAGGTGCATTGGCATACATACCCACAAAACACTCGTACACAAAGGTAAAAGAAAAATAAATAAAAATTAGTCTGCATGGAACCCAGTTCTGAAGAAAGAAAGCTGTTGTCTCTGGCACCCCTCCTGTTCCTCTCTTGTGGGTGCCCTCAAGCCTCCACTATTTTTCCCTCTTCTGGCATTGTCATTCATTTGTTTCAATGTTTACCTTGAAGGTGGTTTCCAGGCATGCATAGATAATGAAGAGATCAAGGAGAAAGAGTCTTTTGTTAGTGCTTACCTGAGTTATTATCCATGCCTTAGCACAACCTTAAGTGTTACCTCTTTTCTTTGCCTTATTAAAGACTCTTTCCCTTTTCTTTGAGGAATGGAGCAGGGCCCATAAATAAAGGTACTATTTATCTTTCCAAAAGAAGGCAGTGAAAGGTAGAAAGTCCCCTCCAGCCATACCAACCCCTGACTGAAAAGAAAAACCTGCTCTCTAGGGTGTGGGAGCCCTCTGTGGGGTGCTTGCTCAAGAGTAGGAAATCAAAGTGCAAGAATTTTAATTTTCTTTCCAATTTTTAAATTGGTACCTACTTTTACACTTTAAAAGGGGATATTGATATAAGTGGAAAAGTAGAAAAATAGAAATCAAAATAAGATTGCATCACTTGAAGATTAATAGATTAATAAAGTTAATATTTACTCACATTCCTTTTAAGAAACATTAAACATTAGTCTTTTCTTTAAAACCCTGTAAATATTTGGTTTATGACAAGGAATTCTAATCTTTTAATCTCACCCCCACAGCCGGTAAGACTTTTGTTTATGATGCATTCTGGGAACTTGATGGCCTGGGGCAGTAGAACGCTTTAGCAGTTCTCTTCCCCCCTCCTTAGTCCTGATTTTAAAAAATTAGTCAGCTAGGAAAGACTGGGAGGTCAGACCCCAGGCAAGCTGGGGAAAGATACAGTACTCTTGGGTCAGGGATAAAAACCTATCAGACTCCCTGGTAAGGTATGCTTGCTCCATTTGAATGATGATACAACAAACATGCATTTGCAAAAGTAAAAGCTGCCTTTCCAAGTTCCTTTCACTTTGTACATTCTTTGGGTGGCATTAGTGGGTTCCTTGGATCTCAGATTTTATCTCTTAAATTCCTGCCAGTTGTTTTTTTTGTTTTGTTTTGTTTTTCCTTTGAGAATTTAATACACACCTACAAAGTATTTTGATCACACTCACCCACTGGTCTTCCCCCTAACTCCTCCCAGATACAACCCCATCTCTCCACCCCTTCCGAACATTGGATTCCCTTTTCTTTTTAAATACCCTCTGAGTCCAGTTTGTGTTGCCCATATATTCATGGGTATGGGGCCATTCACTGGAGCGTGGTCAACAACCAGGGGTACACTCTTTTTTTTTTTTTTTTTTAATTTTTGAAGAGGTAACCCAATTTGCCTATGGGGAATTGGGGATTAAAAAAATCCAGTTAGAAATGTTCATCTTAAGCTAGCAACACAAATCAAATTATGTGTCTTGTAATTTCACTCACACATTCTCATGACATACATATGGAAGTTAAAAGACAATTTTTTAACAATAGTTTATTAACCCACTAATTAAATAAAAAGTTTCAGCCATTTACGTTCTGTTAATTTATATTGGAAAGCACAGTCTTAAAAAATCCAGTTAGAAACTTCTAAAATGTTCATCTTAAGCTAGCAACACAAATCAAATTATGTGTCTTGTAATTTCATCATTGTTGTACCTCATCCACTGGACCCCAAAAAGACCCCCGAGGACCCAACACACCAAAATGCAAGAGCAAAGGTTTATGGTTTATTCGGGCTTAAGCTCAGGCTCTCAGACCTCACCAACTCAACGGATCCATGCTGAGAGCCCAGAGTAAGGGAGAGTGGAGACTTTTATAGGTTTTAGACAAAGAGAGGAGGGGATATCGAAGATACATTTTGGTTGGTTCAAGGAGCCCATGCTCACCAACATAATTTTAAACTGATTGGATGTATAAGATGCAGCCCTGGAAGTTTCTTATTGGTAGGTGCTATTCTCAGGGCTGTGGAATGTGCTGACTGTTATTTGTGGGGCCAGGATTCTCTGTTTTTACCTTAAATAGGGCAGTTTTCATGCCAGGGCTTGCTTAATCTGTAGTTTGCTGGAAAGGGGGGGATAGCAGGTGGGGGTCAGGGCATGTCTAGGCATGTCTAAAGCACCAGCCAAGCATTTTACAGAAGCTAAAAGAGCAATTAGTGAGGGTCTGGAGGGATTTGGGGGTAGTGGGTGAATGAAGAGGGTCTCAGAGTCCTACAATCATGACTAATTCTTGCTTTGTGTTTAGGAACATAAATGTTCAGGATCACTGTTATACATTCAAAGTAGATCTTATAAATACACACATTTGCTCTACTCTCTCTGAGTTTCATTTCCAAGAATAGCTTTTTTATAAATTTA
>NW_008347042.1:2339841-2341177 GCF_000622305.1 Nannospalax galili
TGTGGCCTCTTAGTCTTTGCACATTGGCCAATTGCGGGTTTCTGTGTTAATCACTATATGAGGCATTAAGAAACTTCTTTGGTGATATTCAAAAGATACAATCATCCTATAAGTGGATTTTGCACTGAAGAGGTATCACTTAGGATTAAGAATCTCACAGACATTTATTTTCTGTGTTTTAACAGTTCCTGTACTCTTTAATAATCTTCATCTGTTGCATAAATAATCTCCTTTGATGGGGTGGAATGAGATAGCATATCAGGAATAAAGTAAGAAAGAACATAAGCATAGGGATATGGCAAAGGTAGGTTTGTCACTATGATCTGTGACCCCTCAAGCATGTGTATTTGACTATGTTTACACTACCACACATGAGTTCCCTCCTATTGAGTGGGCAGCTGTTGATTACCACCAAGATAAAGGTGCCACTACTGAACCAATGGTAATAATTTGCTGGGCCATTCATCATTCTTTATTGGATGTTACAGCTGGGTAGAACCACTGATTGGTTTTATTCCTTGGTGGCATGGATAATATACCCTGATACCATAAGGGTTAGACTTCAGGGAGGAGTCTTCCATGTCAGTTCCAGCTGAATTTCTCCAATTACTATGTCTGAAGTATGTCCTGTCTTCAGTAATAGTGTCTAACCTTCAATTTCTGGGAGACAATCACAGGCTTTAGCAATAGTCTGTGTTATTGTGGGAGTCTCTCAGACTGCCCAGGCTAAAAACTCCAAAGAAAATTTCTCCTGCCTGGCACTGTACTTTTTGTTATATATCCTTCAGCTATACACACACACTCATATATTTATTGCATTTTTTTTCAGTAGGACATTGAACTAATAACAAATACATTTACTTCTGGGTTTCATCTGGGCATTATTTATCTCTCCTCTCACCCCCGAGTATAACACTCCCTCCCCAGTTAAAGTATCTGCCTAACCCCATTTCTCCCTTAATAACACCTGTCTCCTACTACCTGCTTCTCTTGAATCCCTTCTTCCTTCATTTCCCCATGGTTCCTGTCCATTTTTCTAGCTCCTGTGTTTTCATCAGGATATATAATCGCATCTAGGTATTTGGAGCTAAGATCCATAAATGAGAGAATATATGTCACTTGTTTTTCTTTTGAGATTGTGTTACTTAGTAAAACAGCTTCTAGTTCCATCCATTTACCTGCAACTTTCATGATTTCATCTTTCTTTATTGCTGAGTAAAACTCCATTGTATAAATGAACCACAGTTTCATTATCCACTCGTCAACTGAGGGTCGCTTAGGTTGCTTCCATCTCTTACCTATTGTGAAAAGAGCAGCAACAAACATGGATGTACAA
>NW_008347042.1:2344470-2354011 GCF_000622305.1 Nannospalax galili
GTTCTTGTTCTCTTTTTTGATTTTATATTGTTGTGGCCGGATTGATTTTTGTCTTTAGGTGTTCTGCGGTGGCCCAAGTCCAATGTGGGTCAGAAGTTTTCAGACTTTCTCCTTTGGTCTGTAATCTTCTAAGAATGATTTTGGCCTCAGGAACTTGGGTGTTGGACTGACCTGAGACCCTGGCCGTGGCCCGTGCCATGCAGGGATGCAAAGGCAGATGGGGTAGGAAGAAGCCCCAAGATTTCCCAGGGAGTGGATTGAGTAGCTGGGTTGTACTGTATGCAAAGGATCAGGGGAGGAAAGGTAAGCCTCGGAGCCCCAGAAAGAGGCTGTCAGCCCCAGAAAGAGGCTGGCGGGTGTTGCAAGACCAGGGAAGCAGAGAGAGGTGAGGGTGGGGCCAGGTCCAGAGGCAGTACTCCTGTGGCCCAAGGAAGGCACCAAGCCGGTGGGGGTGAACAGCAGTGGCTCCCCAGGTGTCTGGGGCCCCAAGACTAGGAATGGCACAGGGCCCAAGCTAGGAGTAGAGAACAGTGGGGGAAATGGAAGGGTGAGCGAGGCTGGTGGAGTCAAGGCGCGGAGGGCTGCACGGTAGACTTACCCCCAGAGAACCCTGAGGGCGGGAGAGCTGGCCAGGAGAGTTAGCCAGTGGTGCAGGTAGGGGAAGCAGGGAGAGGTGAGGGCGGGGCCAGGTCCCACGGAAGCAGTGCTCCTGGGGCCCAAGGAAGGCACCAAGCTGGCCTGGTCGAAAACGATCAGGAAGCAGCACCAGTTCCCCAGGTGTCTGGGGACTGAAGACCAGGAATGGCGCAGGGCCCAAACCAGGAGCAGAGAACAGCGGTGGAGATGGAAGGGTGAGCTGCGGCTGGTGGAGTCAAGGCGCGGAGGGCTGCACGGTAGCCTTAACCCCAGAGAGGCCTAAGGGCGGGAGAGCGGGCCAGGAGAGTTAGCCAGTGGTCCATTCTGAACTTTTAAACTCTCTCGATCTTGCACAGATCTTGTATAGGTAACCACAGCTGCTGTGAGTTCATGTGTGGAGCAGTATGTCATCTAGAGGACATTTCACAGAAATTCTCCACATCTTTTGGCTCTAACAGTCTCTGCTCCCTCTTCTCTGATGTTGCTGAGCCTTGGGGTGGGGGGAAGGGGATAGTGTTGATACAGAAGTTCCTTCTGTGATTGAGCACTCACAGTTGATTATTTTCAGCACTTTGAACAGTAACAGATCTCTGAATTAACCACTACCCACTGCTTCCCTGACCAAAGTTTGAAGAGCACAGATCTATGACTACAAAGACACATGTTTAGAAGTCAGTTCGACAACATGTCCTCAACTAGATGAGACAAGTATTATTGGGTTCTCCATTTTCAGGTCTGAAGCAAAGGTCTAGAGGGATTCAGTAATATGCCTGAGATACAGAGGTCTGTATCTCAGAGTTGGAATTAATCTTAGCACAATGAGCACCAGTGAACTGACTCAGTGGATTGGCAGCCTGGATTTAATTAATATAGAACCTGCTCATGACTGCTGACTGCCCCAGGCTCCCTCAGGCCACACCTGACTTTTCAGGATGATTTCACACATGGCTAGCCATTCTGAAGGATTCAGGGGGCCACATAGTATTTTTTAGGAGGGGGTCGGATAGGGTTTCTCTGTATCCCCAGCTGGCCTGGATCTCACTATGAAGACCAGACCTGCTTCCACCTCACAGAGATCCCCCTGTATCTGCCTCTCAAGTGCTGGGATTAAAGATGTACATCGCCACCCCTGGCTTTTGCTATCTTACAGTATTTTGATATATATATATCTGGGGAGATGGGACCACTTTGACAGAATCCATGAGAGGAGGAAGAACTGATAGGATGTTTTTGGTGTGCTTATATTTTAGGCATCCTTTAGGATTTGGGAACTCTTTAGTATGGAAACTAGGTCAGGCTCAATGTGGTTAGAATATTCAATAAACAGCATATCATTCTGAACCCTGTGAGGCTGATTGGGGGTAAGAAATCATAGTGATTAGCACCATGGCAATTATTTGGTTATTTTGTATAAGTCACATTCCTGATGTCTTGGGAGCATGATCAGTTTCACTCTGGTTTGATCATAATGAAGACTAAGGTTCTGAAAAACTGTACTTTCCCTCAGTTGATGGTCTATGAGTCTGTACTGTCATGTGTATATGAGAAAATCCTTGCTTCTGTCACATGAAGTTCATGGAAAGGAATGAAGCTTGTAATACTCATTGGTGACATTTACTTATACTCACTTGTGACATTTATCAGACTGTTCAGAAAATACAGAATCTTCATGGAAGAAGAGACAAGTTCCCAGTCAATAGAAGGTGCAACATAGGTCTCTGAGTGCCTAAAACTCACTGGGAAACCAGTTTCTAAAAGTTTCTTGTCCTAGTCAAAGGCCAGAGACCTGTGTACCAGGATCCCTGGGTACCAGAACGGATGCCACTCATTTGTTTCCCATCTTCCAGCTCCTTATCCAAACCAAGGCCTGGGCAGTAGATTTTACCCTAAGTATCAGCTAGAGAAGGCCATCAAATACACATGGGGTTGTGATTAGAGTTTTGCCTTTAATGTGTGAGGCATCATTTACTCTCATGTGTGTAAATATATTTAGGTCATATAATGTTATGATTGTAGATTTTAAGATCTTTTTGTTTATCTTTCTCTTCATTGCCCAAGAAAGAATCTGGGAGAAGTCATCCCCTAATTGCTATTTGTTTAATAAATAAAGTGATAGAGGATACTATTTTTTAAAAACAAACTAAATGGAAATGTATTCAATAAAATGTATTCAATAAAAAATTTACAAAAAAGGAATCACATTTCACTTAAAAAAGTCTGCAAGTACATTGTAAAACAATCAACTAGAAAGTATATAAAAATTTCCATTACAGTGTCTTTGATCAGAGGTCAGAGCTAACCACTACCCTACCATATCAGGCAACAGAGTTGGGGAGGGGAGGGGAGAGGAGAGGAAGAGGGGGAGGAGGAAGAAGAACTAGGGAAGAAGGAAGAAGGAAAGGGCTATAATTTTTACTCTGTGGCCTTGTCACATTCTTTTCTAACACATAGGGATGTTTTCAAGCCAGTCTACAGGGCCAGACATCATTTTGTTTGTTTGTTTCTTTGTTTTTGAAACAGGGTCTCCCTGTAGCCCTAGCTGGCCTGAAATTCACTATAGAGACGAGGCTGGCCTCTGTCTCACAGAGATCTACCTGTCTCCACCTCCCAAGTACTGGAATTAAAGGCCTATATCTTTATATCTACTTATATCTTCTTCAGTTCTTTCATATACATTTTGTAGATTTTTTTGTATAATTTTTGTTAATTTCTAAATATTTTTTGATGCTATTGGAAATGAGATTATATTTTTAATTTATTTTTTGATAGCTCCTTTTCAGTATAGTCTTTATTTCTTTTCTGGTATCATGCCATATTGCAATTACCTGAATAAAACATCTTGACTCTTTTTAATTTTTATTTTATGAGTGTATTGCCTGCATGTGTATTATTGTACCCATGTCGTGGAATGCTCATGGAGGTCAGAAGAGGATGTTGGATGCCCCTGGAAATGGAGTTACGGACAGTTGTTAGCTGCATTGTGGGCGATGGGAATTGAGCCTGGGTTAAGAGCAGTCAGTGCTCTTAACCACTTAGTCACCTCTCCAGCCCCCAAATGTCCTGACTTTTAACTTTAGTTCTTAAGAGTGGGCCTGAACTCAGAGGATACCTATTCCCCCAAATGCCTCTTGCAATTGTTTCCAGGAACTGTATTCTGAACCTGTATCCTCAAGACATGCCTCACCCATAGTTTTATTCAAAACCCATTCCTCTAACTTCAATTGGGGAAGTACAAGCTTGGCTCCACCTTTATCAAACAATCTTGCACTTCCAATCCCTAGGCCTAAAACAACACAAGGTCAAGCAATACTTCTCCTTCTTCCTTGTTCTTACTTTTTAAAAAATTGAGCTTTTGTACATTTCACACAACAGTTCTTAATCAAATTTAGACCTCCTCCTCCATCCATGCCCCCCTCCCCATGAATCTCATGTGCTCTTCCATACTTGTTAAGTCCTATTTGTAAAGTATTTGTACCCAGATGTCTTTCACTGCAGCTTCATCCACTGGAGTCTAGTCAACCTATCTAAAGAGCTTAAGGAAGGTCTACTCTCCCTCACCCATCAGTAATCAGTCTCCAAAAGTTCCCAGGCTAAGGCCAGCCCACCATCCATTTCCCTCACTCCACTCTGGGCCCTTGTCTGATTGAGTTGGTATGGGTCCTGTGTTCTACACCATCAGTGTGGCAAGTTCACATGAGCAAACTTCCAGTGGCCTGAAAGTCTCTGTTTCCCTATGTTCATGGAGCAACCCTGGCTCTTACAATCTTTCCGTCCCCTCTTCCACAATGGGCCCTGAGCCATGGGTGGGTGAAGTTTAATATAGGAGTACTATCCAGGGACACTCACTCTGCAGTCTCTTATTTTCTAAAACTTAGCCAGTTGTGGTCTTCTGTGGGCATCACACTCTGTTGTATAAGGAAGCTTCACTGGTGAGAGCTGAGAGATGCACTAGTATTCTCTCCTTCCCCTATTCTGCTATGTTCCACGAGCCTTAGGAGTAGAGGTTCCACTGTAGATATGTCATGTAGGACTAGGCATCTATCAGAAACATATTTTCTGTGTGTGACCAGTTGTGGAACTCTATAGTAGCTTCTATCTGCTGCAAAAAGAAACTTCTTTGATGAGTAGTGTACAGTATACTTGTCTGTAAATATAAGGATCCACATTTAGACTGTGGTAAGAATTGTCATTTGTCCAGATATATAACAGAGATAGGGTTTCTCTAAGCCCTGTGACCAAATTATGTCCCATCTTCATCAGTAGGGTCTTACCTTTGAGTTCTGGGAGATAACCAAGGATTCTAGCCATAGCTTGTGTTATTTTAGGGGACTTTTGGACTACTCTGACCAACAACTTGAAGTGAGGTCTCCTGTCTGGCACTGTGCTCCTTGCCATACATGCCCCAGGTACACACATGCACTAATGTTCAGACACTGTATGTGTATTTCTCAGGGGGTTCCCAAGCCAACACATTTCCCTCTGTCTTCCCATGCCTCCCTTGTTCTTAATGAAGATGCATATGCTGCTTTTCAGCAGTTTAATATGTTAATTCTCCAGCATACCCACATTTGTTCATTATCTTTTGGGGTAGAGTAGCAAATTGAGGTTTCTGGGAAACAAGATCAGTTGCCCAGGTTACAGAAACACATAGTTCAGCGAGTTTGCCAAGGTTATTAAAAGTCATTAGTGCAGATTTTGTCCATTTTATAAAAGTCAATCCTACAGCTAAACAAACTAACCAACAATATGCCTATCCACCCTGCCTCATGGGTTCTTATGAGGAGCAATGAGATAATAAAAGCTTTATGGATTCTGTGAGGCAGACACTCATAAGGGCTACTCTAGTGTTTGTTTGCCATAATGATGGTGTGGTTGCGTGTTGTTCTTCATATCTAAATGCATTTTGGTGGTTTTAATTATATGTGAGATTTTTGCTACCATCCCAGAAACAAACATAAAACATGTTGAGGTAATAGCATAATGATTCTTGCTGACAGGTTGCCAACCTTACTTATCCCAGCTTTGTGAAGTACATCTGTTTCCTAACCATGTGGCTCAGTGTTTCTACTCCAGTCTCCTCCTTGCTTCTTCCCTGGTCTGCTTGGTGAGTTTTAAAAAAAATTACAAATATGCTTCTCTCTTTTTCTATATCCTTTCTCTGTCCACTGTGTGACACTCCCCCACCTCTCAGAGTTGTGTCTGTTACTTTCACCTCCATAACACATGGCCCATTCCTACAGTGCCTTGCTTTCAGATTCAAAGGGATCTGCTACTACTGAAATCTCAGGTGTAAAATTATTTTTTAACTTCATTACTGAAAAACTGTACTAAAATATTACAGTGTATTAGTGGAATTTCCTTTTCATAATTTTTCTTTTCTTTCAAAAATTATTTATTTATTATTTATTTAATGTGTATGTGTGTATGCCTGAGAGCACATATGTGCACCATGTGTGCGCAGGTGCCTATGGAAGGCAGAAGAGGATGTTGGATTCCCTGGAGCTGAAGTTACAAGTGGTTGTAAGCTGCCCAATGTGGGTTCTGGGAATTGAACCTGGGTCCTCTGCAAGAGTAGCAAGTGCTCTTAACTGCTGTCATCTCTCCAACTGTCATCTCTCCAGCCCCTGCAATATTTTATTTACAGGCTGTATGCCAACACTGCTGTGGCTACTTTATAATTCAGTTCTTATTTTAAGTTCTTACCAGTGGGCTGTGAGTCAAATCATGTAGGATGTAGTATTTCAGAGCCGCTATGTGACCCCATTAGCTCTTCCCCTGAGGATGTCAAGTGCTTCAGAAAATGGAGCAGCAAGCTGGTGGAGCCCCCATCAGCTGGAGTTTCTGCTTATTTGTTGGAGCAGAGCTCCTTACAGCTCAGCTACTGAGTTACACGAGTTTTTATCTATGCTGAGTCTTTCTTCATAAAGCAGCTATTTTCTTCTCTCCATCTTGCTTTTCATTTTTCTATAGAGAAGTTCACATAGCAAAAGTTTTTTTTTGTTTTTTTGTTTTTTTTTGGTCTTTTTGAGACAGGGTCTCCCAGTAGTCCCAGCTGGCTTGGAACTCACTTTGTAGGCTGACCGGCCTCGAACTCACAGAGATCCACCTGCCTCTGCCTCCCGAGTGCTGGGATTAAATTTTGGTGAAATACAAATGATCATTTTTTCCCTTTATGGTTCTTTTTTAAATTCAATTTTCAACTGAATTTTTGAGAATATCATACAATGTGTTTTGAACACATTTAACCCCACTTCCTTATCTGCACCTTCCCTTATTACCCCCGCCTGATTTCATGTACTTTATAATTTATGTATTTTAAGGGCTATCAAGTCAAATTTGTGTCTGTAAATGTCCTTCAGTGTGGATCTATTCACTGGAGCCTGGTTAACCTGCCCAGTATCACACTGTTAAAGAAAATTGATTCTCCCTCTCCCAGCAGCTACTAGTTACCAATAGTCCCTTGATGAGGGTTGGGAATTCTTACCTACTACCCCATTTCTATGCTGAGATTTTGTCTGGTTTGAGCAAGCTGTCACAATTGCTGTAAATTCACATGAGTATCTGCTCAGCTGTCCGGAAAACCATTTCCTTGTAGTGATCTACCACCTCTGGCCCTTACAATCTTTCCAACTCCTATTCCACAATGATCTTTGAGACTTGAGAGGCAGAGGTTTGATAAAGATGTCTTATTCAGGACTGAGCACTCTGCAGTATCTCATTCTCTGCATGTGTGGGTCTCTGTGTTAATCATGATCTGTTGCATGAGGAAGTTTCTCTGGTGAGAGTTGAGAGATGCATTAACCTATAGGTGTGACAATAAGTCACTATGAATTGGTTTAATACTATGTCCATTTAACATGTGGCCTGTCTAGTCACTGGTTCCTAAACCTGATATCAGTGTCAGGTATGGGCTCTATCTTGTGAAGTGGATTATTAAATACAATCAGATAGTGGTTGGTTACTCTCATAACATTCATGCCACTATTGTACCAGTGGGCATATCTTGCCAAGCCAGCTGTTATTGTAGCTTTCTGGACTCACAGCTGGGAAAAGTTGATGATTAATTTTCTCCTCCAGTAACATGCCTATCATCTTACAGCACTATGAAAGCTAGCCAGTAAAGATGAAGTTTTGAGTTCAGTGCCAGAAAAAAAAAGAAATTCACAGGAACTGGAAACAATCATCCTGAGTGAAGTAACACTGACTCAGAAAGACAAAAATCACATGTTCTTTCTCATAAGGGGATGGTTACTTTGAATTCTTAGATATGCCTGTTTAAATTGGAAAAGTCAAAGAGGTCAGGAAACTAGCAAATGACCGGTGGTGGGGGGGAGGTGGGGATAGCTTGCTGGGAAGGAGGGTAGAATGCATTGAAATAAAAGGGGGAAAGAAGAATAGTGGAGTAGGAAGGGTTAAATGGTGCGGGGAATGGAGGGCAGGATAGAAGAGGAAGTATGGGGAGGGTTAACTAATGCTAAAGGACTTTAGAAAAAGCCATATGGAAATCTACCAATATAGAAGTTTCTTAAATAATATACATATATAGTATAAAAACTATGTAGTATAACAGGGGGATATTACCTGACCTGGAAACCATAGACTAGCAAATAGTTCGTATTTGTGATATAATGTCTACGAACTCTTTATCTATCTGTAGATAAAGCATATGCCAAACATATGCTTCTTCTTTACATAAGTTTTATAGCTTACTGTTTGGCATTTAAATCCATTTCTATTTTAGTTAATTATGTTTAAGACATCAGACTTAGATCAAAGTTTTGTTCTTTTATGAATATTCAATTGCTCTAACATTGTGAGCTAAAAAGGCTCTCTAGGTCTATTGAGTTGTAGCTGTGGACATTTTGTGCGGGTTTATTTCTGGGATCACTGTTCTGTCCCATTGGTCTATGCATCTCATCCTCTGACAGTGTTACACGTCTTTATCATATTAAGTCTTAGAAATGAGTAAACTGATTTTTTTCCAACTTTTTAAAATTCTTCAGAAAATTTTAAGATATTGTAGCTTCTTTTCTTTAATATAAAAATTGAAAATAATTTTGTCAATATCCATAAAAATCTTCTAGACTTTTGATTAAAATTGTTTTGAATTCATATATCAATCTGAGAGTATTAGCATCTTACCATGTTTAGTCATTCTACAATCCATGAAAATGATTTATGTCTCTATTTTTTAAAATCTCAGTAACTTAAAATCATAATTCTGTAGTGTATAGTACTGAGTGGAAGTTCTGTGAATGTTTTATTGTATGTGCACTAAAGTATTGATTTTTATGTGATTTCAAATGATATTGCATCTTCATTTCATTGCCCACTGCTTATGGAGATAAATACATTGGTTTTCATAGTGTGTGTGTGTGTGTGTGTGTGTGTGTGTGTGTGTGTGTGTGTACATGAGTGCCAGTACTGGAGGTGGCCAGAGGCATCAGATCCCCTGGAGCTGGAGTTATAGGCAGTTAGAGATACCTGCTGTGGGTGATGGGAACCAAACTTGGGTCTTCTATAAATACAGTACACATTCTTAACAGTTGAGCATCTCTCCACCCTCACAACTGGTTTTTATATGTGGGTCTTATATCTTGTGACCCTACTGAACTCTTTTATTTTATGGGGGATTAGGGGAGAGAGACAGGGTATTGATCTGTCCCAGGCTGGCTTGGAGCTTGAAACAATTCTCCTTTCTCAGTCTCCCAAGTGCTTCAGTAGATGTAAGTCAATAAACATCATAAATCATATAAATGTGCTCAAAGACAAGAACCACATGGTCATCTCAATAGGTTCAGAGAAGGCCTGTGACAAAATTCAACATACGTTTATGTTCAAAGTCCTAGAGGGAATTGGACTGGAGGGAACATACCTCTACCTAATTAAAGCCATATATACCAAA
>NW_008347042.1:2354206-2367037 GCF_000622305.1 Nannospalax galili
AAGATTATATGAAATTATATCTAACAGATGCCAAAAATTCCACGAGAAAACTCCTAGAAATTATTAATATGTTCAGTAAAGTGGCAGGTTACAAAATTAATCTACAGAAGTCTGTAGCCTTTCTGTATACCAATAATAAGCAATCAGAGAAAGAGTACATGGAAAAACTCTCCTTCACAATAGCTGCAAAAAAATTAAAACATCTCAAAATAAACCTGACAAAAGACATTAAAGAGCTCTACAATGAAAATTTTAAATCTTTAAAGAAAGAAATTGAGGAAGACATCAGAAGATGGAAGGACCTCCCATGCTCATGGATTGGAAGAATTAATATTGTGAAAATGACCATCCTACCAAAAGCCATTTATAAATTCAATGCAATGCCAATCAAAATCCTCATGACATTTTTCACAGAATTGGAAAAAACCATCCTAAGAGTCATATGGAAGCACAAAAGACCTCAGATAGCAAAGCAACCCTGAGGACTAAGAGCAATGCTGAGGGGATTACTATACCAGATTTTAAGCTGTATTACAGGACTATAGTCATAAAAAACAACATGGTACTGGCACAAAATTATACCCATAGACCAATGGAACAAAACTGAAGACCCCAAAATGAGTACATTCAATTTCAGCCACCGGATATTTGAAGAAGGGTCTAAGAACATTAACTGGAGGAAAGAGCATGTTCAGCAAATGGTGCTGGCAAAACAGGATCTCCACCTGTAGAAGGATGAAACTAAACCCCTATTTTTCACCTAGCACAAAAGTCAACTCCAAATGGGTCAAAGACCTCAATGTGAAGTCGAAACTCTGAAACTATTAGAAGAAAACATTCACAATAACCTACAAGATATAGGTGGAGGAACGGATTTTTAAACCAGACATCAACTGCCCAGGAAACAAGGTCAAGAACCAACAAATGGGACCTCATTAAACTAAAAAGCTTCTGTACATCAAAAGAAGCTATAAGGAGACCCTGTCTCAAAAAATTAAAAAAAAAAGACAAAAAAAAGAAGCAACCAAGGAAGTGAAGAGAAAACCCACAAAATTGGAGAAAATCTTTACCAGCAACACATCTGACAGAGATTTAACATCCAGAATACATAGCAAACTCAAAAACCAATGTATCAAGAAAGGAAGTAACCCAATTAAAAGATGGGCTAAGGAACTGAACAGAGACTTCTCAAAAGAAGAAATAAAGATGGCTAAGAAGCATCTTAAAATATGTTCAGTATCACTAGTAATTAGGGAAATGCAAATTAAAACCACTTTAAGATTTCATCTTACCCCAGTAAGACTGGCTAAGATCAAGAGTACAAATGATACCAAATGTTGGAGAGGATGTGGAGAAAGGGGAACACTCATCCACTGCTGGTGGGGCTGCAAACTTATTCAACCCGTATGGAAAGCAATATGGGGAACTCTTAAAAAACTACAAATGAACCTACCATTTGACCCAGTCATACCACTCCCTGGCATATAGCCAATGAACTTATCTTATTGCAGAGACACTTGTACATCCATGTTTGTTGCTACTCTTTTCCCACTACCTAAAAGATGGATGCATCATATGTATACCTCAACTGATGAGTGGAGAATGCAGCTGTGACACTATTAAAACATGGAGTTTTACTCAGCAGTAAAGAAAGATGAAATCATGAAATGTGCAGGTAAATGGATGGAACTAGAAACTGTTAATACTAAGTGAAGTAAGACAGACTCAGAAATAAAAAAAAAAACGATGTATATTCTCCTTCATATGTGGATCCTAGCACCAAATCCTTATAAGTGAGTATGTATCCACACATAACTACAGGAACCAGGATAATGAAGTGGAACCAGGGAAAAGGAAAAGAAAGAATCTGAAAGAGAAGAACAGTAGAAAACAGGTGTTAACAAGAAGGATATGGATAAAAATGGGGTTATTGTAAGGGGATGGGGAGGGAAGGTTGTACAAGGAAACTAGGAGATAAAGGGAAAGAAGGAGCTCAAGAGAGGTGGGACCATAGGAGAAGGGTATTATTAAGGGAGAAATGGGAAAAATGGGGGCACCTTAAATGGGGAAACCATGGTGGAAGGGTTAATGTGAGAGATAAACAATGCCTAGCTAGTTTTAGAAAACCAGAGAGAGCCATATTATGCCAACAACCTACTGATGATTTATACATACAACCAGATAAAATAATGTAATGTATGTCTAGGCAAGGTTTATCTGAGAGTGTTTGGTCTTTGCCCAAGCTCTATCTACATGGCATATGGTAAGTAAAAGTACCAGACTGGTGGAACTAACCTTCTTGGATGTTTAACAGACATACTTTGAAGCCTATTCTAATTTGGTCAGAGGGACATAAAGGAAAGTTTTTGCTCCTTGCCCTCCTAGGTCAACTAAGTTCCAGGGGGGACGATGAGCATCTCTCAAAATGTCCTGTAACTGTGGTGAGTCATCTGTCCTCTTGATCAAGGAGGCTGTGGCTGCCCCACCATATGGACCTGAACCAGTATCTAGTCTACAAAGAGGAGGGTCAACACAGAGGAAACATTTTCTCCATGCTTCCAAGGGAAGCCAGCCATGTCGAGCAGAATCTTTGACTTATCTTCACATAGATGGAACTGGTAAAAGAAAGGAGCCAGGGGCTCCTCCCAGCCCATGTTACACCTGAGGAACAGATCCTCAAATGACCTTAAGAGTAAAAATAAGTTGGTTTACCAGTCCAACAGTAGGGTCTTCAGCACCCAAAAGGAAAGTATAACCAAAGATTAATGGGGTCAATATAATTTTTAAGAGTCCATATGTATAGCTAAAGGCTACATAACAAGAAACAATGCCAGACAGGAGATATCTTCCTTTGAGTTATTGGCCAAGGTGATGCGAGAGGCTCCCAGACAGTAACCCAGCATAGAACAGGGAAAGTGAACAGCAGACCCCAATCTTATCTAAAGGAATATTGACAACTGATTGCTGCTAGATGAGGAACAGCTGATCTTCCTAAAACAAGGCTCTCTAGATAGGCTGACTAGATTCAGCAGATGGACAAGCACTCAGGAATGGCTGGGGGTGCCAACAACACAGTGGACAGTAACAGGGATGACAGAGTACATGGGCTCCAGTATGTGGGAGGGGGGAGGTTAAGGGAGAGTGCCATTTGGGAAGTGAGTATATAGGAGAGTAAGATTGTGTGGGATGTTCTATATGATATACACACAAAAAAATCAATGAATTATTTTTTAAAAGGCTTATATTTGAGGAGGAAGCATAAAAATTTACTTCATGTTAAATAATAGAGGTGATAAACATTACCAGTGAAATCTACCTGATGACTTTATATCCATACTCTATACTCCATACTTTATATCCAGGTACTAAGGATCCGACTGTAACTGACTGTGACTAGTATTAATCAGATACATAGTGATTAAAGACACATGTGCAAACATCTAAGCGTTAGTAGCCTTAAAAATATAGGAAATAGCATATTTTAAAATAAAATGGAGATCTTCTTTAAAGGGTAAAAACTCATTCAATTTTATGTCTTACAGGGTTTATACTGCGTTCCAAACTGTACAACTGTCTTAATTCAACTATGAATCTAAAAATTTACAGCCACTTTTGAAAGAGATGTGTCTTTGCTCCAGAATGTGTTACTGAATATGTTAAAGCTGTGATGAAATGCTTCTTCTAATCATATGGTTATTAAATTAAATATTTTTTCAGCATTACAAAAAATTCTTCAAAGCATAAAAATTTTCTCCTTAATAATTAGTAGATGTGAAAAACATTACTATTGAAATCTACCTGATGACTTTATATCCATGCTCAGAAGACATGGAGCCCAGAAAGTAACCAACTGTAACTAGTAATAATCGGAAATATAGAAATTAGAAATGCATGTGCAAACATCTAAGTGTTAATTGCATTAAAAATGAATTTTTCTGTATGAAACTGTACATTTTAATAATGAAATAGAGATATTTTTTAAAGGTTAAAACATCATTTAATTTTATGTCTTATAGGGTTTATACTAAGTACAATATTGTATAACTATATTTATCCAATTGTAAACCTAAAAATTTATAGCGAATTTTGAAAGAGATGCATCTTAGCTCTGGAAATTGTTATTGAATATGTCAATACTGTTGTAATGAATTGCTTCTTCTAATTAAGTGGTTATTAAATAAATAATTTAAAAAAATCATAAGCCAAGGTTGAGTTGCATTAGCTTCTATTGTACTGCATTAATACAGTCATAATTTTTCTTCTTTTGTCTGATAAATTGGACTTAGTCATTGCCCTAATCTATTTAAAGTGCTACTAGAAAATGCCTTGTACTAGAAAATTTATAAACAACAGAAATTTAAGGCTTATAGTTCTAGAAGTTGTAAAGTCCAAGATCAAGACAGCAGCCGATTCCATGACCAGTGAAGTGAAGACTTGTGCTCGCTTCACAGGTGGAGCTATTCTCCCCTGTGCTGCATCTTCTTCATGTGACAGAAAGGCAAGGCGGTGTCCATAGCTTATCTCTAAGGATCTAATCCCATTTTTGAGGATGGAGCCTTGTGACTCTATCACTCTGTAAAAGGCCCTGTACCACAGACCAAAGCAGCTATAGAGCTATAGTGTATGTGCATGCATACTTGTGCATGTGCATGTGTGCATATGTGTGTGTGTGTGTATGTGAGTGCATGTGTGTGGTATGCTTGTGTGTGCACGTGTATGTCCATTTATGTGCTCTTGTGGGTGTCAGGGGTTGTCTTTGGGTGTCTTCCTTTACTCCTCTCTGTTTTTTGAAACAAGGTTTCTCTCTGAACCTGTAGCTCACTGTTTCAGCAAGACTGATTGGCCAGTGAACATCAGGAATCTATCTGCCTGTCTCTCCAGGCAGGCGCTGGGCTTACAAACCTGTGTTGCACCTGACACTTTTGTGGGTGATAAGAATCAGAGCTCAGATCCTCAGGTTTGCGCAGCAAGTACTTTACTCACTGAGCCAGCTCCGAGTCCTATGTATTTACGTATTGCTAGATTCTACTTAGTAATGTTTTGTACAAAGTTTTGTGTCTGCACTCATGAGGACTATTGATCCATAGTTCTATTTTTTTACATGTTATTTTTGTCTGGTTTGGGCAACAGGGTCAAAGCAGATTCAGAAAATTAATTGGAAGAATTCAGTACTCTTCTATGTTTTGCAGGACCCTTACTAAGTAGAATGCTGTTGTTTTTCCTTTAAATCTTTGGTAGAATTCTCTGTGAAATTCTGTCGACTTAGAAATGGAGGTGTTGCAATTTTACAAATTCAATCACCTGATCTTTCCTTATAAAAGTGCATTCAAATAATATATTTCATGCTGGTTTAATTTTTTTGAGAAATTGGAACATTTCATCTAAATTATAACATTTGTGTGCACAATGGTTAACAGTTGTGTTAGTAGTTGTGGTTCTGGAGAAACAGAAATATTAGAGTAAGTGTAACTATATATACCTATAGATATATGGGATTTATTAGATAGGTTGCACAATATACCCTGGGTAGTCTAACAATGGCTGTCTGAACACTGTAGAGGCTGAGGATTTGGTAGCTGGTACAGTTCTCAAGGCCGGTTGCTTCAGCACTCTTAATCTGGAGCTGAAAGTCTGGAGGATTCTGCAGAGCAACTGATCTTCAGTCCATGATGGCCGGCCATGGCCATCTGGTGTCAGTGAAGACTCCAGCAGCAGCGGACTACTCACCTGTAAGCAACAGGTAAAGTACAGCAGCTTTTCCCTCAGACCTCCTTATATATGAGCTGCCACAGGAAGGTGCCACCCACCCTGGGAATGGTCTTCCTCTCTCAGCTAATTATTCCAGGAAATATCCTTCCAGACCCTCCAGGAGGTGTCTCCTAGTTGATTCCAGGCCCGATCAAGCAGACAACCAAGATTAAGCATTACAGTAGCATGCCTTTACCATCCTTGTGATGTTTCTATGGCAATAGGAACAGCCTCTGTTGCGCTCTTTATATTGACAGCCTGTGTCTTTTCTTTTTCTTCTTTGTCGCTCTTGCTGGAAGATTTGCCAATTTTATTGATCTTTTCAAAGGACTAGCTCTTTGTTTCATTGATTGTTATCTGGTGTTTTTCTGTTTCCCATTTCATTGATTTCTACTCTCATTTTATTATTTCCTTCCTCTTGTTTACTTTGATTCATTTTTATTTTTCTTTTCTTAGGTTTTTGGGTAGAAGCTCAGATTATTGAGAATTTTTTCTTTTCTAAGGTATGCATTTAGTCCTGCAAATTACTGCACCTTGGATTCATTGGGCCTCTGTACTCTGTGGAACAATATTTTTCATTAGTTCTGAAAATTTTAATTATCTCTTCATGAATACTCCTGCTATATTCATTCTGTGTTTTCCTCTGAGACCTCAGGTAAGTAGTTGCCGTATTCTTTCATTCTGTATCAGCAATAGTTTTGCTGCGCAGACCTTCACTGTGAATAGTTTTGTACCCCTATATATTTCAGTTTATTTATTTTCTTCATTTTGGTCTCACCCTCTACTAAGCTTATGACTAGATGTTAAACTTTCATTATTACATTTCTATTAAAATTTTTATTTATGTGTGTGTCTGTGTCTCTCTCTCCTCTTCTCTTTCCTCTCTTTCCTCTCTCTCTCTCTCTCTCTCTCTCTGTGTGTGTGTGTGTGTGTGTGTGTACACTGTGCACAGAGGCCACAAGAGGCCTTCAGTTGTCCCCCTCTGTCGCTCTCCACTTATTCTTTTGAAGCGTCAATATCTCTCCCTAAACCTGTTTTCACATTCCTGGAAGCCAGGATGCCCTATGTTTCCTATGTCTCTGCCACCGTTGAGCTGTGATTACAGGCATGCATCTGACACCTGGCTTGTTTCATGGGTGTTGGGATCTGAACTCTGGTTCTTATGACTGCCCAGCAAGCTCCCGTAACCACTGAGCCATCTCTTTAACCCGTTATTATATTTCTCTTGTCTACAAGTTTAAGTCTTCCTTTCCTTTTTATTTGTGTGTGCTCTCGTGTATACAGAAGCAAGAAGAACATTGAAAGCCTTCTTCAGTTTTTCTCCACCTGAACTTTTCAGACAGGGTCTCTTACTGAAGCTGGAATTTCTTGATTTAGGTGGACTGATTGAGCAGTATTCCCAGGGATCTTCTAGTTTCTGCCTCCCCAGTGCTGAGATTACTGTCATGCTTTTTTATGTGATTCTGTGGTATTGAACTCAGGTCTTCACACTTGCACTTACCAAATAAATCTTCCCAACCCCTAAAAATGTAATCGTTCAAAAAACTTTGTGGTCTAGAGATACAGATCAGTTGGTAATGTGCTTACCTAGGATGTATGAAGTCCTGGGTTGAATCCTCAGTACTGAGGAATAAAACAGGAATGGTGGTGGTGCACACCTGTAATACCAACACTCAGGAGACAGGAGGCAGGAGGATCAGAAGTTTGTCATCCTTGGCTATATAGTGAGTTTGAGGTCAGCCTGGGCTGCGTGAGACAGTGTCTCAAACAAGAGTATCACTACTAACACCACTACCACACACACACACACACACACACACACACACACATACACACACTCACACATGACACATTTTTACTATAAAGGTATAATTTATAGTTTCTCTTCCCCTTTAGATTTCTGAACCAAAAAAATTTAAACATTGCACAGTTAATTTATGCAATTCTAGGATTTGAAGTCTTTGCAATTTTGCGTCTGAGGTCTATACTTTTCTGGATATTGCTTGGGGGAATCTGAATTCTTTACATATCTAACTTTACTCAGCCTTGGATTTGAAAACTTTATTGAGTAAATTACCTGAGGCCTAGTAGGAAATTAACTTTTTTTGAGAGAATTTACTTTTGATTCTGCAAGATGCTTGGAGGTACCACCAGTTTAAAACAACTTCAAACCTAAGTTCAAGCTTTATATTCCTTCAGAAATACAGGCAGCAGGGGAATTTAACCTAGGCTGCAATTCTTTACTATGCCTGGTTGGTGGGGTGGGGAGGGTGTGCAGCTCTTTAAAGTCTAGATTACTATGGGATGACTCTCTTACTATATTTGTATTTTTGCTTGTTCTCTGGGTTTGCTTTCTCTCTTCTCTTCCCATAAGGTTGCCATGATAGAAATACAAAATGTTAGAATGGATAACTACTCTGGGAGCAAAACATTCCATACCTTCATTTCTGCTTCTGGGATCCCAACTTCTCATTTAAGGCTGGTATGATGGTTATTATTGATTGTCAACTTGTATGGCTCTATTATCACCTAGGAGACTAGCCTCTGGTTGTGAGGGATGATCTAGAATAGGTTAATTGAGATGAGAAGATCCACCAGCACCATGGGCAGCACCAGCCCATGGGCTGGGGTCCTGGATTACATGAAAATGAGAAGGCCAGCTGCATACCAGCATTTATCACTGTGCAACCTGACTGAAGATGGTCTATGACCAGCTGCCTCAGGCTCCTGGCCCTGTGATTTCCCATCATCATGGACTGTGTACCCTTGAAATATACCCTTGAAATTATACTTCATCCTGATTGAAAACTGAGTGTGGTCTGAATAATTTGATTCTTCTTACAGAAAACAGCATAGGTTCCCATAGGCAAATGTTACAGATGCTGCTTGTTCTGGGCAGAGACTCCATATTCTGTTTCTCTGGCTTCTCTTCCCCTGAGGTGGTGCTTTCTTATTGGGAATAGTATATTCTGGAACCCAAGTGTTTTCCTCAGACTTTTACCTGTGGTATGGAATGCATGAATAATTGACAATATTTTTTATTATGTCATTCTATGTCCTTGAGATTCAGGATTCTCATCATAAAATGAAGGAGAGGGGCATTTAGATACTCTAGGGAAGCAGTTAAACATAGAACTAAGTTTGGATGTGAAGTATCAATATAAACCCAACATATATGTATTTTTCTCCTTCCCTTTTCCTTTCTCCTTCCTCTCTCTCTCTCTTCCCCCGCCCCTCAAATAAAAGTGTGTGTATGACCAAGAAGCCTACTTAAACAGTAACCAGTCCAGGAGCCAAGGACATTGTTTCTGCCCAGATTGCATCTCCACATATTATTTCTTAGCGATATGGCTAATTCCATGTTTAGAGCAAGGAATGCGCCATACAGTTTTGAAAGATTTTAATATAGCAGAGAGCCAGGACACTCTTAAAAACTAATAATATCAAGTCAGAAGGGCTTAGGTGCTAGCTCAGAGACCCCAACTGACAACAGATCAGAAAATTTGAGCTGTTTCAAGACCAACTAAAAAGAGCATTGTAATGGGTCAACATCAGTTCAGGGGTCCCAGCAGGGAAGTGCAGCTTTCCTTGGTAGCTATTGCAGGACCTCGCTCTGCTAAGGAGGGGCTAAGCTGAGTCAGGACTTGTGTTTTCCAACCTCATCCAAATCAATACTTGTTACCAGATTTTCAGTTTTATCTCAACCCATTAGCACAGGCATCTTGGCACGTATGTTCTTAAAAACTTGTTCCTCTGATGATCTGTCTAAAAAAAGGGCAAGATTCATGTTTTATGTTATCTTACTTTATATTCTTTTCTATTGTTTTTAGAAAAAGATGTTTGTAGTTGTTATGTAAGAGCTTTGCTTACTATTTTAATTTTTCAAATGAGAGTCTGGAATTTTTTGACAAGGGCTTCTAAAAGCATCCCTCTATTGGGTTCTTCCTCATTTTTCTTTTGTCTTCCAAGGCTGGACTCAAGAGTGATGGATTCAGGATTTGCTTTCAGGTAGTTTGAGAGCTGTTGGGGTGGTTAGAATCAGTGTTAATTCCTTCTCAAAGGCTTCTAGATAGAGCGAGAAAACAAATTTATCCATCATTTTAGAACAATAGCTTGTTGTCTCCCTTAGCTACAGGTGGGCACTGCAGTATTGGAGATCAAAATTTGAAGTCTTACATCGAAGCAGCACTTTCTGGTTAGGATCAAAATCATCAATGAGAAATAACTGTCTAAATAACTTTTTATATAGACTTAAGCCTAATGTCTGGGAAGTGTAATCCCTTGAACTCTTAAAGAAATATACTGATGACTTTACTCTTTGATTATACTTTCCTTTTCGGTCTTTAAAACCAGACAGTTGGCCCAAATAAATCAATTTATTTTTACACTTAGGTCATTTGAGGATCTGTTCTTCAGGGGTCACATGGGCTTGGAAGGAGCTCCTGGCTCCTTTCTTTAAACACAGTTCCACCTATGTGAAGATAGGTCAAAGGTCTTGCTCGACCATGTCTGGCTTCACTTGGAAGCATGAATGAGATGTTTCCTCTGAGTTGACCCTCCTCTTTGGAGACTGGATACTGGTTCAAGTCCATCTGTGGAGTCACCATGTCCTCCCTGAACAAGAGGACAGATGACTCACCACAGTTACAGGACATTTTGAGAGATGTTCCATAGTCCCCTGGAACTTAGTTGACCTTGGAGGGCAAGGGCAAAAACTGTCCTTTAAGTCCCTCTGTTCACGTTAGTATAGGCCTCAAAGTATGGCTGCTAAACATCCAGTAAGCTTAGTTCCACCAGTCTGGTACTTTTAATTACCATGTGCTATATAGGTAAGGCTTGGGTAAAAAAACCAAATATTCTAAGATAAACTTTGACTAGATATATATTTTGTTCCTTAAACTAGTTGACTAAACTATGATCATAGACATTTTAAGATTATGTGTATATTATTTTTGTCTCATCCTTTACATAACATAACAAACCTAAAGATACCTTCATCACTTGCTTAGGCTTTCTCATTTTTTCTCTATATTTTGGAAAATATCTCCATTCCTATATCCTTTTAACATCTTTTACATTCTCATTTTCTTTTTTTAAAAAATAATTATGAGACATAGTACCATTAACGAATAAATTTTCCATCTGTAGTGAGACTTCTTAAGGATGCTGAGTAATGCTTAGTCCCTTTCAAGGTTCTAGTGTCAAGCCAATGTTTGATTAAAGTTTTACTGGAATGAATGAATTTATTGAGCTTACTTACTGAGATAACTGAGGGGTTTCTGAGGTGTATGTATGACCTAAGGGTATGCACACTGGAAAGCCTTTACCCAGCATGGGTCATTCCCTCTCTTCCTAGCCTTCCCCAGATTGTATACTTTAGCCATCCCCAAATCCAGGAGGCCATGTGTGATTAGAGCCAAATTACATACAGTTGGCTGGGAAGAGTGGCTGGATAATGTGGTGAGGGTCCAATGACCCTGCGTGTCCCTCCTTTAATGAATGAGCACAACCGTCAACAAGCCCAATTGTGTTGATGTTTAGTGATCAGGCTCAGATGAAGTCATGATGATGGTAGGTATTTCATGCAGAAGGGACTGCTTTATAGCATCAACTTTTTAAAAGCCTCTGGAATTTAAAAGGAATTGGTGCTAGAACCCACATAAGAGGGAGAACACATGTCGTTTATTTTTCTGAGTCTGAGTTACTTCACTTAGTATACCAGTTTCTAGATCCATCCATTTACCTGTGAATTTCATTATTTCATCTTTTTTTATTAACTGCTGAATAGAACTCCATTGTGTAAATATACATTTTTGTTAACCACTCATCAGTTGAGGGGCACTTAGGTTCCTTCCATCTCTTAGCTATTGTGAAAAGAGCAGTAATAAATATGGTTGTACAAGTGTCTCTACAATAGGATGAGTCCTTTGGGTATATGCCAAGGAGTGGTATAACCAGGTCACATGGTAGGTCCAGTTTTTAGTTTTTAAAGAGTTCTCCAAACTGTTTTCCACAGAGGTTGCACAAGTTTGCAATCCCACCAGCAGTGAATGAGCGTTCCCCTTTCTCCACATCCATGCCAGCATTTGTTATCTTTTGTTCTCTTGATCCTAGCCAGTCTGGTTGGGGTAAGGTGATACCTTAGGGTGGTTTTAATTTGCGTTTCCCTAATTACTAACAATGTTGAACACTTTTTGAGATGTTTCTTAGTCATCTTTATTTCTTCCTTTGAGAACTCTCTGTTTAGATCTTTAGCCCATCTTTTAATTGGGTCATTTGTTTTCTCAATTCTTTGTTTTTTGAGTTCTTTATATATTCTGGATGTTAAACCCCTGTCAGATGTGTCATTGGTGAAGATTTTTTTCCATTCTGTGGGTTTTCTCTTCACTTTTTTGACTGTTTCTTTTGCTGTACAGAAGCTTTTTAGTTTAATGAGGTCCCACTTATTGATTGCTGACCTTAATTCCTAAGCAATTGCTGTCTGATTTAGAAAATTTTTTTCTACATCTATATCTTGTAAGTTACTGCCAATATTTTCTTATAATAGTTTCAGGGTTTCCAGTTTGATATTGAGGTCTTTGATCCATTTGGAAGTTCACTTTTGTGCAAGGCGAAAGGATTTAGTTTCCTTCTTCTACATGTGGAGATCCAGTTTTGCCAGCACCATTTGTTGAAGATGCTGTCTTTCCCCCATTGTGTGTTCTTGGCACCTTTGTCAAACATCAGGTGTCTGAAATTGCATGTACTCAGGTTTGGATCTTCAGTCACATTCCATTGATCTATGTGTGTATTTCTGTGCCAATATCATGCTGTTTTTAAGATTTTAGCTCTATAATATACTTTGCAATCTGGTATAGTAATCCCTCCAGCATTGTTCTTTGTGCTCAGGGTTACTTTGGCTATCTGGGGTCTTTTGTGCTTCCATATAAATGTAAGGATTTTTTTTTCTAATTCTGTGAAGTATGTCATGGGGATTTTTATTGGGATTGCATGGAATCTATATGTTGTTTTTGTAGGATGGTCATTTTCACAATATTAATTCTTCCAATCCTTGAGCATGGGAGGGCCTTCCATCATCTGGTA
>NW_008347042.1:2367187-2392620 GCF_000622305.1 Nannospalax galili
TATTGGTATATAGAAAGCCTACTCATTTTTGTAGATTGATTTTTATAACCTGCCACTATATTGAAAGTGTTGATGAGTTCTAGGAGTTTTCTGGAGGAGCTTTTTGGATCTCTTAAGTATAGTATCATATCATCTGCAAAAAGTTGTTTGACCTCTTCTTTTCCAATTAGGACTCCTTTAATCTCCTTCTCCTGTCTTATTGCTCTAGCAAGAGTTTCAAGCACTATGTTGAAAAGGAGTGGTGATAGTGGACATCCTTGTCTGGTTCCTGATTTTAATGGCAATGCTTCCATTTAGAATGATGTTCGCTGTGGGTTTGTTGTATATAGCTTTAATTATGTTGAGGTATGTTCCCTCCAGTCTAATTCCCTCTAGGACTTTGAACATGAATGTATGCTGAATTTTGTCAAAAGCCTTTTCTGCATCTATTGAGATGACAATGTGGTTTTTGTCTTTGAGTCCACTTATATGATTAATGATGGTTGTTGACTTGAGTATATTAACCCATCCCTGCATCTCTTGGATAAAGCCTACTTGATCATGGTGAATGATCTTTTTGATGTGTGTCTGTATGCAGTACAGTATTTTGCAAGTATTTTGTTGAGAATTTTTCCATCTATGTTCATTAAGGGTATGGGTCTACAGTTTTCTTTTTTGGTTGTGTCTTTACCCAGTTTTGGTATTAGAGTGTTGCTGGCATCATAGAAGAATTTGGGAGTTCTTCCTCTGTTTCTATATTTTGAATAATTTAAGTAGTCTTGATTGGAGGTCTTCTTTAAATTTCTGGTAGAATTCTGCTGTAAATCCATCTGGGCCTGGGCTTCTTTTACTTGGGAAGCTTTGTATTACTGTTTCAATCTCCTCACATGTTATGGGTCTGTTTAAACTGTTGATCTCTTCTTGTAAATAATTTATTATTTATTTTATTTTATTTTTTGAATGCTAGAAAGTCTTTTATTAACCACTCAAGGATACTTAAGGTCATTCTGGGATGAAGAACAATAGTAACCACCCTGCTCTTCTCATTTTCTTTTCCAATTGTTTTGTCATTTTGAGACGGGATCTCACACCAGGCTCACCTGGAACTATGTAGCTCCTAACCCTCCTGCCTCGGCCTCCAAGGTGATAGCATTCCAGGCATGTGCCACTACATCCCATTTTTTTCCTTTGTGTTTTAATAACCAATAGGAATCCGGGCTCTGCAATCACACACACTTTCCCCAGGGTTATAAGCAATTATGGCCACTGGCCCTCTTTTTAGCAGCAGGAAAGTTGAGTGTTATCTATGTAAGTTGTGTGTGGTGGAGGTAGTACATGTCTGTGAGCAGTACCCTATGTTGGAAGAATCATCCGCACATCCACCTCAGCCAGGGTCCAGCCATCCGTAGGGCCACAGGGCTGAATGGTGGGAAGAGACGATTCTGTATTCCTCAGATAATAGAATGACTGTTGATAAATAAGCATGTGAGGACAAGCCTTCCAGATCTTCACCTATTAAACTTTTAAATGCTCAGAGCCTTGAAGGAATGAGACACTCTAAATTTAAAAAAAAAGGAGGGTAGAAGGAGGGTATAGGTTTTTAAAATATTCCCTTGTAATGGTCTGGATCTTTTAGTGTTTGTTGTGATGTTTCCCCTTTCATCTCTGATTTTGTTGATTTGGATTTGCTCTTTCTTTCTTTTGGTTAACTGGGCTAAGGGTCTGTCTATCTTGTTTAGCTTTTCAAAGAACCAGCTCTTAGATTCATTGATTCTTTGTGTTGTTTTCTTTGTTTCTATTTCATTAATTTATGCTCTGATTTTTGTTATTTCTTCTCTTCTGCTGGGTTTGGGTTTCATTTGTTCTTGCCTTTCGAGGGTCTTGAGTTGCAGTGTTAGGTCATTTATTTGGGCTCTAATTTTTTAATGTAGGCACTGGGAGATACAAACTTCCCTCTCAGGTCTGCTTTTAAAGTATTCCAGAGGTGGTGTTATGTTGTATTGTCTTTTTCATTGAATTCCAGGATTTCTTTTATTTCTTTCTTAATTTCCCCTTTGACCCAGTTGTTGTTTAGCAGTGTGCTGTTCAATCGTCATGAGTTTGTGTAGTGACTAGGGCTTTGTCCAGTGTTGATTTTGAGCTTTGTTGCATTGTGGTCTGAGAGATTGCATGGGATTATTTCAATTTTTTGTATTTGTTGAGGTTTGTTTTGTGGTCCAGTATGTGGTCAATTTTGAAAAAGTTCCATAGGGTGCTGAGTAGAAAGTGTATCTTTTGGCACTTGGGTGGAATATTTGAAAGGTGTTTGCTAGGTCCATTTGATGTATAGTGTCATTTAATTCAGACATCTGTCTGTTTATTCTTTGTCCAGCTGACCTGTCTAATGGAGACATTGGGGTATTGAAGTCCCCTACTGTTACTGAGTTGGGGTTAACCTGTGTCTCAAAGTCCTGTAGTGTTGTTTTTATGAATTTGGGTGCACCAGAATTTGGTGCACATATGTTAAGGATCCTAATATCTTCTTGGTTAACTGTTCTTTGATCAGAATGAGTGACCCTCCTTATCTCTTCTGATTAGTTTTACTTTGAAGTCTATTTTGTCAGATATTAAAATTGCAACCCCTGCTTGTTTCTTAGTGCCATTTGCTTGGAATATTCTTTTCCATCCTTTTACCTTAAGGTAGTGCTTGTCCTTGGACATGAGATGGGTTTCTTGCAGACAGCAAAGAGATGGATTTTGTTTCTTAATCCATTTCCTTAGCCTGTGTCTTTTGACTGGGGAGTTAAGTCCATTGATAGATGTGTATTGGTTGCCCTCATTTTGATTGCTGTTTGTGTCCTTTGTGTCTCCTCGCTTATACCTTTATTTATTTTCTTTCGTTGCCCCTGTGGTATAGTTGTTTCTCTGTCTGCTCTCTGTATTGCTTCAAGTATCCTTTGAAGGGCTGGTTTTGTGGACATGTATTCTTTCAAGCCTTTTGTAAAGTCTCAGAAGATTTTTCTTTCCCCTAAACTATAATAGACATTTTTGCTGGGTAAAGTATTCTGGGTTGACATCTATTGCCATGTAGAACTGGAAATACCTTTGTCCAAGCTCCTCTGGCTTTCATAGTTTGCATTGATAAGTCAGCTGTAATTGTAATGGGATTTCCTTTGTATGTGACTTGTTTTTCTTTTACTGCTTTCAGTATTCTCTCTTTGGTCTGTACATTTAGTGTTTTTACTATGATATGTTGTGTGGAGTTTCTTTTCTGATCCTGTCTATTTGGTGTTCTATGTGTTTCCTATATTTGTATGGGGATGTCTTTCCTTAATTTTGGGAAAGTCTCTTCTACAATCCTGTTTAAGATCTGGTCACCACCATTAACCTGAAATTTTTCTCGTTCCTCTATTCCTATGATCTTGTAGATTTTGTCTTTTCATGGTGTCCCACGTCTCTGCATATTCCCTTCCTGTGTTTTTTAAAATTTTCCATAGTCTTTGCTTGAGTGATCCAATTCTTCAACTTTATCCCCCAGTGTTGATATTCTGTTTTCCATTTTATTCATTCTAGGGATGAGGCTTTCCCCTGTTGTTTCAAGTTGGCTTATTGAGTTTTGTACTTCCTTCTTCATTTCTGCCTGAGTTTTCTTCAATGTTTCTATCTCTTTTGTGAATTCATTCAGAAGTTAATCCTTGTCTTCTTTTAGGTCTTATATTCATTCAGAAATTAATCCCTGTCTTCTTTTAGGCCTTGTATTGTTTTTTCGTGTGTTCTTTAAATTCGTTGAATTCCTTGATTATGTTTATGATTGTTCTTTTAAATTCTTGTCCTGTGTTATCTCTAGGAGGTTCTCCTTGTAGAACTCTTCTACAGAATTGGTGGAGTTTGGTGGGGACATAGTGTTTTGGCTTTCCATTTTATTATTCTTTCATTGTGATTTTGGCCTTTTAATGTCTTTTATTGTTTATGATTTTGATATGAGAATTAAGTTGAAGTATGCTTCTGTTTGTATTATCCGGGTGCCTAGATCCTTTCTTTATTGGTTATGTAAAGCTGATTAGTACAGGGTTCAGGTTCTTTCATGTTTAATTTGGAGGGAACTGATGGTCTCAGATCAGCTATTCAGGAGTACCCACAGAAGCCCAATTCAGTTTCCAGTCAGGTATGCTCAGGGTTCCTTCACCACGTGGAGGCAGGATCTGCAGGCTCTCAGGTAGTCTACCCTCTCAGGTTGTTTGCTCGGATCTCAGCCTTAGCCTACCAAAGCCAGATCTGTCCTGGGGCCTTGGGCTGGGCCTCACAAAATCCCAGGTGTGGGATGGGGATGGCATAATGGCATAATTAGGGGAAGCTTACCACCATATGGAAGCAGGATCTGGGGGCTCTCAGGCAGTCTCCTGTCTTCTCAGGCCCTCTGCCAGAGGGAGGCCAGGGGGGAGGCCAGAAGGAGGCCAGAACTTGACACTCTCTAGCAGTCTGCTGAGATCAGAGCCACTACACTGATGGAGGTTGAAACCCACCATCTCAGCCTGTACATGGTCTTAATAGAAGTTGAAAATCATCAAGTAGTTTCACTTTGGTTGGTGTGCATGTGTAGGGTGTGTGTGTGTGTGTGTGTGTGTGTGTGTGTATGTGTGTATACACAGGTCCTTATTGTGTTATTTTTTAAAAATTATTGAGCTTTTGTATTTTATATAACAGTCCTTAATCAAATTTAGGCCCCCTCCCCGATCCATGCCCTCTATGCCCCCACTGGACCTCATGTATTCTGCCATACATGTTAAGTCCCATCCAGTCAAGTATTTGCATCCAAATGTCCCTCAGTGTAAATTTGTCCACCAGAATCTAGTCAGGCCATCTAGAGATTGTATGTAAGGCATTCACTCCCTCATCCAGCATCAATCAGTCTCCAGTAGTTCTCAGTCTAGAGCCAACTCACCACCCACTTCTATCCTCTCTGCTGAGCTCTTGCTTAATTGAGTTGGCAAGAGCATAGGAGTGCTCAGTGCCAGCATTGCCACAAGGTGAGGTTCAATAGAGGAGTCCCATCCAAGGATACACACTCTGCAGTCTCTTATTCTTTAAAACTTGGCCAGTTGTGGCCTTCTGTGTGCATTGCACTCTGTTGTATAAGGAAGCTTTATGAGAGTAGGGGGATGCATTAGTTTTCTCTCTACCCGTTTCTCCCCTAAGTTCTATGAGCCTTAAGTGTAGAGGTTCAGCTCTAGATGTGTCACCTAGTACTTGGCATTTCTTAGATGTATATGCTCTGTGTCTGAGCAGTTGTGGCATTTTGCAGTAGCATCCTTGTGTTGCCCAAAGGAGTTTCTTTGATGATTGGTGTGTATACCTATCTGTAAATATAAGGATCCATATTTAGCATATGGTAAGATATTTCATTTGTCTAGAGATATGAAAGAGATTGGATTTTCTCTCCAGGATCTATGTTCTCTCCTGCTATGTGTATTTGGCTCAATTTACAGTGCCACTCATGAGTTCACTCCCACTGAGAGGGCTTTAAATCCAATTAGACAGCTGTTGATTGTCCACCAGATAACAGTGCCACTACTGCACCGATAGAGGTAGTTTGCTGTGTTGGTTGTTATGGTTATCAGGATTTAGGACTGGGTTGGACCATCCATTTTTTTTCTTCCCTTGACAGTTTATATTTTATCATCTAGCATTATGATAGCTAAACTGAGGGTAGAGGCCTCCAGGTCAGTTCGTGTTTAATTGTTCTAAGTTTGAAGCATGTCCTGACTTCAGCAATAGGGTCTTATCTACTAGTTCTGGGGGATAACCAAGATGTTTGGCAAAACGCTGTGTTATTTTGGGAGTCTCCTGGACCACTCTCACCAACCGTTCAAAGGGAGGTCTGGTCTCTTCTGTCTGGCACTGTTCTTTGCCAAGCAGTTCCCAGGTGTATATATATAGTTTAGACACTGTATGGATATTTCTCATCGGGTTTTGGGGGCATTGCATTTCCTTCTGGGTTTTCTAGGTCCCCCAAGATTCATTCGTCTCTACTCTTGTTCCTCCTATCTGGCCTCCCTCCTCCCTCCCGAGTCCCAGTACCTACATTATTCCCACCCATCCCCCAATAGCACCTGCCTCCCACCAACCCTCTCTCCTGACTTACCCCACACACACCTTGGTCGCTTGCACATCCCTCCCTCCTCTCCTCCCTGCCAAATGCTTCCACATTCGCCCACCTCCCTGCTGGAAACATCTGCTCCCTCCTATCTCCCTCTTTCAGATTTTTCCTTTACCTCCATGTATCCTTTCCATTTCCCTGGTTCCTGTTGTAACATCAGAATACATATACTCACATATAAGGGATTGGTGCTACAATCTGCAAATAAGGGAGAATATACACTTGGTTTTCTGCATCTGTGTTATTTTACTTAGTTTCATCCATTTACCTGCAAATTTCATATTTTCATCTTTTCTTACTGCTGAGCAGAATTCCATTGTGTAAATTTGCCACATTTTCATTATCCATTCATCGGTTAAAGGAAATTTAGGTTGTTTCCATTTCTTAGCTATTGTGAAGAGAGCAGCAACAAACATGGATGTACAGGTATCTCCTCAGCAGAATGAGTCCTTTGGGTGTGTGTCAAGGAGTGGTATAACTGGATCATATGGTAGGTTCATTGTTAGTTTCTTGAGAGTTCTCCACACTGCTTTCCATAGTGGTTGCAAGAGTTTGCATTCCCACCAGCAGTGAATGGGTGTTCCTCTTTCTCCATGTCTTCTCCAGCATTTGGAGTTTTTCATTCTCTTGATTTTAGCTAGTCTGACTGGGGTGAGATGGAGTCTTAAAGTGGTTTTTATATGCATTTCTCTAATTGCTAAGGATGTTGAGCACTTTTTAAGGTGCTTCTTAGCCATTTTTATTTCTTTATTTGAGAACTCTCTGTTTATACCTATAGCCCATCTTTTTATTGGGTCATTTATTTTCTTGTTTCTTTGTTTTTTGAGTTCTTTGTATATTGTGGATATTAATCCTCTGTCAGATGTGTAGCTGGTAAAGATTTTCTCCCACTCAGTGGGTTTCCTATTCCCTTCTTTGGTTGTTTCCTTTCCTGTACAGAAGCTTTGTAAATTAATGAGGTCCCACTTATTGATTGTTGACTTAATGCCTGAGCAGCTGGTGTTTGATTTAGAAAATCCTTTCCTATGCCTATATCTTGGAGGATACTATGTTTTCTTCTAGCAGATTCTGGGTTTCAAGTTTTATATTGAGGCCTTTGATCCATTTGGAGTTGACTTCTGTGCAGGGTGAAAGATAAAGGTCCAATTTCATTCCACTGCAGTGGGAGATCAAATTTTGCCAGCACCAACTGCTGAAGATACTGTCATTCTTCCATTGTGTGTTCTTGGCACATTTGCCAAATATCAGGTGTCTCAAATTGCATGGCTCTTCTATTATGTTTCATTGATCAATGTGTCCATTTTTGTGCCAATGCCATGCAATTTTTATGACAATAGCCCTGTAATATAATCTGAGATATGGTATGCTGATTCCCCCCCACCATTGTTCTTTTTACCCAAGATTGCTCTATCTGGAGTTTTTAGTGATTCCATATGAATTTAGAAAGATTTTTTTTCTTTTTTTAAAAAATATTTTATTTATTATTCTTATTTTATGTGTATGCATGTATTGCCTACATGTAGGTAAGTGGACCCATGTAGTGCAATGCCAATGGAGGACAGAAGAGGCTGTTGGATCCCCTGGAACTGGAGTTACAGACAGTTGATAGCTGCCATGTAGGTGCTGGGATTCGAACATGGGTCTTCTGCAAGAATAGTCAGTGTTCTTAACTGCTGAGCCATCTCTCCAGCCCCAGGATGATTTTTCTCAATCTCTATGAAGAATGTCATGAATACTGATTGGCATTGCATGGAATCTATAAATTACTTTTGGTAAGATGGTCATTTTCACAATATTGATTCTACCAATCCATGAGCATGGTAGGTCTTTCCATCTCCAGTGTCTTCCTCTATCTCTTTCTATAGAGACTTTAAATTTTCATTATAGAGATCTTTAAAGTTTTGGTTAGGTTTATTCCTAATTAATTAATTAATTAATTAATTTTTGGTCTTTTTGAGACAAGGTGTCCCTGTAGCCCCAGCTGTCCTGAAACTCACAATGTAGACCAGGCTGGTCTTGAACTCACAGATATCCACCTGCCTCTGCCTCCCAAGTGCTGGGATTAAAGGTGTGTGTCACCACACCTGGCTAACATTTTATTTTTTTGAATCTATTGTGAATGTGAGGGTTTCCTTGAATGCTTTTTCTGATTGCTTGTTATTGGTATGTAGAAAAGCTACTGATTTTTGTAATTTGATTATGTAACCTGCCACTTTACTGAAATTATTAATCATTTCTAAAAATTTTCTAGTGGAATTTTTGGGATCTCTTATGTATAATTTCATATTGTCCACAAACAGAGATAATTTGACCTCTTCTTTTCCAATTAGTACTCCTTTAATTTCCTTCTCTTGTCTTATTGCTCTGGTAAGAGTTTCAAGCACTATATTGAAAAGGAGTGGAGATAGTGTCTGGTTCCTGATTTCAATGGGAATGCTTCCAGTTTTTCTGTTTAAAATGATGTTGGCTATGAGGTTATTGTATACAGCTTTAATTATGTTGAGACATGTTCCCTTCAGACCAATTCCTTCTAAAATTTTTAAAATGAATGCATGTTGGATTTTGTCAAAGGCCTTTTCTGTAACCATTGAGATAACCATATGGTCAATTTTAGAAAAGCTTGCATGGTTAGCTTGCTGAGCAGAAAGTGTATTCTTTGGTGCTTGGGTGGAATATTCTGTAGATATCTGTTAAGTCTACTTCATGTAAGATGTCATTTAACTCAGATGTCTGTTTATTCCTTGTCCAATTGATCTGTCTATTGAAGATAGTGGGGCATTAAATTCACCTACTATTACTGAGTTGGGATAATCTCTGTTTTATAATCCTGGAGTACTGTTTTTATGAAATTGGGTGCTCCAGTGTTTAATGCGTATATATTCATGTTTGTAATATCTTCTTGGTCAATTGTTCCTTTGATTAGAATGAAGTAACCCTTCTGATTAGTTTTAATTTGAAGCCTATTTTGATAGATACTAAAATTGCAACTCCTGCTTGCTTCTTAGAGCCATTTGATTGGAGTATTTTCTTTCCTATCCTTTCACCCTAAGGTAGTGTCTATCATTGAAGATGAGATAAGCTTCTTGAAGACAACAAAAGATGGGTTTTCTTTCTTGATCCATTCCTCTAGCCTATGTCTTTTGATAGGGGAGTTGAGGCCATTGACATTTAGTGTTATTATTGAAAGATGTGTACTGCATACTGTCATTCTAGTTTTTTTTTTTGTGTGTTTGTGGCCCTCTTTTGTGTTTCCATTATTATACTTTGCTTTCTTTCTATAGCCTCTTGGATATACTTATTCCTTTCTTTGGTCCTTTGTATTACTTTGATTATTCTCTGTAGGGCTGGTTTGATGGACATGAATTCTTTCAGCCTATTAGTATCATGAAAAAAATTTCTGTTCCCCTTTGACCACGATAGATAGCTTTGCTGGATAAAGTATTTGGAGTTGGCATCCATGGTCATTTAGAAATGGAAATACTTTGGTCCAAGTTCTTATGGCTTTCATAGTTTTCATTGAGAAGTCAGCTGTAATTCTGATAGGGTTTCCTTTATATGTAACTTGTTTAGCTTTTAGTACCCTCTCTTTGTCTTGTACATTTAATGTTTTTAATGTGATATTCCATGGGGAGTTTCTGGTCTGGTCATGTCTAACTGATGTTCTATGTGCTTCTTGATCTCTACAGGAAAGTCTTTCCTTAATTTAGGGCAGTTTTCTTCTCTAATCCTGTTGAAGATCTGTTCAATGCCATTGGCCCGAGGTTCTTCTCCTTCCTGTGTGCCTATAATTCATAGATTTGGTCTTTTAGTGTTGTCCCACATTTCCTGAATATTCCTATATTTTTTTGAATTTGACATAGTCCTTGCTTATGGAGTACAGATCTTCAACTTTATCACCCAATCTTGATATTCTGTTTTCTGTTTCATTCATTCTGCTTGTGAGACTTTCTCCTATTCATTGTAATTACTTTCTTGAGTTTTTCAATCCCATATTCATTTCCATTTGGGTTTTCTTCACTATTTCTATTTCTTTTATGAATTCACTTTTCAAGCCATGAATTGTTTTTCATATTTTATTAAGCTGCATATTTTTATACTCTTGGGCTTCCATCACAAGCTTATGCCATTTCTCTTTGGGTTTTTTGAGTTGTCTGTGGTTCCTTTAAGTTCTTTGATCACGTTTATGCTTGTTCTTTTAAATGCTGCATCCTGGAGTTCCACAGGGTGCTTCTCATTGTAGTGTACTTCTGTAGGCCCAGTGGGTTTTGTTGGGGACATAGTTCTTGGTTTTTCAAATTGTTTGTTTTTGCTCTGCCGTTTGGTCATATGGATGTTCTTTGTTGGTTATGTGTCCAGTAGGAACTTCTATTCTGATTTTGTTTAACTTAATTTTGGTTCTGTTTATATCGGTTATGTAGCTTGATTGCCTTTCATTCAGGTATGGAAAATAAATTGGTGTGTGTATCAGGTTCTTGCTGGGTAGTAGAATGGTCTGGGTGGATGGTGGGACAGGGTAGTAGGTAGGCTGGTCAGGTTAGTAGGAGGGTTGGTCTGTGTCAGACAAATGAGGAGCCAGTGGAGTCTATGCTAGGGAGTTTGAGTAGTCAGGGTTAGGAAGCTAATCCTGGGATCTGAGGTGGAGGAACTGGGGGCCAGCCTGGATCCAAGGCTGGCAGGGGACAGGGTGGGCTAGAGGAATGGAATAGAGATACAGATGGGTGGGATCTGACTTACCAAATTCCTGGCTGGACAGGTCTGTTCCACTGCTCTGGAGCCAGAGAAGAGGGGGGGGTGAGGGGGACACAGCTGAGTAGGGATTTATTTGTAGTTGGCTGTTTAACTAGTCTTGGTTAGGAAGCTAGTCCAGGGATCTGAGGCAGAGGAATTGGAGACTGCCTGGGCCCAAGGCTGGCAGGGGACAGGGTGGGTGTCAGTGAGGGGACCTTATTGCTGTGCTTTGATGGAGGATTCAATGCAGGAACTACTTTTGAAGTGCTATGTAGAGCAGGACATTTGTGATGAATCAGTATGTGCATAGATGGTATTATAAGATCCTCGTTCTGACATTATTGTTCTGAGACACAAGTCTGGCATGCCTTAAGGAGTTTTTGTTTTTGTCACTTTTAATCTGCTGTTTCATTTAGGGATATATAGTTTCAGCAATTTATAGGCCTTAAGAACACCCACAAAGTCTGTATAGTCTAACACACCTTCTCCCCATCAAGCATTCTCTAACCATGCAGGTAGGTGCTGTCTACTTTTGCTTTGTTGCTATAGAAATATTACTGGAGACAATTTCTGAATGGCTGTTATTTGCAAACTGTTCAAAGGCGAATCCATGCATCAATAGTCTCCAATGACAGGGTGTTATTTTCATTTAGTGGTCACCAGAGCCCCCTACTGGGAGAAACAGCTCAACTGCATAAGTACCAACACAAAAGGTTTGGCACAGTTGTTGTGTTGCATTTTCAACCAGCTGAGAGAACTGGTCATTACTTCTGAATAACTGACATACTCATGGAAGGTCAGCTTCCCATTCAGCACATTTTCCAATTATTCTGAATTGAAGACTGATAAAAAATGTAGTCTTGAAATTGGAATTGACTATCAGAAAATGTTTTGGATTAATGTGTTTCAAGAAGAGCACTGAAACTTTTCAAGATTCTGAGTTCTCTTTCTACTGTTAATATTTACAGAAAAGGACATTCTATAACAGTGGCAGAAACCAATTTCTAGTTTCTAGCAATTGAATAGGTTCATGTACTTGAAAAACATCTCCTTTAAAAGAAACCCAGTTTAAAAATAAACTGATTTAAAGGAACATTATGAAGATAGTACAGAGAATCCTTATACTTTATTTACCTAGTATTTCTTTTTGATATCATCTGATATTACCACGTGCCTTCCTCCCAAGGAATGAGTGTTAACATTAACAACTCCAGATCTTATTCTTATTTCTCTGTCTTTGTAAATTTCCCCTACTGTCCTCTGTCCCAGGATCTCAATTAGTCTACCACTTTACATTAATGGCCATGCCCTCTTGGGTTCCTCTGGTCTTTACAATTTCTGTGACTCATTTTGATGACCAAGGAAGTGTTGAGGAGGACTTGGTCATGTATGTTTAGAATGTCCCTCAATAAGGATTTGTCTGATTTCTTCATCATGATTCTACTGGGGTGAAGTGACAGATTCTTGGACCAGAAGATCACAAAGGTGAAGTAACATTCTCACCCCATGATAGTGGGAGAATGTGCCATTAACATGGCAGTCACTGCTGCTAACTTTGATCATCCAGCAGAAGAAATATTTGTCAGATTTCTCAACATAGAGCTACATTTTTGTTGTTCTTTTTCATGCTTGTTTAAGATTTATTTTAATTTTATTTATATGTATGTGTCTGTGTGCAGATACCTGTGGAGGCCAGAAAGTGGGGAGGGGGTGTTCCCTGGAGTTGGAGTTACAGGCAGTTAAGAATGTAGACCACCTAATGTGGCTGCTGGTCCTCTGGAACTCACATACTCTGGAAAAGTCACAAGTACTCTTAACTACTGAGCTAATTTTCCACTCTCCACCTCCTTTTCATGTTAATTTAAATTTCTTACTTTATACAAGCTATAGGATAAGTTTCTTATCTTTCCTTTCAGAAGGGGGGCATGTACTATGATGATGAGAATTTTTAAAATTTATTTTTATTTTATATATCTGAGTGTTTTGCCTGCATGTAAGTGAATCTGCCTACAATGCCCACATAGACCAGAAGAAGGCATGTCAGATCCCCTGGAACTGGAGTTATGGACAGTTATTAGCCATCACCACATAGGTGCTGGGAACAGAGCCCAGGTCCTCTGGAAGAGCAGCCAGTGCTCTTAGTCACTGAGCAATCTTTCCAGTCTGAGAATTTTTTTTTTCAGTGCTGAGGATGGAATTCAAGGCCTCACCATGCTACATCACAGCAACATCACCAGCCCAAGAACAAGATCAGCTTTTAAGAGCCTAAAGGGTAGGCATGTGAACAGCTTTGCCCCTTACTGGCTGTGTGACTTGGGCTACATTACTTTCAGAGCTTAGGGATTGTGACAATTCTCTCCTCAAAAAATTATAGCAAAGACCAAATAACACAATGCATACAAAGCACTTGCCTGCTCCCTGGTGTGGAGTTGGTACTCTGGTGGTAGTTGTCACTCTTAATGCTAATATGACATAGTGATAATAAATATCATATGTTAGAGTTTAGTTTTCCAGGTCTGTAGGGAAAATCCTCAGCACACAAGTCTTTCCATTAATGTGGCAACCTGGACTTGCTGTATTTTGTGAATACCATTGTGTCTCCTGATTTACTCAGTTATGAGTATGAAACTTCACAGAGCTCTTCCTGCGTCTTGAGAACACATCTTTGAATTAACAGAGACAGTGCATCTGCAGCCTGTTAGTCAATGGAGTGTTCAGATGTCACTTGAGGGTCCGGTCACATGGAAACCTGAAGATAAGGAAAAGAATGAGTTGATATTTCTTCCTTACCAAAATGTTAAATAGCCTCAAAAGTCATAGAAGCAAGAATGCCTTTTATGGATGAAATTTTAGCTCTTCTAAATCCATCATAAGACCAAAGCAGCTCAAACAAATTGTAAGTCGTCCTGACCTCCCTTCTTCTTTTCGTTTGGTGTCTCTGCTGCTGAACTCTGGAATAACACTAAGGGTATTTTTCAAATGTTAGGGTACATCAGAAGCCTTCTAGAAGGTTCCTTATCATTGTTACTCATGATCTTCCTGCCTCAGCCTCCCAAGTGATAGGATTTCTGGTCTACCAGGTGTTTTGCCATTTGGAGCTTCGTTTGTGAGAATTTCTATCAGATGTAGGTTTAAAGTGTATTGCTCCAGAGAGGAGATGACCACTTGCTTGGTGCAACTATTGGTCCAGGATAACTTTAACTAAATGCACAGCTCAGGTGTTCAGGCTTACAGATAACTGGGTTTTGGAACCCTACCCACAAGAAGACTGGTCTATGGTAAGGGCACCACTGGAATGGGGAGAGACTTCCTCTTGCCCTCCTCTTTATCTAGAGCCAAGGTCAGCATTGATTCTGATCCTGAGCTCTGTCCCTATTCCCACAGTAGCAGCACAGGTCAATCTTGTTATTTCTGTGTGGGCTTTGAGCCAACAATGATCTTAAAATGTTTTAGTGGTTTCCAGTGCAGCTGTGGGGGGGAGGCACCCACTCTTCTGTAAATAACCCCCACCCTATGCTGTGTCAGCAAGCCCAAAAAACTCTTTAACTCCTTAGGATTTTCAAAAAAAGGGAAAAAAAGAACAGAGCTATTGGAAACCTTCATTATTCCACCAGTTGACCCCATGTTGGCAAATCCTTTGGTCTTTGATTTCTTACTCCTATTTTCCCCCTTTAAACTTCACTGTGTATATACTTTTTTTTTTTTTTTTTTTTGGGTCCTTTTGAGACAGGGTCTCCCTGAAGCCTCAGATGTCCTGGAACTCACAATGTAGACCAGGCTGGCCTTGAACTCACAGAGATCTGCCTGCCTCTGCCTCCCAAGTGCTGGGACTACAGGTGTGCGCCACCATGCCCGGCTGACTGTGTATATACTTTTATGTAACCCACTTCAAGTTATTTCTGGAAAAAAATGTGCTAAAAATTCCCTCTCCTTGGGATAAAAAAAAAAAAGCAACAACAATGAAGGGAAATAAATTGAATGTGGCCTGTAACGTCTAAAATATTCTTCTCCTTAAAAATAAATTATCCTTAAAGAAAAAGAAAACTGAGGATTTCCTAGACCACAGAGGAGTAACGTGTGCATTCCAGAGCTTCCTCACTTCTGGTGGGCTTGCTCCTTCTGGGTAGACCAGTAGCTTTCCTTTGTTGCCATTTTTCACAACTAAGAATTCCTCTTACTTGCCTGCAAGCCTAGATATTCATCTAAATGGAGTTTAAAATAGTCTGTTATTGTTTGCTGTTCTGTAGTGGGGGAATTTCTCTCAACATCTAATCGGCTGTGCTTTACCACAAGAAAGTCTTCCCTTTTGACTTCCTGTCATATAATCCCCCATGTTATAGAGGGAGTGAGAGAGAAGGGCAGGCTGTGGTCTCTGAGCACATTTTGAAAAACGTTATAATGACTAATTACGTTTTGCAGGGCTGAGTCTAGAAAATAATAATACCCCTTGGGATCTTAAGACCATTAGCTAGCTTGCAGAGCTAAAATTAGACAACATTCCTTAGGGACTTACCTAAGGGTAGGGTGTGTGTGTGTGTGTGTGTGTGTGTGTGTGTGTGCACATGTGTTCCTGCTTATGCACTGTGGTTACATTCATCCTATTTTTCTCGATCAGAATGGTCCTGTTCAGGACAGTTCTTGAATATATAATAATCTTCCCATAATATAAGGTTATAAGGTTAACTTTTAGTTTTTCCTCCTTTCCATCCCAAAGCTTTCTGAGCAGACAGGAGATGCCCGCCCGTCTATGGAAGTAGCATGGTGCTGCCCAGAGAACACCATCATGGGATCATGAATTTTAAGTCCTAGCTTTGACTTTGCTCCTAATTAATGTCATTCCCTTTCTTCCTGTTTCTAAGGGAAGACAGACAGGAAAAGAGAGAAAGTGATGAGAGGGAAGTGGCCTACCTTTACATTTCCCTGTGGTGGAGGAAGCTGTGTGGATGAGCAGGGTTTAGGTCCAGTTCCCTCAATGCCAGGTAAAGGTCTCCTGGAGTGAGGCTTACTGGGAGTTCTGCTGGTGTGAAAAGCAGCAGGCCCAGCTCTGTGGTTAGTAACTTCATGGTCTGTAACCCAGGCTTCTGCTCTCACACTCATTCATAGGTATATATGCTATCTCCAAGCTCTGAATTATGCTTTATGTAGGAGCTTGGCTCCTACAAGATCTATAATAGCAATGACAGCTGTGTTGTGTATACAGTTCTCATAGCAACCAAGTGCTTGGCTGCCAATGAACCTGGCACTTGTTTCTCCCTTGACTGTTTAATAAATGATTCCGAAGAACAAAGAAGGTAGGAATGTTCCAGGAAGTACAGAGTGGAGGATAGGTTGGGGTCTGGACTATAATCAGACCCGGATGTTCCCAAGAGGAAGGGTTGGGGAATGTCTTTGACAACAGAAGAGCCTAAAGGGTTGGAAGGGTTTAACTTCTGCCTCCCAGTATGCTAACAGATATAGGTTTCCATTTGCTGGAGGCTTAGTATGGCATTCAGCTTGAGGCTAGGGTTCTTTGACTGAAATGAGAGGCGGTCATGGTGAGCAGAGTGCCTTCTTGTCTTCGGTGGCAAAGTGGAAAGGCCACTGTCCCTTATTCCTCTCATAGCCAAGGAGAATTAAAGTGAATCTTGAGGGACACTGTATGCCAGCAAATGCCAACCAGTAAAAGTTAAAATGATTTCTGTTGTTGAATCACCAAGCCTGATGGAGCTATTGTTTTAAAGTATCTCATAAGTATGTAACCTCGCTTATTCCCCTGGACTTTTCATTAATTGCTGTTCTTCAGTGGATGGTAATTATCAAAGAGAAAAATGATTTGTACTATCCTCCACCCCACCCCCACCTTTCTGACCTTTTCCCTTACCTCTACCCTTCCCGCCTTCTCCCACACCCCATTCTCTCATCCTCTCCTCCAGTCTCACTCCTACTTACCCCCTTCCTCATTCCTACACTATTCGGTCCTCTCTCTACTCCTATCTTCTCAGCTCCAATGCTCTCTAATCCTCTTCACCCCCCCAGTACTTTCCCCTATGCTATCTTTACCCAATCCTCTCCCCCACCCACCCTACCCAATCCTCTTCCTCACCCATCCTGCCAAACTGTTTATAGTGCAAACAAGCTCACTGAGCCATGTGCTCTTGTGGCCTGGCCACTTGGCCTTGATCCCTTGAACCCCACTTTGCTTTCCACCAAAGATAGTGAATGAATGTGAGTATGATTGAGAATTAACAAGTCAAAGTGCTGAAAGGCAGCACATTCATATTGGTGTCTCCACTGAAAATGGAGATTGAGAAGAATGCTTGATATTGTGTGTATGAGATGTTTTAAGCTTAGGGATAAAAGGCAAAGATTGTCTGATAAGATAAGGGTGTATCTAAGCTGTAGTCCCCCCAATTGATGCTAGAGAAACAGTTTTGAATAAAATTATGGGTGAGGCCTGGCTCAGCAGCACAGTTCCAGGGGAGCTCTGGAGGAAGTTTGCACCCATTCTTAAAAACTGAAGTTAAGAGTCAGGCTGTTTATTCAGTTAGAACTGTAATGCTGGCATAGTAACACTGCACTATCGTACTCAATCCTCCCTGTACCCTGTGCTACCCAATCTTCTCCCTTACCCAGTCCTAATCCATTCCTCTCCCCCAAATTGGTACACTGCAAAATAAGGCAAAAAAAAAAAAAAAAAAGTAAAGTAACATTACTAATGATGCTTTCAAACAAATTGAGACAAAAAATAACTAAATCCATTTTGTGTCTTTTAAGAGTGACGTAGCTTGTCATCCCCCAACCTGGGGAGTAACAGAACATAAGTAACAAGGCAGCTTTGGTCTGGCTGGCTTACCATGAAATTCTATGAGCTTTCAACTTTTCCTTCTCTACAGGATGAATGGGCGCCATGTGCCTCTCCAAACAGAAGCCACCAGTGGCCTTTGTAGCTGGGGTGGATCCTCTCCTTCTCCAGGAAACGTCAGGTGCTGTGCCGGGTCGTTGCCTACTGCTCCTTGGTGTATTCTGTGCTCTCTCCAGGACACACTCCTTCCAGGTAAAGCATATCCTAGTGACAGTGCTCAGCAGCAAGTGGCCCTCCCTTGTTCAACTCGGAGCAGCGTGGGAGTTACCTTCCTGTTGCAGTGACCAAATACCTGGCCAAAGCAACTTAAAGGAGGAAGTGTCTTATTTTGACTAGTAGTTTGAGGGGAAACATCATGGTGGGAAAAGCACGAGGAGGTGAGGGGAATCTCCTTGCATCAATAAGCAGAGAACAGCTGAGGCTGGTGCTCAGCTTGCTTTCTCTTCTTTTCCTTTTAATTCGATCTGGTACCCCAGTCCGTGGGGTGGTGCCCCAGTCCGTGGGGTGGTACCACCCACATGAAAGGCACTCTCCCCTCTTCACGTGGGCTTGTCTGGGGCAGAACTGAAAACTGTAACCCTTGAGAACAGGAAAAGCTGATACGCAAAATTATAGCATGACTTTATGGAGGACTTCTCAAAGCCTTGAGTAGTTAATATGTCCTGTATAATACCTTATCTCCACTTAGTTGATCTTGAAACTGCTGTATTTTGAGAAACTCTGGTCCATTGAAAAGATATGGAGGCTGAAGTCAGGAGCGATGGTGTCTGGGTCCTGGGCAATAGCTTCGTCTTTACAGGTCAGAGACACTGCTGATCATGGGTCTCTGGGAGATTAAAACAAAAAACAAAAAACAAAAAAACTGCCACGATGGAAGCATAATGTTCAAAGTGTATTCCAGTGTGACACAGTCATTGTTCTTAATGACCTCTTGATTGTCTTCCTGCCTGCAGCTTATGCATGGACTGTCTACAGGCAAGTCTAAGCTATACTAATACTGATACAGCAGCTTCCAGAGGCCACAACCAAGTGTTTGAGTTTTTGCCAGCATGATCTCTGGGACCCACAGCTTCTGGCAGGAAACTTACCCACGAGAGGATCCCATAGGCTGAAGTATGTGTGGAATAACCAGGCCTGCTTGTTCCTCAAAGGCATGTGGGCATCCTGGGTGGGCAGACACTGGCTCTGGGACACATAGGGGTTATGGCATTTTACTATATGTGACACAATGAAAAGAAGTGCCCCTCACCTTCCTTACTTTCTGGTCTCACCACTCAGCTTGTTGGCCCCCACTTTTTAATATCTTTGGATAAACCTAAGGAACTGGTGTTTAAAATCCTTTAGAAATGGTGAACATGGGAGAGAGCTGCCAATACCTTCCAAACACTAGGACCTGAATCCCCAGAACCAATCTAAAAAAAAGGCTGGCATGATGCATGATGGCATGATGCTGTAATCTTGGTACTGGAGAGGTGGAGATGGGTAGATCCCTGGGCCTCAGAGGCTAGCCAGTCTAGACTATTTGCCACCTCCAGGCAGTGAGAGACCCTTGTCTCTAAAGCAAAGTGGATGGCACCCGAGGCTGACCTCTAGCCTCTACACTCACATGCACACAAACACACTAACTAAATCCTTTAGGAATGGAAAAGCAGAAAGAAGCAAGGACTATCCCAGATCACTCTGAAGACCCTAAGGTGGAGTGGTGCTTAAAAATACGAACTGTAGGAGATTGAGCTGGAACTTTGGATAGTTCCCATCCCCACCCAGCAGCACCACCAGTGAATCTGCTGGTCATTCTTGGGCATGGTGCTAAAGCCTTAAATTTGTTATTACATTTATATATATGGTGTGTGTGTGTGTGTGTGTGTGTGTGTGTGTGTGTGTGTGTGTGTGGTTGCTCTAGTGCGTGTGTGGAGGTCAGAGGACAACTTGAAGAAGTCAGTTCTCTTCTTCCACCAAGTGGGATCCAGGGATCCAACTCAAGTCATCAGGCTTGATAGCAAGTGCCTTTACCCTCTGAGTCATCTTGCCAGCCCAGTGTTGTGTCTTTTAATCAGTTCACTTAGAAGTGCAGAGCTGTGAGGTGGTCTTGTGCCTGGCACTTGACCTACCTGGGAGAAATAAGGCAGCTGTTATGATTATTTCGGTCTTTTACCATAATGATTTAGCAGTAAATATTGCTGTTTTGAAATCCATTGGGCAACCTTAGGAACTCAAGGATAGTGACAGAGTTAGGGTATATGGATGACAAGAAGACAAAATCTATCTCCATTTTATTAAAAAAAAAAAAACAAAACCCAACAAAACCAAACAAAATTTTGCAGTGAAATTTCCCAGAATTCACAATTCTTATGTTAAAATCTTTATAGTTGTAATATGTCTTTTAACCAGTACATAAGAACACAATTTCAACTATTTACATCATGGTCTTTTATATAACAAAAATAGTTGTGATGTCTGACTATTTCCATCTCTCATACTTAATGCTTCATCACTAGCCTCAGGTGAGACAACACGCTGTTGGTGTTCTCCAAGTGCGCTGAAAAGAGAATAAAGCCAAATAAAACGTGCATCTCCTAATAGAACACACCTTTCTTTAAAGCCAGGGTTTTATATTTCTTTTTCCTTCCAAATTTCTTTGTATTTGAAGAGCTATAAAGTGCTTAAACTGAGTGGGTAGGTGTCTGAGGTGGGGAGGAAGGAAAGAGACTTAAACAGTAAAACAAAGCACAAACAGAAAACAACTGCATTACCTTAACTAAGTCTCTAAATATGCACATGACTTTGTATAGGAAGTGATGTCTCTGTAGAATGGCTGTGGAATCCACTGCTACCTTATTTCAGCAAGAAAGAGCTAACCAAACTCCAAGTCAAAACTCCTCATTCGAAAACCACTAGGAGGAAGTGTCCTAGTTTGCTTTCTATTTCTGTGATAGAACACTCTGACCAGTTGCAACTCAGACAGGAAAGGGTTTGTTGCATCTTATACCTCCAAGTGACAGTCGGAACTTGGGAATTTGCAGGGACCTGGAGGCAGGAACTGAAGCGCAGACTATGAACACTACCTCCTTGGCTTGCTCCCCTGGCCCATCTTCAGCTTGCTTTCTTACACAATCCAGGACCATCTGCCCAAGGGGTGGCACCACCCACTGTGGGCTGGGCCTTCCCACATTACTCGACAGTCAAGAAAATACCCCACAGACACAGGCCAATGGATAGGAGAAATTCCTCAATTAAGGTTCCCTCTTCCCAGGTGTGTCTAGTTGGCTTTAAACCAAAGCCAACCATGACAGTAAGTTTTTGTAATTTGTGGTTCATAAGGCAAATAAGTCAAGGAAACCCAGTTTGCTCAGGCCGTGAGGTAAGGAGCAGTGCTGAGGTGGGGCCAGCATACATGTGACTTTGTGAACCTGACAAAATGACTGTGTGGGCAAGCTCAATAAGACACTGATGCTGGAACCATTCATTTTTCAATGAAACCACATAATTCATGTCAAGGAGAAAAATTAAAGCCACTGGATTTTACTTTTGCTTGTCGGGGCTGGTGATGCTGGATACTGGCTTACAACATCATGTCTGATTATTTCATTTAGACAAATTCATCCTTTGGAGTTTTTTTTTTTTTCAGTGCAAAATAACAATGTGTTATACAAAAAGATTCAAATAAATTGTCCCTCCCCTTTAATTTTAAATTGGCAATTGCTGGTTATGGTCTACAGGCTACAAAACTAGGTTCCACATATATTAAACTTAGCAGACTCCTCTGGAAACAGAAAATCCCTCTTTTCAGCTAATGAGAATTGTATGGAACAATGCTTTTCTTTTTTCCCCCTCAAGGAAATGGATGGAATGTAACTTTTCACAAATACAAAATTACTTCAAGTTTTCTAAATAGAATGGACATCCCACTATAAAAATAAAAGCCCCTCCCCGCCCTCTCCCACCCTTAAATCTCTTTGTGATTATAAAATGGTACAACCATTTCTCATTACTAAGGTCAAAGCAGGAAGATTATGTACATGTACAAAACAGATCAGTATTTCACACCATTTACATTCATATGAAAGAAGTTCTTTTATTGATCTTTCTTTGCGATTTCACAAGAAGAAAGTTGAGATAAGTTACAAGTTAAGCAGACCTCTGCTGTTAACTCAACACACACATCGCAGCCAGAGGCATCGTCTTCCCAGACAGCCATAGAACATGTCAATGTTATAAGACAGATCTGCGGCGAGGTCTTCTCCAATTCTTCAGAATTTGTGACAGTCTTTCCAAATCTTTTTATAAGTGTCATCCAAATTCTCAAGGATTGAGGAAATCGTGTGTTTGTATGAAAGGCAAAACACACATTGTTGAGGAAATACTCAAGTCAAATAAATTTGCTGAATCAAGATATCGTTCCAGCAGAGGGCGCTCTACCCTTACAATAGCATTCTACTGAATGGCAAGTCCCTAGGATGCCAACCCAAATTCAGACTGCTAAATCCATCTGCCAGTCCTTCAACTGCTCCATCCATACAGGTGACAATTTGGTATTTTCTTCAAAATCAGGTTATACTACAATGAGCTACCTCTTATACATGAAAATTCTTTGGCTATTTAAAAATTTCACATTCTCAAAGAGAACAGATAGTATTCTGAGTTCAATAAAGCGCTAGATTTGTCTGAAGCTTTGAAGTAAAAGAGGGACTAAACTCTAAAATTTAAAGATGGTGTATTACTAAGGCCACAATTCATCTATTATGGATTTGTGGATTTAGTAAGGTTGATTAGTAGCCCGTGAAACAAAAGCCCCTAAGGTAACCCATCTTCACTTTTATTTGTGAGAACATCAGGAGAAAAATCAATTAGTCCACGGAAGAATCATGTGTCCATTTGGATGGTGATCAGTCTTTGGTTTATTTAGCACACATGGTCCTCACACATTCCTTGCTTTCCCAAGGCCACCACTTGCATAAGGATAGAATGCCTGCAGCAATGACTTTGAATGACTGAAATTTATCTCCTTTATCCATGGATTTTCTCTCTCCCATGCTCAAAGCTCTTAAGAGAAGTATATTCTTGCTTCATCATTATCATCAATAAATATGTATCAAGTAGCCAGAGAGCAAATGGCTCTGTAGTAAGTATAGACGTCAATAGTACCATAGAATTAGAAGATCTTTGACCAGTGAGGTTCCTGCAAAGGATATGAGGCAGGGTGAGAATGACCAACCTCAACAGGTTCTTGTAGAACAAAGCAGTGGTGTAATGAAAGGGTTTTGAAATCAAAGGTCCACATCTAGGATCTGGATTCACTTTATTAGTTCTGGGATGATCATTGGGTGCCACCAAAAAGCTTACAGTGGAAGAATGTGGCTATTGATCTGCTATCTTTTAAATACTATTGTTCTTATAATAAAAGGTCTGGGTTGGGAGATAGGAAAAAAAAAAAGCAGGGAGAGAGACAAGCTGTGTACTGATAAGAAACTCAGACCTGCTTCTCAGAATTATCTTTCAGACTACTTGTATCTTCTTTGCAATGAGGAGTGCTTTAACTCATGAATATTGAATTCCTTAAATATCTCCTCCCCTGGAAGCCACCAATAAGCTTTTAACCCAGGGGAGGGGCACTTCTCTAGGGAGACTACCCATATTCTGTTTATCACAGAGGTTTTCCAGCCCTGCCCTCATCCAGGATCCTACATCCTCATTGAGTTCCTGCAGGGTGTTGTCCCCTCCCTGTGAACAACTGCCATCAACGTCCATGTAGGCGCAGGGACAACAGTGCTGTTCAAGAAACCAGAGCCTCTTTGTCTGTGTTAAGTGGCCCTTAGAGCATGTCCAAGGAGCTAGTCCTTGTGCTAGGTGTTAGGGACCTTGAGTTACAACAGATACGGGACACACAAACTTGGTCTTGGGGGCATGTGAACTAGAAAGGTCACAAATTCTGACCACACCAGAGAGTAGATCTAGACAGCATTCTGGAATTGTAAGCTTACCAGTATTTGCTCAGGAGATTTCTGACCAAGAATTCTGAAAAGGCAATGGCTATAGGTAGCTGTTACCAGTGTTTCTTGTAGGAATTGTAAATGAGCAAATAAGAAAAAGTGAAATAAGAGGGAAAGAACAAATGAGGAGAGGGGAGGTAGGGCAAGAACATTTGTGTGCTTGTGTGTGTATAAAGACAAAGACTCACAGGGAGTTACAGAAAGGGCAAAAGAAACCCAAATAAGATAAGAAATTGCTCAGTGGCCCCAGTACCACAGAGGGTTGGGCCTTTGCTCCACAAAGGGAGCGACATCATATCTTAGATTTTCTGAAATTTTGCATTCAGTAAAATTTCTTTCAGTCAAAGAGATGCATTCAATGGACAACGACATGCCATTAATTCTTAGCTCTGTAAGAATTTTCTGTCTCAACAAAGCTTATGACCAAGAATCGTGAGCTAGATGATGTGTCATCCTTTTTTGTTTTGAAAGTGCGATAGCTCCAGGGATATCTGGGTGTTAACTGAAATGGTCCCTGGGTGCTGCTACTTCCAACAGGAACACACTGATACTCATAAATACCAACAGATGAAGAAAATGCTAAGACAAAATAACAAGAAATCTTCTTTGAACAGAGACTTGCTTCCAGAGCCACTAGTGGAGGTAGGGAAAGAACGCCCTCCCAGAGTGTTACTTGTGGTGTTGAGTTAGCTAGGTGCCTCTGTTACTTTTACTGTCTACCTTCGCCACACACTCTCTCTCCCTTAGCTGGGTCATCAAATTTGACATGCGAGGATGATCAAACTTGGGGAATAATCAATATTCAAATATATTTATGATCAAGTATCAGCTCTTCCAGAAGAGTCACCACACAGTGGGGAGCCATTCTGAAAGGCAACCCTAAGTTACTCTGAAGGAACACAAGTATTCTTTTTCTTCCTACTCCCTTGGGGTGGTGTGTGATGATGAACAGAAAGCTGGCTATTGGGGGTGGTCACCATTCATTAATAGAGGCCAGATGGCCACAAGCCTCAAGGATTCTTTCTTGCTAATGCCACACAGAATTGTGGCATGAAGTTTTCAACTCTTTCCTCCCAAATCCATGAGCTCTAGTTCTCTAGAACTGGGCAAATGTGAAGAGGAAGAACTTGGGGATGAGGTAAAGTAGGATGACTTCAGTTTTCAATTCTCTTTGGCTCCTAAGTGTCATATATCAATCTAAAGGTTTGTCATAGAAGTGAGGGGTATAATTTTATTGTAGCACCAAATCAACACGGTTGGTATGACTTGTTTAAAAAAACTGGTCAGAGAAGTAACAATTGATGATAGTGGACATTAGTGCTTAGAAAGTTCAAGCAGGTGTTGCAGGATGGCTACTTGAACTCTTTTACTTATTACAAAACAGGCAACTTGGGTGGTGTCTGCTTCTCTCTGGAAATAACTGAGGTAATTTTAACTGTTTTTCTGTCAGAGTCAGGAACTTAAGAGACTATTGGAGCAGTTCTACAGCTGTGCTGCCAAGTTGGTGGCCACTAAGCACATGTGGCTCCTGACAGCCTGAGATGTGGCTACAAACTGAGCTGTGCCACGAGTGTAAAAGACACAAAGGAATTAGAATTGTTGCAAGAAATGAATGAAATGTTTGCTTAATACTTTCTGTATCAATTGCATGTTGATACAATAATTGTGGGTTAAATAATAGTGGGTTAAATAAAATATATTATTATTTTACCTATTTCTTTTTTCTTCTTAAAATGTGGGTAATAGGAAAATTATATAT
>NW_008347042.1:2392700-2408899 GCF_000622305.1 Nannospalax galili
TGTATTTCTGATGGAAAGTGTTAGTGCAGACTCTTGCTACAGAAAAATACATGCCTGGAAATGCAATGCATATTTAGTTTGCATTCCTGGGCCACACACCTTTTGACACTCATGTGTGGACCACTGAGTCCCCAGGTCAGAGTCTGTTCTTTGGAGATGGCAAAGAAGGCTATGGGTAAGGGTTTTTTTTTTTTTTTTTTTTTTTCTAATTTCTGGTGAAAGGGAAACTTTCTGTTTAATCTTTCTTTTAGCTGTCAAAGCCACAGGGAACCCCTTCAAAACTTTTTGGGAAATGGAGACTCTTACAGGCTCAGGGATTTTGCCACAGAATCTCCTTGGACTTAGATCCACAGCTGCAGGTGAACCTCTTGGACCCCTCATCATCCACTCAGCACCCTGTAGGATGTCATGTCCATGGCTTGCTTATGGAATCAATGATTTATCTAACCATTTACAGGAAAACACTCTTCAAGCAGAGGACTATCATACTCTTTTCTCTCTTGGCATGCTTATAATTTGCATTTCTTTTGCTGTTGAACTTCCCTAATTTCATTATACTTAATACCCACATTTGTTTGGGGACATAGCTCACTGGAAGAGGGGTGAATGGTGCCAGCCAGTATTGTTGGAGAAATGAACCCCTTTGAGATTAAGAGGGTGTGAAGCGTTCCAGGGGTCACACGCTCCAAATGTAGCTTTGAAACAAGACAGAACAAATTTATTCTTACTTACACTTGAAACTTAACAATGTGAGCACCAAACTCCAAAGGCAGTTAGCATATGTTACATGTCAAGAAACCTGGCTGGCAGGTTATGAAGCCTACTTGCCTGGCTATGAAGCCTACTTGCTATATGCTATGGATATCTGGGGGAAAAAAAAACCCCAAGATCCCACTAGCAAAGTGCTCATGGATAATTCTAAGGACAGACAGAGCCATGAGAATCATCTTGCTAAATTCTTCACTTTGCAGATGGGGAAGTTGAGGTCTGGATGTACATGTGCTGTACATCCAGAACTCTTTTTCCTGGTTCAGAGTATCAGAGCTCTCTTCCTTTCTTGCGTCCTATCTTCTCAATCCTTAGAGACTGCAGTTCTTTATGGGAAGTGCAGAATTCTTAAAGAGGCATGACCTTTCTGAAGGTAGTTATCAGTTTTCCTTGCCTTGCTGTCTACTAATAAGCCATCGGATGGGAAGTGATTAAAGGCAGTGAAAAAGCAACAGAGTTCTCCCTTGACCCAGCCTCAAAATTCCAGGAGGCAAGTAAGCCTTTATAGCTGAACCAAACTCTGAATGGGTATTAGCGTAATGAGGTGGAAAGCCCCACATCAAATATGCAAATACAGCTCAGCAAGAGGTACTTTCTTTCCCAGTTAGTCCACGCAGCATATGTCATTGCCAACTGCTTAGAGACAATAAGGAGATCCACCCAACTGTCCAGTGACACAGTTCACTGTGTTGGCCACTTCTGTATCTGGAGATGCTGCATATATTACAAAATAGCCCACCTGAAAAACTGCACATTTTGTCATTGTTACCCAAAAAAGAATAAAAACGTAAACAACTTGAAAGTATGGGTGGGTATTGATATCTACTGGATTCTTCTTTTCCTTCTTATTTGTCTCTCTTAATCAGGAGAAACCTGATTTGTCAGTTTCCCATGATGCACCTTTTGTTTTAACTGGTATGTTAAATCACACCTTGTTTCTTTCTTGGTATCTGGATGCTCTCAAGTAGGCTAGAGATATAAACTAGTAAGGATTCATCAATACTGAGATAAGAACTACTAAGGATTCATCAATGCTTCCCAGGTGGTCTGGTGAGGTTTAGCAGAACAGAATCACTCAGGGACAATTCTTAAGCCCAGGTGCCATTGGGCTAACAAATGATTACATGTTTTCTACAGCTTTCATTCACTCATTTTTTGGAGGTGATAAACTGCTCAGGCCTTTGGGAAACCAGGGAAACAGGCCATCTTCCTTTCCATGGGATGATGTGGTATCAGGTTCTAAAGATTCATTTAGTAAGTTTTAATTTATGTGTATGAGTATTTGCCTGAATGTATATATGTGCACCACATGCATGCAGCGCCCGTGGAGGCCAGAAGTGGTCACATGGTTCCATGGGTCACATGGAACTGGCATTACAGATGGTTGTGAAACACCTTGTGGGTATTGGGAACCAAATTGGGTCCTCTATAAGAGCAGGAAGTGCTCTTAACTGCTGAGGCAACTCTCTAGTCCTGGTACCAAGATTTAAATCTAGCATTATAGTCCCAGACACAACCTCTGAACATTGGCATTTGTTCTCTGCAGGGGACTTCTATGAAAACCCAGATGAACTGAAGTCCTTCCCTATAGCTCTCTCATGCCAAGGCCCTGGACAGGAACTGGTAAGTAGAAACCAATATGATGTAACTGAAAATATTGAGCAATGTACTCAGCAGATTTAGAATTTAGTGTTGGGGTCTCTGGCAGTTGGGATTTTTAAGACCCACTTAGGGGAGTTATTACGATTCTTAATGAAAGCTGGCCTTACACTGTTTCAGGGTGCTGAGGTAATTCTCAAAGTCATGCACACTTCATGCTGAGAGGTCACAACCATGAATCTCAGAGATGTGATACAAACCAATCATCAGAGCAGGACTGGTGCTTCTAAACAGACCTGCATATGAGAGCTGGAGTGAGTCAAAGAGAAAAGAAAGGGTAGATGTAAACTACACATTTTCTTTAAAAAGAAATTGTCAAGGAAACGAAACAATCTTCCCAACACAAGAACAGTAAGACCTGGAAAAGTTGAAATGAAGAAACCCTAAAGGTTTCCTTTCAGTCTCTGTTGTAGGAGCTTTTGAAGTGTATGTCTACAAGGACACAGGAAGAATCCAGCTTTCAGCTTCCAAGCTACCAAGGCCATAAGCTGTTGCAGAGTTGGGAAACCTGTGTCCTGATTTACTGGAGACTTTGGATATTGCTTTCATTACTACCCTTGAAAGGAGTTCCCTGGAGTTGCCATTGTGATCTGAAGCCCTGTGCATTCTCTTCACGTCTTGGAGTACTCCTTCCCTTCATCCTCTTGGGTCCTATGTTCTCTCTTGTCTATATCCACCATTTCAAGATTTCACTTCTTCACAGTCTTGGTCAGTGGAAAGTTCTACATCAGATAGTCCCACCTCCATTGCCATAATCAGTGAGATATCCGAATCACTGCTCACAGCTGGCTCTTGTTCACCTGTGAGGAGAAAGCAGAGTTCATGGTCAATATTGAGCTAATCTTTGGATGCTGCTTGCTCAGTATGGTTGCTTCCACTAACATTTTTTTAACAACTATTACAATAATAGAAAACTGATAGAGGTTTGGTGTGGTGGTGTGTACCTAATAATCTCAGTGTTTTGGAGGCAAAGGCAGAAAGACTGCAAGCTTGAAACCTTGTCTCAAAAGAGAAAAGATAAACAAAACAAAAAGCCCCCAGATAAACAACCCTATGATGGTTAATATCCATTGTCAACTTCATAGTATCTAAAATCACTAGGAGACAAACCTCCCGACATCTGCTAGGGAATGTCCAGGTTAGTTTCATTAAGCTGGGAAGGCACACACTAAATGTGGGCAGCACCATTCCCGGTCCTGGGCCAATGACAAGGCAAGCTGAGCACCAGCATTCATTTTTCTTCACTTCCTGACTAAAGACACAATGTGACTAGCTGCCTTAAGGGCTGTAACTTTCCCACTATGATGGACGGCATCTTAAACTGTGAGCCAAAATAAACTCCTCCTTTGTGAGTTGGCTTTGTCAGGTATTTAGTTACAGTAACAAGAAAAGTAACATAAAATATCTCCTAATAGAAGCAATAATTACAATAAAATCCAGTAGAGTTAGAAGAAAATATATCATCTAAGCTGCAGTTAGTTTTAACTGTCAATTTGATACAATCTAGAATCACCCAAAGAGAGTCTTGATGAGGGACTCTCAAGATCAGGTTGGCCTTGTTTGTGAGGGGATTATCTTGATTACATTAACTGTCAACTGAGCTGGGAAGACCTGCCCACTGTGGGTGGCAGCATTCCCCAGGCCCAAGAGCCTAAGCTGCTTAAGAGTAGACAAAGTGAGCTGAGCACAGACACGCACGCTTTCGCTCTCTCTGCTCTTGACAGTGGATGTGAAGATCTGCTGCAAATTCCAGCTGCTGTGACTGCCTGTAACTGGAACTGCAAGCTAAGATAAGCCTTTCCTTACCTCAATTGTCACAGTATGTTATACAACAGGAAACAAAGCTTAGCACAAATTATATTTCTAGATAAGAATATATATCTAATATATCTAAGAGGGCAAGAAAAATAATTGAGCAATTCAAAGAAACAATAATTGTGCCTAAATTTTTAAAAAAATGCTAAAAACATAAAATATCAGACTGGAGAACTGTAAAAATTTCACAAAGAATTGAATTTTTTTTTTTTTTTTTTTTTTTTGGTCTTTTTGAGACAGGGTCTCCCTGCAGCCCCAGCTGGAATTTGCTATTGAGAGCAGGCTGGCCTGCTCACAGATATCTGCCTACCTCTGCCTCCAGGGTGCTGGGATTAAAGGCATGTGACACCATGCCTGGCTAAGAATTACATTCTTTAGTGTGTATGCATACATGTGGTGTGTGTGTGTGTGTGTGCACGCAAGTGGGGGCAAGAAGTTAACACCTCAATTACTTTCCACCTCAGTTTTTGAAATAGGGTCTCTCACTGGTCCTGGTGCTTGCCAATTCAGCAAAAGTGTCTGGCCAGCTAGCTCCAGGGATCTGGTCTCTGCCTTTCCAATCTGGGATTATGGGTTTTTGCTACCACACCTGGCTTTTATGTGGGTTAGGGGGATCTTCATGATTATGCAGCCAGCATTTTATTAACAGAGCCAGATCCCTCATGTCAGAATTGTATTCTTAGCATATCAAAAGATTTTGTCATTAAGAAAAATAACTCAACAGAAGACTGGGAAAAAGTTGCCCTTATGGTTCTTGGCAGGGCATATTACAAATGGCTAATAAATAAAAAATAAAAATGAGATATACGTTTTCACTTATATAATTTTTACTCATACAAAAGATAATGTTACAGTTAAGAGTGTATTGAGACAGATATGTTAAAACATTACAAACACAACTGTAAAATTTTCATTTTTTTAGCTGAGACATACATTTGTACATCCTTTATATGGCACATTGTGGTAGTTCACTGCATGTATAAAGTGTGTAATAATCAATCAGGGTACTAAGTGTTTCTGTATCTTCAAACATTAACTGTTTTATATTCTGGAGATTTTATATTCTTCTGGTCATTTTGAAATATATCATGTATTGTTTGACCAATAGTTACTCTATCTATATTATAAGAAAGCCAGAACAAATGTCTATGCTATAACTGTGTCATGGTGTCCTTACTCAATTCTTTCCACCTCCCTTCCTACCACCCTTCCCCAGGCTCTAGTGACCATTATTCCATTGTATTCTTCCATGAAGTTTGCCTATTAAAATTGTGACATTTTCAGCTAATAACTTCATTACGTTCTGTTAAACAATAATTAGAGATACAAGAAAAGATTCATTTAGGCACTATTTATAGTAACAAAACTTTGTTAAGTAACTTAAAGTCCAACAACAGAGAATATCTGGAAAGTAATGCTATTTCTGAAGGACAATTTCTTATAACCACCAAACTGGTTTCTAAAGAATTTGTAGTTACATGAATAGACATTTAGCAATATTTTCACCAAAACAATATGGTGTTAAATGAAAACAGAAGTACTCAAAGTTTGTATGCTGTGTAGTTCATGTGGGAAAGCTAATATAACTGGAAACAAAGAAACAAAAAAAAATCCTAGCATGAGGAGTCATTTATGCTTTGGAGATTTAAAAAAAAAATTTAAATTTTTTTATTTTTTGAGAAAACACCACACTATGAAGCCCAGGCTGGCCTAGTTTTAGGATTTATATTATTTTTCTTTTTTTAAAAAACTTTTTTTTCAGTTCTGTTTACAAATACTCTGGAATGAATACCTATCTCTCTATATATTACATTCCTTCAAGACGTATTTATTGAGTCTCTACTATAAGCTACAGACTGTGATAGATGCTAGGGATATGAGAACAAGACAATGCCAAGCTTCAAGGAGCTTACTATCCAGTGGGCAGGCAGGGCAGTAGAATCAGACCTCGGTATCAGATGGACTAAGCATTGGCGAAGCCGGAGAGAGGGCTACACAACCATATACGGGGGTCAACAAAGGTGTGTCATATGGAACAGTGTCAAAACTAAGCCCTTTTGTGTATTAGCTATATGATTAAAATGGAATAATCTCTAAGTAATAGAGCATGTGCAAATGGTTGGAAGTGATGGGGACTATTAGGCAGGCAGGTACCAGAAGATATTTAAGTATGACTGGAATGTACAGCCAAACTAAGGAGTAGGCTGGGGGGAGGCTGGAGATCTGCCTAAGGCAGCTTTAATCCAGGTCTTCCACTTTATATCATCCTGCTGAAGAAATATGCAATTAAAAGACCAATAACATTGTCTACGAAATAAAGACTGATGATGATGGTTACAATATTTTTGCTATGGCTATTACTGATATGGTTTCCATGTTGAGGGACAGTTGAGGGAAACATGAGTTTCATGAAAGACTGTGAATTCCTAAGGTACTTTAGAAGAGAGTTATGTCTTGAAGAATGAGCCTTAGAGAAATGGAGGTTTCACCAAGCTCGAACATTTCCTAGACCCACATGTACATGAAGCTCATCATGATGTAGCAGATCAATGAATAGCTTATAAGCCTGAAGCAGCCCTAGGGAAATGCAAATATTTAGTATTTGAAAATGGTGGCATTGAACAAATTCTTCATAGACATATTCATTTAACAAAAAAGTGAATTGGATGTTTGCCTTCCACTTTACAACAAATACCTTGTCAGCTGGCTGCCTGCCTATGTCCTCTTTCATCCTTACTTTTCATGTATGTCCTACCTTTTCATTTCTGCTCTTCTCCAGAGCCATGTGGTATCTCTTTAAATTCTGACCCTAGGCACACTCTCAGGTGCAGAGTGGAATGGGTCTCCCTGCTTCACCCTGTTTATCTCTGCATGTGCTGTGCTCCTGGACAGGGTGAGCCCTAAACTTCTGCAAGCCACTGTGTTTGAGAGCTTTGGCTCCTACAGCAGGGCAGGTCACAACAGGCTCAGCCAGATAAGTGTTTGTTTGCTCTAAGTCTCAGCTCCAAGTCACTGAGAACTTGTCCACTTTTTCTACTGGCTCAAGTTTTGTTATTGTCTCTTCTTCCATTTGCCCTGTCCATGTCAGACTCTCTTCAATAATATCAAAAAAAAAGAAAATCTCATTGAGCATGATAGTACATGTCTTTAATCCCTGCAGATGCAGGCAGATCACTGTGAGATGGAGACCAACCTGGGATCGTCTACACAGGGAGTTCCAGGCCAGCAGGGGCTACATAGTGGCACTGTCTCAAAAAACAAAGCAAGGGGCTGGAAAGATGGCTCAGTGGTTAAGAGCACTGGGACCTCTTGCAGAGGACACAAGCTCAGTTCCCAGCACCCACATGGCAGCTAACAACTGCCTATAACTCCAGTTCCAAGGGATCTGATGCCCTTGTTGATCTCTGCCAGTATTGCACGATGTGGGTGCACTTACATACATGTAGGCAATACACTCATGCACATAAAATAATAAAAATAAATAAAACATTAACAAAAACATTAAAATCCTTTTATTAAGGTGTTTGTGAGCTTTTAGGAGAGATTGTAAATATTTATTTATTTAATCCACTACTTTTACCCAGTGCTCTCTTAAACATTTTTACAATGGCAACAAAACATAGACTAGATATTTAAAATTACATTGATGAGATGAGTGTGTTGGAACCAGTTTGTAATCTCGGCACTTGAGAGGTGGAGGCAGGAGAATCAAGAATTTAAGGTTATCATTGGCTACATAGTAAGTTTGAGGTCAGCCTGGGCTACATGAGAACCTGTCTCAAAATCTGACTGTCTGACTATCTGCCTATCTACCTATCATCTATCTATCTATCATCTATCTATCTATCTATCTATCTATCTATCTATCTATCTATCTATCTATCTATCTATTGATTAATCAACCATATATCTATCTTCTGTGTATCAAGCTACTTATTTATCTATGTATGTATTATCTATCTATTATCTATCTATCTAGCTATCATCTATCTATCTATCTATCATCTATCTATCTATCTATCTATCTACCTATCTATCATCTATCGTCTATCTATCTTCTATCTATCTATCCATCTATCTACATCTATCATCTATCTATCCATCTATCTATCCATCTATCCATCCATCTATCCATCCATCCATCCATCCATCTATCTGCCAGGACTGGAAGTCTAGCTTATGTCATACAACATTCTGGCCCAGCTATTGCCAGTTACTTGTGCTACTTTGTATGTCCCTTGCATCCTCTAGGGTTAATATTTACTTGACCAGTAAATGAGAATCAGGCTCAGTTGACAAAGTTCTTTCCAACTGTATCTTATATGTTCATGTGTTGATGGCATTCTAGTACTGTATCTCATATATAATGGGTTATCAATAAGCAATTATTTAATAGAATTACCAGTGAAAAAGAAACATGTTAAAATTTGAAAAAATAAAGCCAACACCCAGAGACAGAGTACTCCAACACCCAGAGACAGAACTCACCACCATCCAGAGAAAACATTCACCACCACCCAGAGACAGAGCTCACCACCACCCAAGAACAGAGCTCACCACCACCCAGAAAGAGCTCACCAATACCCAGCAACAGAGCCCACCACCACCCAGAGACAGAGCTCAGCTCCACCCAGAGACAGAACTCACTACCACCCAGAGACAGAGCTCACCACCACCCAGAGACAGAGCTCACCACCACTCAGAGATAACACTAACCACCATCCAGATACAGAGCTCACCACCACCCAGAGATAGCACTCACCACCACCCAGAGGCAGAACTTACCAACACCAGAGACAAGTTTACTACTACCCAGAGACAGAGCTCACCACCACCAGAGACAAACTCACCAACACCAGAGACAGAGGTCACCATCATGAGAGACAAGCTCACTACCACCAGAGACAGAGCTCACCACCACCAGAGACAAGCTCACCACCACCCACAGCAGCAGCTTCTCCCTTCACGCCTCCTGTCTTTGTCTAGTAGATTTTCATGGCTTTGGTCTCACCTGAGTGTTTTCTAAATTGGAATGTGTGAACTGGACCAAGAAAACAAAAACAAAAACCCAACAACCAAAAAGGCCAGGAGGAATATAGTGGCCGCTATAATTAAGGGCTGCTGAAGTCATGGTGCTATTTTGAAAAATAAGAGTGGCCTGCATAGTTCAAGGTAAAGGTGAGGTCAAATCAATAAAAAGAGAGATCTGCAAAAAGTGGCCAGTTTCTATGTTATAACATTACACAAACTTCACTATCATTTTCTATTAAAAAAACTTCTATTAAAAATGATCTGAAGACTTTTGGAATTATTATTTAGTGTATCCTGTGTTTTTAATTGAACTTAATTTGTTCCACAAATTTTAAAAATAGAGTTTTTTCCTTTAATCAAGAGACATGTTTTACTTTGAGAACTTTATCACTAAGCATTTTGAAGTTTCTTTTTGTTAGTAGTAATTGAGTGTAAGTTGCTATCAAGAACACAGCTGTACACTGAATTTGCCTCTTTCCTTTAAAAAATGTAAAAGTAATATAGCTTTGATTTAATACAGTCCTTTGATGTGTTGCTTCATTTTAGAGATGAAAAAAGATTTTATCCCACCTGACAAATTATTATAATAATATCTACACGATATACTTTCTTCTCTTTATTTTCATGTATTGAGCAATTTTAAACAGAGAGTAATCTGATCTGCTAGTGTTTTAAGAGATCACTCTTGCTGTTAAGTGAAGGCAGGATTTTGGGTAGAAAGAATCTGGTTAGGAAAGTATTCCAGAAAACCTGACGTGCATGGTGGCTTACTGTGCCCTTGGAGATGGAGAAAAGAGAGGAAACTGAAGAATGATTTGACAGGAAGGATCAACAGAAAAATGGTTTAGATAATGACTTCAAAAGAGAAGTGTAGAATAGCTACATCTCCTGAGCAATACAGGCAACAGTTATGAGTTGGCGTATATGGAAGAGGAACAGGTTTGGGAGGCAGATATGAGTTTAGTTATGTACATGCTTTGAGTGGGAGATGCTTGTAATATCTTCAAGGGAGATATGGAGGTAGCAGACAGGAAAAGGAGCCTGGAGTTCATGGGATAAGTGATGACTTGTATTTAAGATATAAGAATAAATGAGGTTCCCTAGTGTGCTGGTTGTTTTTGGTGAACGTGCCACAACCTAGAGGTATCTGGGAAGAGAAGACCTCAACTGAGGAATAACCGCTATAAGATTGGCCCGTAGTCATGTCTGTGGGACATTTTCTTTGTTACAAATTGGTGCAGGAAGGCCCAGCCCACTGTGGACAGTACCATCTACAAACAGATGGGCCTGGGCACTGTAAGGAGGATAACTGAGCAAGCCAGGGGATGCAAGCCAGTAAGCAGCATTCCTCTAAGGTTTTGGCTTCAGTTCCTGCCTCCAGGTTCCTGTCTTTAGTTCCTTTCCTATCCTCCCTCAGTGACAGACTACACTGTAAGCTGAAATAAACCCTTTACTCACCAAATTTCTTTTAATTATGGTGCTTATCACAGCAACAGAAAAGAAAACTAAGACACCGAGGAAGCCACTGTAGAGTAGGATAAGGCCTGGGAAGAGCTCCCAGGGACCCTATACTCTAGAGACTAAGAGGCAAACTAGTGTTCCTTAAGATGTTTTCTTTGAACACACACTGCTTTTAAAGAATGAAAGTGAATTAACTACCAATATTTAAAAGTTACAAATTTGTACCAGAAATTTATCTTAGAAAAAGAAAGATCTGGTAATATATCCCTGATTTGCTGGTGGGGACTGAGTCACCTCTGCCTCGTTTAGTCCCAGGCTCACAGGCCACAGCTAACAGTCAGTAAACAGTCTCATTAACTTGCCTAATTTGTGTTGACAGACAAGTTTGAAATCTCGTCTTCACTGGAAGGCAAGAACAGACAGAAAGCTAAGAAAGGCTAAAAGGGCTGGTTATAAAAGGGAAATTAGGAGAATATCGTGCTATTCATTTCCTTAGTTTACCTTAAATATGCTCCCTTTACCTTTCTGGTCCTTTACAGGTAAGATTGACATGCAGAGAAATGAGATGCTGCATTACTGAGTCAGTTGGGAAGAACTTAGAGGTAGATCCCCAGTACCTTGTTCTTGGTCTTGATTCATTGTCCCCATGCTGCAGAGCATTTGATTGGACAGAGCAGAAAATACTACACGGGATTAAGCTTTGTGAGTTATTCTGCTGACCCTTAACTACTGCTTTAATATGTTTCCACACTGGATGCTGAGTAACATACATCAGTCACCTAACTGCGGTTAGTCAAGAAATTCTTAGTAGTGGGATTTATTAATTCCATATAGTCATAGATTGTTAGCATCTTTGGTTTATCTCTTTCTCTTTGATACGGAAAATGTTACTTAAAGAGTCAGGCTGCACCTTCTGCTGCAGGTTTGATGTGACTGTCTACTAGCAATGGGCATGAGATGGTAACGTTCCTTCTAACCTTCAACTAGAAGACCAGGAGATCTGCCTTGTTCGGTGTTGGCAGTAGGGTTTATCCTTTCAAAACTTCATGTACAAATCCAACAGCCATTGGAATAGTGTTGAGAGGCAGGACCTTTAAGTTGACCAGGTCATGAAAGCTCAATTTTTGTAAATGGATTAATAGCATTATTAGGCAAGTAGGTTCCTGATATGCTGGGCTCAGAATCTCTCTGTGTCTTGGGCAGTCTCACTGTCTAGTCCACCAGTATGTTAATATGAGCTGAAAAACTTTCATTGTTTATAATTGTTTGTCTTTGACATTATGTTTTAGCAGCAAAGAGTTGACTAAGATAGACAAAGAGTGGACCTACCTGATTTCTTTGCGTTAGTGCCCTGGTTCAGGGCCATTGCACTGTTAATATTTCCACTTCAGTGTCTTAATACCCTCCTGCAGAAATTATAGGTACCTGGCAAATGCTTGTGGAGTTAAAATTGAATTGAAGTTGCCCTACAACTTTTACACTGTTTAGGTTTTTTAATGGGCAATTAATAGTTACTGAGTACTTACTATATGCCAGGAAGCATACTTCAAATAGATTCTATGACTTAATATTCATAATTAGCTTATGACATAGAAGCATTAGCACTTTTGATGACAAAACTAAGTTTGTAGAAGGCTAAAAATCCTCCACATTGCTTTGCAATTAAAGTTGGAACCAGGATACAACCCCTTTCTGACTCCAGACTGTATAAAAGTGGCCATATTCTATACCTTATTTAGTCAAGATTCTTAACCTGAGGTTGGTGATCTTAAAGGAGAACATGAGACCTAAGGTTTGACTTACATGCTTGTGGATTATATACATATAGGCATTTTTCTCGTCTCTTTTACCAGATCCTTGAAGAACCCACACAAGACTAAGAACCACTCAGGAAAGAGACCTGCCTCCATGGTCCCTTGGGTAACAGCACTGCAAGCAACTGGGCAGCTGTGTTTGCTTTTTAAATGCAAGTTGCAGTTTACACTCTACTGGTGAAGGCTTCTGTTAATTTGACATGATAGTTTTCACATGAACTCACTTTTGCCCCATTTAATTGTTTATTTATGGCAGTCATTCACAGCCACAGCAGAAAATTATCCTTTTTAGATGATGGATATTTACTTTGTGGCCTGTTTTACGAAAGCAGCACAAGGCAGCAGCAGACTGGAATAAGCTCCCCTCTGTTAGGAGTTAACAAACACCACCCTGGGAGGAAGTGCTCTCTATTTTGGGAGAAAATAGCATTGTGGTGACTGAAATGCACCAGGTGTCCTGATTCTCCAGGAAGTTCAGGGCTCATATGCTAAGAGCTGCTTTGGATCACAGAAAAGCCAACTTTCCCTTCTGTACTGGAAAAGTGAGGTTTCAAGGAAGGAATGGCATCTATCTGTCTGCAGATACAGATACCTATCCTCTGGAAAACAGGACCTGTTTCCAATTAACCCTGTGCTGTACAAGAGCACTGTAGGGGAGGTGCTTCCAGCCAGACTGGGTTTTCTTATTTCAACTCTTTACAGAACATGGAGGCTCCTTCAGCCTGAAGCAGGGCCTACATAGTCTTTATTCTCTGACATAGTTTTGTGTGTGTGTGTGTGTGTGTGTGTGTGCGTGTGTTTGTGTGTGAGTGTGTTGTCTGTATGTACATGTGTGTGTGTGGCTGAGGTCAGTACTGGGATTGCAGGTATGTGCTACCACATCTGACTTTTTACATGGCTCCTGGGGATTCAAACTCATGTCCCTCTGAGCCATCTCCCTAGTCACCTCTGTCATAATCTTAGTGGGGAAGTTAATTAGACTTCAAATGCAGTGTCTTATATAACAAAAAGTGTTTTCCTACACCCTTTTTCTGAGGAGAAAAACTGCTGGCTTGGTTTAAATCTATTTACAAGTAGATTTGTCATGAGAATGGCAAGTGTCTGAGCTAATCTCCTCAGAAGCTATGCAGAATTTGACTAGTAGTGTCTAGAATGCATTGGCTCATCCTGTGTGTCAGGTCCTGTGGGAAGCAATGAAGGATGTATGGATGTTACATGTGATACCTTCATAACAACAGCTGAAGGAGATGTATGGTTTTCTTATCAATGAATTACATGTTAAGAGTGAAGTCAACTTGTTCAAAGTCAGGCACTTAGAAAGATGCAGGAATCAGACTGTAGCCCCAGTCACTGCTCTGGACAGCCATGCCATTCCGATTGGCAGAACTTCTAGATTTATATCTGATCAACTTGCTCTCGCAACAACGCTTGGCCACCATCAGGAACCAAGCATCCCAGCCTTACGATACAAAATCAATCGTGTGGCTAAGTGATTCCTAACATTGTTCAGATAAACATGACAATTTCACCTTTTGAATTTCTGATTCATAGTTCTAAGTATGCACAAAAGGAGCCCAAGGAAGACTTTCCTATTGTTCAGATGGCAGCCTCAAAGTATTGTTTTTGCTGGATGGTAACCTGGTGAAGGTCAGTTTCCTGGAAGCTTGCATATTAAATTAGACCATATAGTTTGGACCTGGCTTTGCTGTGATCTCTTCCCCATTTATTTTCCTTTCTTTGTGATACTTAAATCAACAGGAGAAAGATTTTCTCCAATTGCTCAGACTCTTTACTAATTTTTTTTGACATTCATTCATTGAGTCATTCCTTATTGTGTGCCAAAAGAAGGGGAAATATGATTTTTGTAATCGTTTTACATCAGACTTTTACAGGGCAAAGACCAAAATCTAGAGAGCATTTGTGTTGTCAATAGCTACTTCATCACCCCTAGTTAGTTATCGCTTGCCAAGAACCTTAAGCATTAAGCAAAATGTCTGGTAGCTAGCAGGCTCTTGATGCATGTGACTAAGACAGGAACAAGAACAGTGTGGAAAAGTTAAAGCTGCCAGATGAGGTTAGACACACAGGCAGGGATTTATCCACTTTGAAACTATATAAAATACATATAAACCTCATTGTTCATTCATTATTTTATTTAATAACCCATTTATTAAATAGGCATTTGTTGGGTGTCACTATGCACACAACATTTTAGATGAATATCATAGAGGAAATAAAGATGGCTCTGCCTTTAAGTTGAATTTAACCCAGTAAAAGAGGGGAGATTTTAAAATTTAAAACAAGAGAACATATAGTAAAAGAGAGGTATAAATAAAATATTAAAGAAGTAATTGAATGGGGAAAATTTCACCTTCAACTGGACAAACAAGAGGATTCATGGAGCAGGTTTGCTATAAACCAGTAGCAAGGATCTGAAAAGTATTGGGAAGCATGGGGATAAAGGAAAATGCCATCCCTTTCAGGAGAATCAGCATGACTAAAGGGGTCATCCAAGCAAACTTCAAGGTGTGTGAATGGTTTAACTTGGTATACCTAGTACTCATGAAGAGCAATAAGCTACAGGCCAGAGGCAGTCCGGAGGTACTTTGCCCTCTGCTTTTCTTGTGTTCTCTTCTGTTTCACCGGGACTAAGAACCGGGAACTACATTTCTCAGGCTCCTCTGCCAACCAGCTTTCTTGTAGGCTCAATGGGGATTGGAAGGTAGGAGTAAGAGGCAGCTCTTACATTTCTCGTCGGGCAGGTCCTCAATCAGAGGGAAGATTTTGGCTTCTTCCCTATGAGGCAGGAGGGCTGATGACATCCTTAGCAGAAGCAATAGCAGCTTCAGCAAGAGCAAAGCAACAGATTCACACTGAGGAACTCTGGGCAACACTCCTTCCATCTTGTTCTTCCAAAGGTGTTTTGTTATTATTAACAATGTTTAAAGTTTAAGAGTTTTACATACTGTGTAAATCAATTGTCCTGAAGCAAAATTTTCTTATTGTAAGTTGCATCTATTTGCAAGTATGATTTGTTGAGTTTGATTACTCTGACTATATATGTACTTGCCAAACCTCCTGCATGTCCTGATTCTTTTTTTTATGTTTTCTATTTTATTTTTTAAAATTATTTATTTAATAACCACATACTTAGAAGAAGAATTTCATTACAACAGCATTGACATATTCAATAACAATTTTCAGAGCTAAGATGCATCTCTTTCAAAATTGGCTGTAAATTTTTAGGTTTACAGTTGAATTATTACAGTTATACAATATTGTACTCAGTATAAATCCTATAAGACATAAAATTAAATGTGGTTTTAACCTTTAAAAAAGATCTCCACTTCATTATTAAAATGCAGTTTCATACAGAAAAATTAATTTTTAATGTAATTGACATTAAGATGTTTGCACATGCATTTCTAATATCTATATATCTGATTATTACTAGTCACAGTCAGTTACTTTCTGAGATCCTTGGTATCTGAGCATGGATATAAAGTTATCAGGTAGATTTCAATGATAATGCTTTTCACATCTACTAATTATTATTATTATTATTATTTTAAAATTATTTATTTCATAACCAAATGATAAGAAGAGGCATTTAATTACAACAGCATTGACATATTCAATAACAATTTCCAA
>NW_008347042.1:2409155-2412008 GCF_000622305.1 Nannospalax galili
GGTGCCTGTGTATGTCTATAAAGTCATCGGGTAGATTTCAATGGTAATGTTTATCACCTCTACTAATTAAAATGATGTAAATTTCCATGCCTTCCTCTTCAAATATAATACATTTTTTAAAAATTTGATTTTTTTGTGTGTATATCACACAGAACATCCCTAACCATCTTATTCAACTATACACCCACTTCCCAGATGGCACCCTCCCATAGCCTCCCTCACCCCACTACAGCCCTTATACTCTGATATCCCTGCTACTGTCTGCTGTGTTGTTGGCACCCCCAGCCATTCCCCACTACTTGCCCTTCTGGTGAATCTAGTCAGCCTATCTAGAGGTCTTTGTTTTAGGGGGGTCAGCTGTTCCTCATCTAGCAGCAATCAGTTGTCAATATTCCTTTAGATAAAATTGGGGTCTGCTGTTCATATTCCCAGTTCTATCCTGGGTTACTATCTGGGAGTCCCTTTGGCCACCCTGGCCGATAACTCAAAAGAAGATATCTCCTATCTGGCATTGTTGCTTGTTATGTAGCCTTTATCTATACATATGGACTCATGAAATTTATATTGGTCCCTTTAATCTTTGGGTATACTTTCCTTTTGGGTGTTTAAGGCCATACAGTTGGCCCAGATAAACCAATTTATTTTTACTCTTAAGGTCATTTGAGGATCTGTTCCTCAGGGGTCACATGGGCTTGGGAGGAGCCTCTGGCTCCTTTCTTTTACCAGTTCTGCCTATGTGAAGATAAGTCAAAGGTCCTGCTCAACCGTGGTTGGCTTCGCTTGGAAGCATGGAGGAAATGATTCCTCTGTGTTGACCCTCCTCTTTGTAGACTGGACACTGCTTCAAATCCATCTGGTAGGGTCTCCTCGGCCTCCTTGATCAAGGGGACAGGTGACCCACCACAATTACAGGACATTTTGAGAGATGTTCATAGTCCCCTGGAACTAGTTGACCTAGGAGGGAAAGGAACAAAAACTGTCCTTTATGTCCCTCTGACCAAATTATTATAGGCCTCAAAGTATGTCTGTTAAACATCCAAGAAGGTTAGTTCCACCAGTCTGGTACTTTTTTCTTTTTTAAAAAAATCTTGAACATTTCTATTTCTTACAGAAGTTTTCTCATGTCACTTTATTGTCAGTCAGTCACTTTATCCTTGTCTCCAGGAAATATCTGATTAAAAAAAATTATCAGGGATTTTCAATAATATGATTGATTTGGGACTAGATAATTCTTTGTGTGAGAGATGTTCTGTGAATTCTAGGGTGTTTTGTACCATTCTTGGTCTCTATCCACTGCATGGTATTAGTGCCAGCTGTGACAATCAAAAGTATCTTCAGACATGGCCAACTGTCCTCTGGGTGACAGTGCTAGTGGAGAATCATGACTCTGGAACAACAAATTTTCTAGAATCGTCTATTGTAGCATACAACAGGATTTCCTTCTTTTTAAAGGCAGAATAGAATATCACTGTATCTGTGCCCTACAGCTTTTTTGTTCATTCATCATAGATGAATATTTAAGTTACTTGTACCTCTTGACTAATGTGAATAATGTAATGAATATGGGTGTGCATATAGGATTTTATTACTTTGCATGTATATAGACGTATGGTGTGCATGCAAATATGCTTGCATGTGTGGGCACATATGTATGTGCAGATGAGCATGCATGTGGAGTGCATGTGGATGCCAGAGGATGATGTCAAGTATTTTCCTTGATAGCTCACCACCTTATATACTGAGGCAGGGTCTCTCATTTGAATTCAGAGCTGTCTGATTCAGCTCCTCTAGCTAGCCAGCTTTCTCCAAGGATCCTCTGCGTCTGCCTTCTGAGTGCTGGGATTACAGGGAGAGTTGCCACGCTTATCTGGTCTTCATGGGTGCTGGGCATGTAAACTTTGGTTCTCATGTTTGCACAGCAAGCTTTAATTGCTGAGCCAACTCCTCTGCCCCCAAATATGGAGTTTTTGAGATCTTGACTTCAGTTCTTTTAGACATATACCCAGATGTAAGATAGCTGTGCCATATAATACTTTCAATTTAAAAATTTTTATTTCATTTTTGGAGAAAAGTCTATGCATTTTTCCATGATTTCTGTACCAATTTGTATTTTCAGCAACAGTGTACAAGGGTTATACTATCTCTGTATCCTAGCCAGTAATAGTAATAATAATAAAAAAATATTTTGACAGTGGCCATCCTAATTAATTAAGGTGACCATGTTACGGTGGTTTTGATTTGCATTTCCCTGACAATGAATTAATATTGAACATCTTCACAAATGCATGGTCATTAGTATATAATTTTTACACACGGGTCTGTTCTGCTTGGTCATGGTGTATATGTTAATGTATGTTGAATTAGATCAAGAGTATTTCATTGAAGATTTTTGCATGAATATTCATAAGGGCGATTGGATTGCGGTACACTGGTACACTCTCCTTGTACTGTCGTTGGCTTGATCAGGGTAATCACAAACTCACTGAATGAGATCTGAGCATACTTTCCAGTCTAAGTTTTTGGAAGAGTTTGAGAAGTCCTTCTATTAGCTTCTCTTATTCTGAAAAACCTAAAGCGATGTTCAGTCTCCTTCTTATTCTCACTTAATATGAGTAATGGTGATAGAAAGGCAGGCTGACTTCCACTCAGACTGTGGAAGGATTTGAATGCCAGGCTTAAAGTCACAGTGTAATTTAACTTACATGGATGATATTATGTTTTTATTGGAGAAGTCATTGTTAAGAAAGGAGATCAAGGGTAGAACACTTGCCTAGTAAGCATGACACCCTGAGTTTATTCTCCAGCACCTGCACACACACACACACACACACACACACACACACACACACACAC
>NW_008347042.1:2412024-2417343 GCF_000622305.1 Nannospalax galili
TTTATTTAGATAAAATAATGAAAAATAGCCTCAATTTCCTTATCAATAAATTACTGGTAATCACATATATTTTTATTTTGTGTTGTGCACTACAGCACTTGTTATGCCAACTATATAGCTATTATATTTAATATACTCATCAGGAACCTGTTTTCTTTCTTCCCCTTTAAGCCTCCTGGCCTCATTCATCCATTAATGTGCTGGCTGATGAATGATGCCTTTCTTTTTCCTGACCATAATCCCATAGTTTCTGCAATGTTCTATTTCTTCAGTGTTGTTGGATACAGGTCAGTGCATCCACATTTTATAAAGAGATCATTTACCATGTGATGATCCTATCCCTATTTCTTGTCACCTTGTTACAAGATAGTCTGGAACAGGAGCTGGAAGAAACTGGAGAACAGGACTGTGGTGGAAACTCAAGATCTAGTTTAAAGGTCAAGATACAGATCATAGTAAAGCAGGGAATGCTTTACTTTGCTCTGGGAGGGTTAGAAAAGGAAGGACAGAAATAGAGCACACCCTCTTATCCAGCATTTTCAAAAATATAGAAATACTTTAAACAGAAGATTTGTGAACTATAGAGTCCTCACAAAATACATAAACAAATTACAATCTAAAAGCTCAGCGCAAAACTGGAGACTCAACACTGACATGAGTGAATTTGGTTCTATGTGCAGGCATCATTTTACATCAACTTATTCAGCTGCCAAGGTCAATTTAAGATTTGGAGTATTTTAATTTCTGACTATTCTAACCACCTGTTTCTCACAGAAAAACATGGAAAAGTCTATTTAAAAAGCATTAAGACAGCAGAAAATTTATATAGAAGGAACTTTGGTCCCACCACCTCCTCCAACATATACAGTTCACTTTTGACTGGCTTGAAACAAGTGGTCCTGGCAGTTCACAAGTGCTACTTGAGGCATAGGCTGGAAGGAGAGGCCTCAGAGTGTCTATATGAATAAGCCCTGTAAATTTGATAGGCTCAGTCTTAACTACAGAAAAGAGGCCTGATGTTCTGACTTAGAGTAGAGGTTATGGTCTGTTGTGGTTTGAGTGAAAAATGTCCCCCATAGGTTCATGTATTTGAACACCTGGTCCCCAGTTGTTGGAACTGTTTGGGGAGGTTATGGAACTTTTAGACATGGAGCATGTAGGAGGAAGTATATCCATCACTGGGGGCAAGCTTTGAGAGTTTATAGCCTTGCCCAACTTCCGGCTCTCTCTCTTGGCTTTCTGTGTGTGGATAGAGATGTGACCTCTTGGTTTCTTGTCCCTGCTGTCATACCTCTTCCACCATTAAAGACTCTCCCTCTGGAACCATAAGCCAAAATAAGCCCATCTATAAATTACTTTTCGTCATAGTGTTTTATCTCAACAACAATAAGTAACTAATACAATGTCCCAATAATAAGTTCCAAAATTGACTTAGCTGGATGTAGCTATATATCTTCCTGGAAAGCACATTGGATTATATTTATGTAACAAAAGAGCAGTGGGCCAGTCATGGATGTTATAAAACCACAACCTAACCCATTCTTTTGACTCACAGAATATAATCTAGCTCTTTGTGTTTAGAAAGAAAAAAGTTGAAATTATACTCAGCCTTTGTTTTTAGGGTTAGAACTAAGGAAGTACAAATGAGCTATGATGCTCAGCAAGGTAAAGGAAATGGGGGTGGGAGCATTGCTCTGGCCAGATGTCCTCCCTTAGAGGTACAAACCATTGCTCATCTAGTCTATTGTGTCTGATGCTTGTTTGCTTTGTAATCAGGCTGGTAAAGCTGGAGGAGCCTGGCACACCTGGTTGGTCCCTCACTCACCCACTCACTCACTCACTCACTCACTCACTCACTCACTCACTCACTCGTCTCATCAGATAATTTTGAATCTAGCTTTAGAAGGGCTTTGTTAGAATAGAGACAAACAGTGACAATGAGATGGGAGCTGCTGTTCTTGATCTCAGCTGTGTTTAGATCAGACAGGTTGCACTCCTGATGCAAGGAGGTCCACCAAGAGCCCACAGTCACATGCAATGCTCATCTGCCTCTGTTGAGATTAGTCCTTTTAACTCGGCAAACAGTTCTTTCTCTTTATTTTCCCTTGTGGAACACATTTTAACCCTTTAGAGACATAGTATTTTTTGAGGAACATCACAATTTTACTCCTCCCAATGGAGGGTTGATATTGGTATTCTGATGGCTCTGTCCTTAGGATTCGTTACTTCCTTTTCTCAATCTCAGCTGTTAGGGAGATTCTGTTAAACATTACAGTTGGCATTTAAAATATGTAACATTTTGTGATTTCCCATATAAGTCATTACTTAATGAGATATTTTATCAGACATAATCTCTTCTTTGTGGTGCCTATGATGGGTGAGATGGCTCAGCAGGTAAAGGTACTTGCTGCCAAGTCTGATGACCTGAGTTAGATTCATGGGCCCCACATAGTAGGAGAGAACCAACTCTCTTGAGGCGTCCTCTGGCCTCAACATGTACCTTGTGTCACGCATGCATGTGTGTGCAAACACAGACAGACAGACAGACAGACAGACACACACACACACACACACACACACACACACACACACACACACACTAAATGTAAAAAGATTGTGGCACCCAAATGTCTCATCAGAATTTCATGCGTACAAATTTCATGGTACCCTGAAGCTAATTTTATTTGTGAATGGGGCTAGAGATATTAAAAACGATTCCCAAGTGCAGGAAGCAATGTAAGTAGAGGTCTGTCTCATCTGTAAGCATTGGTATTTACTGATATTTAGGCCTCTACTCTGAGTCCATTTCTCAGCTGAACCTTTCTAAACTACCTGACTCAATAGCCCTGGTCTTCATCCCCTTATATCTCTTTATTTCACTTGATTATTAGTAGTTGTACTTTGACAATGTATTCTATAGTCCTGTCTGTTCAGTACGATGAAGTCTCCATGAGATGAGAACTCTGCTCACCACAAATCCCCCAGGATAGAAGAGCTTGACTTACCCTGGGCTCTCATAAATACCCTTCTAGTGTCAGTGTTATAGGTAAATCTGTCTTTTTAAAGTGAAGAGCAAGTAGAAATCTCAGTGGTTCCTTTGGGACCTTAGGTCATTTTATAACTTCATGGTTGAGAGAAATCACTACTAAGATTTGATATGTGATTACAGTACACTTTATACCAATATACCAATCTATGTGCATAAATATGTGTGTGTGTGTATGTGTGTGTGTGTGTGTGTTTATTGGTCATGCAGATACATACATCAAGGAACAGGCACTCCTCTGTGTATTTTTTATGACAGGGAGACTATTTTATGCTTTTTATCTTTATCTCGTTTTTTCAGAATAAATCCTATTACATATTTAATACTTATTAACTGCTATTAACTAACTTATCTATCAAATAATGTGAGGCTTTTGGTTGATTATTTGCTTTTGGGGGGACAGGATCTCAGTCTGTAACCTGGACTGGCCTGGGACTCACTGTGTAACCCAGGCTGCCATCAAATTCAGACAAGACTTCTGCCTCAGCCTTCCAAGTGCTGGAATTACAGGCATGCCTGACTAACACTATATTTTCTCAGCATTTATTTAGGTGATCTATGATTTTTATTGTTGTAACCTTCCTTTCCTTTCCCTTCCTCCCTCCCTCCCTCCCTCCCTCCTTTCCTTCCTTCCTTCCTTCCTTCCTTCCTTCTTTCCTTCCTTTCTTCTTTCTTTCTTTCTCTATATGCTGTGTATATGTTGGAACTATATCCCCTCCCAATGTGATGATTTTGGGAGGCTGGGCCTTTGGAAGATCAGGTTTTGATGAGGTTTTGATGCCATTACTGCCTTTATAAGCATTGTGAGAGACTGAAGTGTGCACATCTGGTTTCTTCCAGCTGTCAGCCAGGGGTCAATACTCTGATCTCAGAGTTCCCAGCCTGTAGAACTGGGAGAAATCAATATTTGCTATTTAAGCTTCCCAGTCAATGGTATTTTGTTACAGTAAGCTGAGTAGACTAATACAATGTGTTTTTTTGAAAGGGAGGGCAGGTTCTCTGTAAATGTAAGTTTTCCACCTTTCTTTGCTTTTATCTTTTTTAATTATTAAAAATATTTTACTTATTATTTTTATTTTATGTGAATGAGTGTATTGCCTGAACGTGTGTAAATGCACTTGTGTCATGTAATGCCTGCTGAGGCCAGAAGAGGATTCCCCTGGAACTGGAGTTACAGAGAATGGTTAGCTGTCATTTGGGTGCTGGGAATCGAACCCAGGTCCTCTGAAAGAGCACCCAGTGCTCTTAATGGCTGAGCCATTCCTCCAGTCCCATCCTTTCCTTGTTTTTAGAGTTTAAGAATATAGAACCATTTGCTTCTTCTGGGAGGGGACATGTGAGAAGTTTAATAAAGCAGCTCCCAGATGCTATCATTTGTTTTCGCTTTCCAGAAAATAAATGTCAAATTAATAAAAGAAATGAAGAGGTGTAAAGTACCACTCACATCATTGAGCCCAGGAGAGGAATTATAATAGTAGCTGCTCATATGTCTGCAATTATTATTGCATCTATGCTTTTGGCAGTGAACAAGAATCAAGGAGGGGCAGGTGGGAAGCAGCACCTGCACAAAATGGTGGAGTTGGTGGTCAACAGATTAAAAAAATATTCAATTTCCTTAGCCATCAGGGAAATGCAAATTAAAACTTTAAGATTTCATCTCACCCAAGTCAGAACGGCTATCATCAAGAAAACAAATGACAGTTAATACTAACAAGAATGTGGGGAAGGAGGAACCTTCTTGTGCAACAGGTCAGATTGTTCATTGGTGCAGCCACTACAGAAGTTAGCATGGAAGTTCCTCAAAAGACTAAAAATATGAATTACCTTATGGCCTAGCTAAACCAATCCTGTGGCTATATCAAAGGGTTCCAAGTCTTATCAGAGCTACTTGTGCATCCATGTTTATTGCTGCTCTCGTCACAACAGCTAAGAAATGAACCAGTCTAGATGGTCCACCAGATCCATCCATAGTTGAATGAATGTGATAAAGAAATGTGGGCCATGTACACAGTGGAATTTCATGGGGCCAATAAAGGAAAATGAAATCATGAGATTTGTAGGACAATGGCTACACCTGGAGGTCATTATGTTAAATTACATTAAAAATAAAAAGCCAGACTCAGGTTCCGGGCGTGGTGGTGCACACCTTTAATCCCAGCACCTGGGAGGCAGAGGCAGACAGATCTCTGTGAGTTCAAGGTCAGCCTGGTCTACATAGTGAGTTCCAGGACAGTTGGGGCTACAGGGAGACCCTGTCTCAAAAAGACAAAAAA
>NW_008347042.1:2417422-2429126 GCF_000622305.1 Nannospalax galili
TAAATTGTACTTGTGAAGACAAACGGTGTGTGTGCAAGTGTGTGCGAGTGTGTGTGTGTGTGTGTGTGTGTGTGTGTGTGTGTGTGTTATGAGAGTAGAAAAGGGACTGTGAGAAAGCGAAGGTGGGAAGAATGAAGAAAAAATGACGGAATATACTGCCATGCAAGCCGAAGGGGATGATTTGCTGGGGTGTAAAGGATAGCCAATAGGGGTAAAAGGAGCCACAGGGTTGGGTTAGTGAATAAGGATGAAGTAAAATGACACGTACATGAAAATACCATAATGAAACCCCTTGTTTTCTATGCTGTTAAAAATTTGGCTTTGATTTTAGTCCGGGCATGGTGGTGCACGCCTTTGATTCCAGCACCTGGGAGGCAGAGGCAGGCGTATCTCCATGAGGTCAGGGCCAGCCTGGTCTACATAGTGAGTTCCAGGACAGCTGGGGCTACAGGGAGACCCTGTCTCAAAAGGACAAAAAAAAATTAAGCTATTTTTTTAAAAAGAAAACTAAACTACAACAGCAATAAAGAGAGTCTAGCAGAACAGCTGCCACTTTTTCAGGGCATCAACTGTCGTGTTTCCTATCCCCAACTCTCCTTCCTCCCCCTGCTCCTCCACCTCCTCCTCATCTTCCTGTCCTCCTCATTTTTCTCTTTCTCATCTTCTTCCTCCTCCTTTATTACATCTGCTTTAGCTTATGAGATTCTTTTCCATATTTAGGGCTGCTTTATAGCAGGCTGCCTGACTCTCAGAAAGCCTGCTACTGTCTCCAAGTCCATGTAAGAGCCACGAGGCAGAGAACTAGGACTTGAACCCAGCTCTCCTGTGCTTGCTCTGGTGGTTTTCAGGGTTCTCTATTAAGACCCAGCAGTCAGTTATGTCAAAGCTTGCTGTGGAGGTGTTGGAAGGCTGAGCATGGGTGGATGACGATGATAACTAGCATGATCCTGACAGCAACTGGGACAAGGACCTCTTAGATGGTTCTTCCCAAACCCACTGGTTCCCACCTCTTCCTTAGCATTTAGCATGGCAATATACAGAGGCAGATAATTAATTTATACTGTAACGAATCCTTGTTAAAGCCATTTGTTAACCACTTCATTTATTTTACTAATCCAATTTTCATTTCCTTTGCTAATCTACTATTTATTTTCTGGAGAGCCCAAACAAAGCAAAACAAGCCTCTGGTAGCTAAAATAAACTCCTTCAAGTGCCTCTTCCCTCGGTGAGGCAACAGCAAGGAGGAAGGACCAACACTTCATTAGACTGTGTGCTGATCACTTTTTATATATGTGTTAGCTTAAAAGAAGACTTTGCTACATTTCACTGTGCACATATAGTCATGTTTTCAGAGTCTCAGGGGATTGGTTCTAGGACTCCCCAAGCATACTAGTGTCCTTGAGTGCTTAAGCCTCTTATGTGAAATGGTGTAGTACTTCATAAAACATGCACAAGTCCTTTTGTATAATTCAAGTCATCTTTGGATTATGATAATACCTAATACAACATGAATGATATTTAAATACTTGTCCTGTATTGTTTATGGAATAATGACAAGAAAAAAGTCTGTGGATGTTGAGTACAGATAGTTTTTTTTTTCTTAATTCTTTCCATGCATGTCTGATTAAAGCCACAGATGTATAAAATGTGGATATGAGTGCTGATTATACTGGGCTTTGTTGTAAAAACTCAGATGAAGGGTTGGAGTGATGGTTCAATCAGTAAAATGTTTGCCTTGAATCACAAGGACCTGAGTTTGATCTTCAGAACCTATGTGAAAAAAGACCAGATGTGGTGGTGTGTCCATATACTCCTAGTTCTAGGGAGACAGAGACAGGTGGATCCCTGGAGCCTGCTGTCCATTTAGCCCAGCCTACTTGGTGAGCTCCAGGCCAGTGAGAGACCCTGTCTTAAAAACAAGGTGGATGGGGCTGGAGAGATGGCTCAGCGGTCGAGAGCACTGGCTGCTTTTGCAGAAGACCTGGGTTCAGTTCCAAGCACCCACCTGGTGGCTAACGACCATCTGCAATTCTAGTCCCAGAGGATCCAATGCCTTCTTCTGACCTCCTCAGGCAATGCATGACACAAGTACACTTACATACACATAGGCAATATACTCATACACATAAAAATAATAAATATATATTAAAACCCCCCCAAAACCCAACGTGGATAGAACAGCACCTGAAGAATAACACTGTTGTCTTCTGGTCTTCACATTCACAGGGACACAGATAGAGACACACATACACACATGTATATACACACATATAGATATAGACACATACACACAGAGACAGATACAGACATACCCACAGACACACATATACATACGCAGACCCACACAGAGACACAGGCTGTTTCACTAAATTTTCCCCTCCCCTTCTTGGGAGACCTGAGCCCACACCCTCTGAGGCCCTGGGGCTGATAAACCAACAGAATACCTTCCATTTTTTGTTTTGCATAGTTTATATGACATTTAGGAGGGAGAGACTTACAAAGACATGGATTCTTACAGGCTTTTCCTTTTCCATATTTGAAATGCACACACCATTCACCTGCAACCCACTGTCTTCATCAGCTTTTCATGCACAGCCCCTTGCCCTGTCTCTCTCACTTGCAGTTCACCCATGCTCAACATGGCGGTGGTTCCACCCCCATTTTCCACTGTGCTCTGCGTCGCTCATGCTCGCCCTGGATCAACTCCAGCTTTTTGGAGGAACGTACGGGTTACACAGACACACAGACATATGCATACACACATTCACACAGACACAGACACACAGATACACAGACATACACACACACACACATTGACACAGATACTGACACACACACACACACACACACACACATATATATATATATACACAAACATATACACACACACAGGCACACATAGATATACCTACACAGACACACATGCACATACTTAGACATACACACATACATACATATACACAAATACAGACACACATATTCACACCTACACACACACACACGCAGAAACACATGCACATACCCTTAATATTCCAAATATTGATTAATAGCACTGCTTCATTGTCACATTTAAATATTCTAACCAGATTATAAACATTTAGAGGGCAAGGGCTTATTCTGCAAAGATAATCACAAATTTCTACCCCCAATGCTATGCAAATAAGAGAAGTGCAGCAATTATCACTTGAAAGCATGGAAAAGCTGCATAAGAAAGTCTGGTCTAATTGTGTTGATTAATTAGATGTTATCACTGGGGATGGGGACTTGCAGAGTTTTGATTTCAGTACAATGTGATGCTCATGACACTAAGGCATGAAGGTGGACTCAGCACAGGCTAGACAATCAGATCCAGATATGTAGGCATTTGTAAGTTTGTAGGGTAGGAAGCATATTCTTTTTTTTTTAATCTGGCAGTTACTTTTTAATTTTATTTAATAACCACATGATTAGAAGAAGCATTTCATTATAGCTTTAACATATTCAATAATAATTTCCAGAGCAAAGATGCATCTCTTTCAAAAGTGACTGTAAATTTTTAGGTTCACAGTTGCATTAATAGTTATATAATTAATACAGTTATACAATATAAGACATAAAATTGAATGAGGTTTTAACCTTTAATAAAGATCTCCATTTCATTTTAAAATACACACTTTCATACAGCAAAACACATTTTTAATGCTACTAGCACTTAGATGTTTGCACATGCATTTCTAATCTCTGTGTATCTGATTATTACTAGTCACAGTAGGTTACACTTGGATCCTTGGCATCTGAGTATGGATATAAAATCATCAGGTCGATTTCAATGGTAATTTTTTCACTTCTACTAATTAACATGAAGCAAATTTATATGCTTCTTCCTCAAATATAACTCATTTAAAATTTGTTGATTTATTTTTGTGTGTATATCATACAGAACATCCCAAGCAATCTTTTTTTTTTAATTAAAAGAAGCATTTCATTACAACAGCATTAACCTATTCAATAACATTTTTCTGAGCTAGGGTACATCTCTTTCAAAATTGGCTGTACATTTCTAGGTTTACAGATGAATTATTACACTTATATAATCTTTTACTCATTATAAACTCTATAAGACATAAAAGATCAGTTAGTGGGGCTAGCAGGATGACTCAGCAGTAAAGATACCTGCTACCATGCCTGATGACCTGAGTTCTATCCCCAGGACCCATGTGGTAGAAGAAGAGAATCAGCTCTCACAAGTTGTCCTCTAACTCCACACGTGGGCCATGACACGGGCACATACACATACACACACACTACAAACTCATCAGGTAGACAGCCTTCCTCTCCCACTAGAGCCTCCATACTCTGCTATCCCTGCCACTGTCCACTGTGCTGTCAGCACCCCCATTCATTCCCCCCTATCTGCCCTAAAGGCTAAGGCTAACAACCCAAGCAATCTTATTCATCTATATATCCACTTCCCAAATGGCACCCTCCCATAGCCTCCCCCACCACTGAAGCCCATATACTATGTCATCCCTGTTACTGTCTACTCTGTTGTCAGGGCCCCCAGCCAGTCCCCAGTGCTTGTCCATCTGCTGAATCTAGTCAGCCTATCCAGAGTTCCTTAGTTTAGAAAGACCAGCTGTTCCTCATCTAGCAGTAATCAGTTGCCAATATTCCTTTAGATAAGATTGGGGTCTGCTGTTCATTTTCCCAGTTCTATGATGGGTTACTATCTGGGAGTCTCTTGGGCCACCCTGGCCAACAACTCAAAGGAAGGTATCTCCTGTCTGACATTATTTGTTGTTATTTAGCCTTTAGCTATACACATGGACTCTTAAAAAATTATACTGACCCCTTTAATCTTTGGTTATAATTTCCTTTTGGGTATTTAAGACCATACAGTTGGCCCAGATAAACCAATTTATTTTTACTCTTAAGGTCGTTTGAGGATCTGTTCCTTAGGGGTCACATGGACTTGGGAGGAGCCCTTGGCTCCTTTCTTTTACCAGTTCTGTCTATGTGAAGGTAAGTCAAAAGTCCTGCTTGACCATGGCTGGCTTCACTTGGAAGCAGGGAGGAAATGTTTCCTCTGAGTTGACCCTCCTCTTTGTAGACTAGACACTGGTTCAAGTCCATCTCATGGGGTCTCCATGGCCTCCCTGAACAAGAGGACAGGTGACTCACCACAGTTACAGGACATTTTGAGAGATATTCTATAGTCCCTGGAACTTAGCTGACCTTGGAGGGCAAAGGGAAAGACTGTCCTTTAAGTCCCTCTGACCACATTAGTATAGGCCTCAAACTATGGCTGTTAAACATCCAATAAGGTTAGTTCCACCAGGCTGGTACTTTTAATTACCATGTGCTATGTAGATAAATCTTGGGTAAAAAAACCAAATATTCTCAGATGAACCTTGACTAGATATATATTTTGTTCCTTAAACTAGTTGACTAAACTGTGACCTTAGAATTTTTAAGATTATGTGTATATTATTTTTGTCTCATCCTTTATATTTTATAACAAACGCAGACCTTCAGAACTTGCTTAGGCTTTCTCATTTTTTCTATTTTGGAAAATATCTCCATTCCTTCTAACATCTTTTACATTCTCATTTTCTTTTTCTTTTTTTAATAATTATGAGACATAATAGCATTAAGAAATAAATTTTCCATCTGTTGTGAGATTTCTTTTCCTGGAGATACTAAGAAGTGCTTATTCCCTTTTAAGGTTCTAGTGTCAAGCTAATCTTTGATTAAAGTTTTATTGGGGAACCAATGAATTTACTGAGCTTACCGAGATATCTGAGGGGGTGCTGAGGTCTATGTATGACCTGAAGGTATGCACACTGGAAGGCCTTTACCCAGAAAAGGTCATGCCTTCTCTTCCTAGCAGTCCCCAGATTGTATGCTTTAGCCCTCCCCAAACCCAGGAGGCCATGTGTGCTTAGGGCCAAATTACATACAGTTGGCTGGGAAGAGTGGCTATATACTCTGGTGAGGATCCAATGACCCTGCTTGGCCCTCCTTTAATGAATGAGCACAACCGTCAACAAGCCCAATTGTGATGATGTTTAGCGATCAGACACAACTGAAATCATGATGATGGTAGTTAGTTCATGCAGAGGAGATGGCTGTACAGCATCATCTTATTAAAAGGACATGGAATTTGAAAGAATTTCATGCTAGGATCCACATATGAGGGAGAACATACGTCACTTGTTTTTCTGGATCTGTGTTACTTCACTTAGTATAACAGTTTCTAGAGCCATCAATTTACCTGCAAATTTCATTATTTCATCTTTCTTTACTGCTGAATAGAACACTGTGTAAATATACCACATTTTTATTAACCACTCATCACTCGAGGGGCACTTAGGTTGTTTCCATCTCTTAGCTATTGTTGAAAGAGCAGCAGTGAACATGGTTGTACAAGTGTCTCTACAATAGGATGAGTCCTTTGGGTATATGCCAAGGAGTGGTATAACTGGGTCATATGGTAGGTTTATTTTTAGTTTTTTCAGAGTTCTCCACACTGCTTTCCATAGGGGTTGCATGTATTTGCTATCCTACCAGCAGTGAATGAGCATTCCCCTTTCTCCACACCCTCCCCAGCATTTGGTATCATTTGTTGTCTTGATCCTAGCCAGTCTGGTTGGGGTAAGGTGAAATCTTAAAGTGGTTTTAATTTGCATTTCCCTAATTATTAGAGATGATGAACACTTTTTGAGGTGTTTCTTAGCCATCTTTATTTCTTTCTGTCACTGGTGAAGATTTTTTTCCCATTCTGTGGGTTTTCTCTTCAATTTTTTTATTGTTTATTTTTCTGTACAGAAGCTTTTTAGTTTAGTGAGGTCCCATTTGTTGATTGCGGACCTTAATTCCTGAGCAACTTCTGTCCAATTTAGAAAATCCTTTCTTATGCCTATATCGTGTAAGTTACTAATATTTTCTTCTAATAGTTTCAGTGTTTCCAGTTTCACATTGAGGTCTTTGATCCATTTGGAGTTGACTTTTGTGGAAGTGAAAGATAAGGATCACGAAATCCCAGGTAGGGGGATGGATATAATGCAATTAGGGGAAGCTCACCACCAGGTTGAGGCAGGATCCAGGTGCTCTCAGGCAGCCTTCTGCCTTCTCAGCCCCTATGCCAGAGGGAGGCCAGAACCTGGCACTCTGGCCCTGTGTGCTGAGATCACAGCCACTACACTAATGGAGGTCAGAGCCCACCCTCTCAGGCTGTCTGTTAGGATCTCAGCCTTAGCTTTGGTAAGAAGCATATTCTTGTTTTTCCCACTCCTCTGCCTTACGAGGTACTTTTCTACTGCTTTTCTGTTTCTTTAATGATCTCAGATTCCTGCTCTGTGCCTGCCTCTCTGAGGCAGGACCACCAGCGTGGAATTCTGTCTTGGTCACTGGGAGTGAAGCAGGAGTGCTGTGGTGGGCTTGTTAAGCTAGGATGTGACGAGGAGAGGAAAACTGACAATATATTTGGGTTTCCAGGAAGGGGAAAATATATCTATGATAAGCACAGAATTAGAAAGATAACTTTCAAATGAGCCATTTTTCAATATTATGGATGGAAAATTTAAGGCAAAGGCATTCCATCCTAATATATCTCAACATGTGGTCAAAAGGCCAAACACTCTGAACAAACCCACTGAGAGTTCCTGGAATTTAACACAGGGTTTAAGGTCTTGGTATATCCTCCCCCAGCCAAAAAGCCATCATTCCTCTTTCTCCTTTTGAAACTAATGAGGGCTATCCAAGTCCCTTATGCAGACAGCCTGTCATAGATCTGGCAAATGAAACCAATTTTTAAGCAACAGTGCTTGGCAAGGTAACTTCTCCTTTGTCCACATCTGGGTTACATCTGCTGGAATCTGAATTCTTTCAGAGGAACACCAATTTCATGCCTGCTCAAAATAGGCACTAATAAATATTACACCAAATCACTCACACTGTGCAAAATGGCTTTGGCTAATTAATGGAACAGACTTCCAGATTAACTTCCACTGAGGCATTCTAGGTGTTTTAAATCACTTCAGAATTTCTTCTTCCCCTCCTTATTCTTAATATGATCTTTCTATAACAGAAAGTTGTTTCAAGATGTGGCCTGCATAGATTCTGAATGTTATTTTTTTAGAGCATTACACTGCCGTCATTTCTGTGATTACTCGTATTTATATGATGTTCGCTTCTGTTTTTTTCTTTTTTTAATTCCTCAGATATATAGGGTAAATACTATTAAATATTTATCTGGGAAAGAACACACACCTCCCCTTTTGATTGCTGCATGCTATGTGTATCACTGTGCCAGGAAGCACAAAATCAAGGTACACTTTGAAGTAATGCCTGAAAACTGCAGGTACAAACATGTCTCATGTCCTAAATAGCAGGTATTTTATCATGAACAGATGTTAGCATGAAGTCTTCAGGGGTTTTGCTCCTGTGGCTTGCAATTATTTTGTTTTATTTTGCCACAAAGGAATAGCTGCCTGAGACTATTTCCAGTGTTTCTTGCAATGTGGGTGCTTTGTCAGGGACAGCAAGTGCAGTAGAGTGGTTAGAAATCCATAGCCCCCTCCAGTGCACTGGACTTGCTCAGCTGGTGCTTAGCACCCGAGGCTCCATGGGTACCAAGAAAACATCTTCAATTCAGGGGAATCCTGTGGAGCAGAACCCCTGTATTCTTTGGGCAGCTACAGACCTGGCAAATGGAAACCAGGGCTCTTGAGCATATCACCTGGGCAAATCCAGCTCTCTAACCCCATGGAGTGAAGGTGCAGGCTTTGATTGATCTTCTTCTGCTGCCCTAAGAGAAACATCCCAGCAGAGGGTCAGAGGGCATGGGCAGTACAGAGCTTTGGGAAAGCCTGAGCATTTCTCCTTCAGAACGCTGACTGTGATTCCAGCATCAAGGTGAGTATGGCTTTGTGTTCTACTGCTGTGGATTTAGAAATAGAGCTTCTTTAAGGAGAGGACATGTATTTTGGCACTCAGACAATTCTGATAGAAGGTGAGTATACCCTAAGAATGCTACATAAGCAAGGCATATCCTAAGCATGCATCACAAGCACTGGATGTCCTGAGCATGTTATGTAAACAAGGCATATCCTAAGCATGTTATGTGCATACGACATATCTAAAACATGTTATGTAAGCACGACAAATCCTAGGCATATTCTATAATCACAGCATATTCTAACATGTTATATAAATGCTGCATATCCTAAGCATGTTGCATAAGCACAGCATATAATAAGCATTTGTATATAAGCACTGCATGTCTTAATCATGGGCACTTAGAAGAAAAGTCACAGTATAAATCTTGGAAGATGCAAACATGTTTGACTTGGGAAGAAATTAGCTATATATAAGAGCGACAGTTTCATATGTTCTCTAACTGTAACTGTTCATCAAGACAGAAGAAACACAAAGAGTCACTTTCTATTATGATCCATTTCTAAGCATCAAACTCCCTGAATATATTGTATACATATTATACACACACACACACATACACACACACACACACACACACACACACAGAGTTACGCACATATACACACACATACATACAGATACACACACATACACACACATACATAGACATACACACACACATACACATACACATACGCACACATAGATAAATACATATACACACACATACACATATATACACACACATACACACACATATACACAAACATACACACACATATACACACAGACACACACATATATCACACACACACCTTACTATCAGACTAGACTGGCCTCTTACGATAGTTCTGCCTTGATTTTCCAAGTGCTGGGATCTAGCATTTATTTTCTCTTTTAAAAATAGATCTTTTAACTATATTTTATTTATTATTTTTATTTAGTGTGTATGAACATAAGTGTACCCATGCATGTACATAAGTATACCCATGTTGTGCAGTGCCTGAGGAGGTCACTTACTATCAGACTAGACTGGCCTCTTACGATAGTTCTGCCTTGATTTTCCAAGTGCTGGGATCTAGCATTTATTTTCTCTTTTAAAAATAGATCTTTTAACTATATTTTATTTATTATTTTTATTTAGTGTGTATGAACATAAGTGTACCCATGCATGTACATAAGTATACCCATGTTGTGCAGTGCCTGAGGAGGTCAGAAGAGGGCATTGAATCCCCTGAAACTGGAGTTATGGACACTTGTTAGCTGCCATAGTGGGTGCTGGGACTTAACCCAGGTCCTGGACTGTGCTGCTTAGCAGGTACCAACTATCTAGGTTAACATTTCTGATCTTGATTGCCTTGAATCTAAAGAAACTGGAAAATGTAACCCTGCTGCCTCATTTTTTTATTTTAGTAGTTAAGTAGTTAACTTTAAGGTACAAAGGCCCATTTTCTTGGTAAAATTACCTGGGAAAACCAATTTAATTCTTTCAGTCATCTTTCACTTTATTGATTCAATGGTTCACTTTGATATCTAAGATGTTTAGAACATTTTCTCTATCCAAAGCACCTCCTTTTTTCTAGTAGATAATTCAGCAATTATTACTTATGCTCAAAATGTAAGTGGACACCTACACCATAGGCTAGGAATGGCATGTCAGGTCCATATCTCCTTAGCAAAGAATTGGTGATCACAATAAAAGAGGCAGCAGCTTCCTGCCCCATGAAAGAATCTTGGCTGCCAAAGTTAACCTTCATCAACATTACAAGCAAGCCATGACAAGATAAAAACAGACTTGCATTTTCCACAAATACCCTTCTTTTGGGGATTTGTATTTCTGTTTCAAGGAGTAAATGGAAAGATCCAGGAAACAAAATATAGAAAATTACAGTAACATGTTCATTTGGGATAGTCTCAAAACTGAATCAAAGATATTAAATGGATATAGGTAGCCTGACTGAAGATTGCTCTAATTCTAATGCCTCTGTGTAAAATTATTATCAGACTAAATATGGAAAAAGGGTAGATGAACCATGGTATGAAAGAACACAGAAATGCGCTGTGTTTTCTTGTTGGTTTGTTTTGAATAGGGTCTTGCTATGTAGTATAGGCTGACCTTGAGCTGCTTTTCTTTGGCCCACATCCTGGGGTAGTAGCACATGCTTTTAAACCCTCATTTCAGAGAGAAATCACTTAGAAAGTGTTCTGGCTTACATGGTGTCTCCCAAAGGTTCATGTGTTAAAAGCCTGGTACCCAGAGTTGTGATTTTGGGAAGTGGTGAGGAAGCGGTAAGAGGTGGGGCCCAGTGGCAGCCCTGCAGGTCATGTAGAGTTGGGTTCCTAGGAGGGATATGGAAACCTCATTAACTCTCTGGTTTCCTGTTTGATAAGGTGATCTCTTCTTCTTTACAGGTTCCTGTTGTCCACCATGAAGTGATATTTCCAGAGGGGCCCTTGTAAGAGCTTTAGCCATACCATCTGGAGTTTTAGAATTCTCAACTGTAGAATAAACTGTTTTTTCTTTATAAAGTTAGCTTGTCTCAAGTATGTCATTATAGGATGAAAAACTGACACAGGAGGTTTGATAAAAATGAATAGTTCTCATCTATACCCTTGAGACTGTGAGGCCCAGGAAATTCATTCCATTGACAGCCCAGCTGGGTATGTGAGAGACGTTGGTGTGCTAGAAAGAACCTGGGCTTTGCAGAGAATGACAAAAGTATTCTTATCCCAGTCATGCATGGATTCTACATGTTGTCTTGTTGGTTTGTTTTGAGATAGGGCC
>NW_008347042.1:2429246-2468294 GCF_000622305.1 Nannospalax galili
AAGTATTTACTCAATAATGTGATTCCCTTTTTCCTTCTTGAACTTTTTTATACAATAGCAAAAGCAGACTTTGTTTTTGAATGCTTATTGTTTTGAATGCTTTTAAGGAATTTGCATTACATTTAGTCACTTTTTTTTTTTTTAGATGAGGAAACAGGATAGAAAGGTTGAGGTGTTACACAGGCAGCAGGTATCAGGACTGGGACTTGAGAAACCTATAACTGAGAACTCGTTTTCAGAGCTACACATTGGGGTGGATACTTTTATTGAGCAAAGTTACCTCCACATCACATCTTAATATCATTACCATTTCACCGTATTTCCTGATGCCTCATCAGAAAAGAAATATTCTCAGTGTGGACAGGACCACACACTTGAGCTTATGTGCTAGAAATATACTATACCTAAAATTAGGAATGGCTTTCCTTGTAAGGGGATAGTTTATTTTCTAAATTGATTTTTTTATGATTTTTCATACAATATATTTTGATCATATTTAGATCCCCTCCCCTATCCACACCCCATGTTACGATCTCCAGCCCAATTTAATGTTACTATCCCTTGTTAATTTAATGTCCATTGTATATATATTGTGTCCACATATATATATTATGCCCATATACATATATATATATATGCCTGTAGAGTCTAATTTGTAGTCCCAAATGTCCTTCAGTGTGGGTCTACCCATTGGAGCCTGGTTAACCCACCAAAAGTCACACCCTTAAAAGAGACTGTGTCCCACTCCAGCAGCCATTGGTTTTAAATAGTTCCTCAGATAAGGCTGGGGCTTCTTACCTACCTCCTCATGTCTCTGTTGGGATTTTGTCTGATTTGAGCTTACATGAGACTTGTGCACGCTGTCACCTTTGCTGTGAGTTCATACCATCCTGAATGCGCCCAATCTCATCTGAACATTTTATTCCTGCAGATGTTAGAGGGAATTTAGGGCCACTGATGAAACAAGATGATATGCAGATTTGGCTTTGGAGTTGTTCTCTCTTTGATAAACTAAGTTGGAGCTAAAGTTGCCATGAGAGTCATGACCAGAAATTTAAATTTTTCTCCCTGAGAAAAGGCTAACTAGCATGACACAAAGTTGATGGTCTTGGGTAACCTGTATGTATATGTACAGGCATGTAAGGTTGTTTTATGTATATATGCCTATATTTATGTTATAAGTAGGATCATATGTCTGTATAAATACTGATTTAGCCATATATGCATGTTACATGGTATGTATATATAAATGTATATATACATACATATTTTTGTATAGCAGTAGGTATCTACACACATTTCCACATATGTATACACATGTGTTCTGTGTGTTTATTGATCTTACTGTATAAATTTTATGTTAATCTTATAAGAAGGAAGGTACTTTCTTTAATACACTGTGTTTCTGTACTGCTTGATTTCTAAATCCAATGTTCTAATTAACTTCTTATTCAAATAACAATGCAGCATTATTGTGCTATTATTTTCGTTAAGAAATTCATTCTGCTTTTCTTATCACACAGCAGGTGCTTAAGAGCAGCCAAGACTTCTTCTGTGCCTACAGCTTGGACTAATATATAAATCTTTCTTTATAGAAATGAATGATTTGTTTGATTAAAACAAATTTTGATGGAACTTCAGTCTATAAATCTACTAAATGTTCCTCCCTGCTGTGAACATTAGTTACCAGAGAGAATTTTAGCTGTGTGTTTCTGGCTAATGGATACACAGATTGGTTTACTACATGATTTTACTAATTTTAAAAAATGAGATCTAATAATCAAATTCAAAACTTTCATCTTCTGTGAGTTATTGGCTGTCATTGCATGTGAGGGAAGTTTGGCTTTGAAACTGCCCCTAGATTTGCACATAAAACTCTGCCCTATTTAAGTGTTGGCTCCCAGGTGAACTTTATCAAGGAGCATTTTGAGGAGCAAATACATCTTCAGGGCACAAAGCCATGTGTGGCACCATGACTGAGGCTGATTGGCTGAGAACAATTTGGGGAATTCCCAGAAATTCTAAGTGCCAAGCAAAAATCCTAGGGGTGGTTGTTGGCTTGTGTGTGTGTGTGTGTGTGTGTGTGTGTGTGTGCATGTGTGTGTGTACATGCAATTCTACATTTGTGCATGATTGTGTTACACTAGCATGTGTGCCCATTGGGACTGGGCTTGACTTTCAGTTTGGATCTGGAGTGTGTTCTAAGAGGAGTCTTGGAGTGAGGAAGAATATATCCACCCACCTTAACATTCCCAGACATGTCTAGACTAGGAAGTGGGTGTCCCATGTGATAACAACCACAGTTGGGCCCTGCATGGATGTGGAGAGAAGAGTTTGGTTAAATTCTTAAACCACAATATATTTTCTTTTCTCTAGCAGTTTTTCTTGTAATTTTCTCACCCCAAATTGGGGCAGAAATTGCAGTGAGGACCACCACAGAAGTCAGTGAGTTAGCTAATCCTGTATTTTAAAAGGTCTCCTACTGGATTTTTCTGTGCATGTGTGCATGTGTGGGAGACTTGTTTGATCCAAATTTGGATAATATATCAGTGGGTACTTGCTAGGCTTTTGCTCAAGTTGTCTTCTGAAATTAAGCTTATAAATACAGAAAAGAACATCAAGACTTAATGGACCTAAATTGACTAGTTTATCTGTAAATAAGTTGTCTATAGATCAGGATACCCAGAAAACTACCCAAAATTATTGGTAGAGGTATTGCCTATTCAATGCAGATTCAGCATTATGAATTCAAATATGTGAAACCCAAAATGCTCCAAAGTGTGAAACTCTGATTACCCATATAATGGTAGAAGTAGAAACTTCCACATCTGACCTCCTGTGATAAGCCACATGCAGGCATACTAAAAGCATTATATTTAGATGATATGGGAATGGATTCTATGACAACATAAATGGATTTCATGGCTAGACATTGGTCCTTTCCTAAAGATAACTTATGCATAGGCAAAGAGAATTCCAGAAATCTAAAAAAAAAAATAAATAAAAAGGCAGAAATTTACCACATTCCCTTTTGATCCCAAGCCTTTCAGGTGAGGGCTACTCAACCCTCACACAACCAGTACAGAGCCTCAATCGGAGAGGGCATTCATTATGACTTTACGAATTGACTCTAATGGGTGGCTGATTGATTGGTGGGCTGAGTAGTGATGATGCTGATAACCTAAGTGGTTTCACTGTAAATGATGCTACAGGGAAGGCAGTATTTTAAATGAGATCATGCTCATAAAGACTGTAGTTAATATCTCAGTAGTCCCCCAACGATCAATTAGTGAAAAGATAAATAACAGCAAGCCAAGCACGAAGCTCTGACTCAGGAACTAATGTAATTTTGGTAAATGAAGAACAGGGTAATATCAGTTCTTATCCCTACAAGAAAATGTTTTAGGACCTATCTTAGATATAGCATGCTTATGGGTATGTGAATATTTTTATATCAAGAAATTTCAGGGGCTGGGAAGATGGCTCCATTAATAACAGTGCTTGCCGTGCAAGTATAAAGACCTGAGTTTGCATCTCCAAAATCCACTCAAAAGTTGGGTGGTGGCTCCACACAAGCCTGTAATGCCAGTACTGGGGAAGAGGAGACAGGAGGATCATTGGACTCGCTGGCTGCCACCCTAGCTCCATGTTTAGTGGGAGAACCAGACTAAAGAATACAGCAGGGGACTGGATAGATGGTGCAGTGGTTAAGAACACTGGCTGTAGTTGCAGAGCACCTGGGTCAGTTCCCAGCACCCACATGGTGGCTAACAAGCATCAGTAACTCCAGTTCCAGGGGATCCATAGCCCTCTTCTGATCTCCATGGGCACTGCATGGCACAGGCACACTTACATACATGTAGTTAATACACTCATACAAATAAAATAAAAATAATAAAAGAATACAGGGGCTGGAAAGATGGCTGAATGGTTAAGAGCACTGACTGCTCTTGCAGAGGAGCCGGGTTCAATTCCCAGCACCCTCATGGTGGCTAACAACCATCTGTAAGTCCAGTTCCAGGGGAATCCAATGCTCTCTTCTGACCTCCTTGGGTATTGCATGACATGGGTGCAACTTATACATATGCAGGCAATATACTCATAATATAAAATAAAAATAAAATATTTTTAAAATGAATACAGCAGGACCCCTGACATCCTCCATGCCCTCCACATACATACAAACACAACAAGAAGAAGAAATTTCAATTGTTATGTGACATGTGTCTATCCTATGTATATTTAGATGCAGAGGTACAGAGGTAGGATGGAGGTGGACAGAAATGACATTTATGAGTAACTGAGTGCCAGACACTGATCCAGGAACTTAGTAAACATCAATTCATTTAATCTTGACCTTGACCTTTTGAGGTAGCTTTCATTTTGATGATTTAAAACAGGACACTGAGGTCCACAGATTTTTGGAGAGTTCACTACAACTAGTAAGTGACAAGGCCAAGATTTGAGCCCAGATCTGTTTGACCCCAAAGTCATGAAGTTACTACAATGTTAAATGGTATTGTCATCTTTATTTACTCTGGATTAATATGAAGCAATAAGGGGCACGTTGACATTTCAAAACAAAACTAAAAACTTCATGGAAATCTGCAGTGGTTTCTGGGCATGTGGTTTTATGACATTACCGGGGTACTTGCAGAAATTTATGTGTAGTTAGGCCTTAGAGTCTTTCTCTGGAGCAATTCCCATTGCTGCTGTTTCTGCTCCTTCATCTCTCTTCACTGCTTTTAATCCCATTTCTGCTGTGCAATACTATGTCAACAATGATAAATAATAAATCATAAGTCCCTTTTGATGAGACATTAGTCTACTTTCTTGCCTGTGACTGGGGACCAGTTTAGTACTGTATACCTCTGGCACATGGAAATTGGGTCATTGTAGAGGGCTGGCTACAGGGATGTTTGCTTCAGCTTAAATATCCTCAGAGGATATAGTCAATATTTTCATTAGAAAACAAAATGCAAATATGTATTATAATACAATATCCTGCACCTTCTATTACTGCTGTTGTATCCATCCATCCATCCATCCACCCATCCATCCATCCATCCACCCATCCATCCATATAATAAGTGTGTCTAACTGTATGCTATAAAAGCAAAATATCAAGTTCAAATTCTTTAGGAATCTATACATTTAGTGGGATGACAATTTCTCAAGAAACTATAACAGAGACATTTTTAGAAGAAATACTGTATTATATTCAGAGTACTCAAAAAGATATCTCCCAGAACAACAGCAAACCAGACGTGGAGGGAGACTCTTAGGGAGTGGTGCATTGAGTATAGTGAGTAGCTTAGCAATGCTCCCATGTAAAGTGCCAGGTGTGTGTCAACAGTTGAGGTGTGTGTGTGTGTGTGTGTGTGTGTGTGTGAATCAGAGAGAGGTGTGTCAAGGACCCACTTAATGATTTGTTTAGATTAGTCAGGCTGTGATTCTAACTCAGAGATGATAATGCTTTTAATGAAACAATGACAATCCAGATTTCTAGGGATAATTACATAGGAGGGTAAGATTAGGAGGGCATGGGGGTCAGTGGACCAGACACAGGGAGACAGAAGTGACAGCCATGATAAAAACTGAGGGTAGAAGTGACAAAAGGTAGATTATAAAGTGGCAGAGGGAAATGGTCCACACAGAGCCACTGAAAAGGCAGAAGAACAGGGATAGGTGATGGTTTCACTAGGGAGGGTGACAGAGTAGAAAGAGTTCAGGGAACCTGGATTTGTAAAAATTATATGTATTTTCTGAAGCCAAGCATGTCATACAAGAGAATAATTTTCACTGCGGTAAAAACGTATCCTCTTGTACAAGGTGTTTCTATAAAATGTGTGTTGAACCAGTGGATTCGTTAGATAACGAAATGTCACCTGACTTTTACTGTTTGTCCTGATTTTCAATTGAATTTCTTTTCGTTGTGTGTGTGTGTGTGTGTGTGTGTATACACAAGTGCAAGTGTATATGTACGTGTGTATGTGTACATGAAGGCCAGAGCCCAGTGTCTTCCTTGTCTACATTTGTGTGTGTAGGTGTGGGGGTCCGAGTGCATGTATATTTGTATGCATGTGGATGCCAAAGGTCAACAGCTGGCATCTTTCTTCTACCGCTGTCTTCCTTTATATTTTGAGACAGAGTCTCTCACTGACTCTGAAGCTCATCAATTTGGCTAGACTGGAAAACCAGTGAGCTTCAGGGATCTGCCTGTTTCTGTCCCCTCACTCCCAACAACCCCCCAGTACCTTTTGTGTGGGCTCTGGGGATCTGAACTCAGGTCCTCATATGTGGGCGGTGGGCACTGTGGACTGAGCCTTCTCTCCAGCCCTTTACCTTAATGTTTCGAGATAGGCTCTGTCATTAAATCTGGAGCTCATGGATTGGCTAGACTGGCTGGCCGTGAACTCCAGGGATCTGCTTGTCTCCACCCTGTGCCACTCTCTGCTTCTATGTGGGTGCTGGGGATCTGAACTCAGGTCATCATATTTGCATGACAACCGTTTTACTGACGGAGATGTGGCCCTGGCCACCCAAATGAATTTTTAACAACACTTTTTCAATTTTTCATTTTATAGCAAGAACGGAGTTTAATGGGACAAATAATATTTTTGTCTTTTACTTTATCTCTTCGTTGATTATCTTTTAATCACTATATGAGAGGTTTAAAAATATTTTTCATCATTGTGTGAGGCGTTTCACTGATGCTGTATTTTTTAGTTTCTAAGATCTCGTTCTCCTCTGAAAGTTCCCATTCCTGTCACCTGCTTATTTTTTCATGAATGCAACATTGTCTCATCACTCTGAAGGGATATCACTGATAGGCCACTGGAGGGTGTTCTAAATTATCTTGTATTCCTTAGAGAATATTTCCATTATTTGTTTCCTCTGTCTCTCTCTGTATCTCTGTGTCTTTGTCTCTCTGTTTCTCGCAATAATCCAGCTATCATTGTGATCTGTTCATTTTTCCAGGTGAGGAACTAAGGTTAAGTGTGCATGCACAGGTGTGCTACCTAGGAAAGACTCCATGTGGCCTAAGGCAACCATGAGGTGGCTGATGATTAGGAGGGCTCCCTGGGGCCCCAGTCTCCTCTGCCTTTCCATCAGCCTTCTCTTTCGGAGCATCATTCCACAGCCAGTCTTCATGGTGGTACCTCTCTCTCACGGCTCTCTGAGGCTCTGTGTGCAGCACTGCTGGCTTATGACCTACTTGTCCCACCTGCTAACATAGGTTTTTTATTTTTCCTAGCTCTCTGAGAAAATGAGACAACATATGTGACATTACTGTAAAAATATAAATCACAGGGATGGAGAGATGGCTCAGTGGTTAAGAGTGCTGGATGCTCCTGCAGAGGACCCAGATCCATTTTCCCCCACCCGCATGGTGGCTAATAACCATCCTTAACTCCAGTTCCAGGGGATCTGATGCCCTCTTCTGAACTCCATGGGCATTTTATGACTCTGGTGCACTTACATACATCCAGGTAATACACTCATACACATAAAATAAAAATTTTATAAATACAAGCTGCAATAAATATGCCAAAATCATAGATACAGATATTGGAACCAAGTACCACACTGTATTCAAGTACATAAAACACAGTCTTTACAATCTGTGCCATTGAAGAAAGCCATCGCTCTTTACCTAAGTGCTGCTTATTCATTGGCTAGTGTCAAAATGATAATGCAATACACACGCTCTGTGTAATATTTTGTTCTAAAGTTTTACACTAAAGGTTGCGTGAGAACTGCTTAAGAGTATTCTATAAGCAGGAGGCACTAGTGCGCCTCCAAAGAGCCCAGGCTACAACTAGTATCTCGTACCAAGGGCCCCTAGTTCAGCTGACTCCACATACAGTTTTTGCCACTGTTCATTTTATGTGAAGACAGACAGATAGATGCTGGATCCCACTGGGATCATTTGTAGTCTTGAAAATGTGGGCTGGGGAGAGAGCTGAGGGTACAGCTGCTTACTGGGTGGGCTCAGAGGTGCTAGAAAGCAAAAGGTGGTAAGAAGGGCTTGGAAGTGAGAGTGCAAGATCTGGAGAAATCCTAGTGAGACTCATAGCCCTCCTGAGATAGGGATGCTAGCCTGAGTCACAGACTCAAGGGCCTCGGAAAGCTTAGAAATCACCTGATAGTGTAATTGCCTAAAAGAAAAGAGGGTGAGTGACTTGTCCAAAGTCACAGCAATAACCAGAGGCTACACCAGGTATAAGACTAATTTCCTGCCCATGGCTAAGAGTGTTTCCATGGTATCCTACTTCAAGTGACTCCAGGGATGCTGTCATTGCTCTACTTTCCTTCTTTCCTGAAATACTGTGACTTACTGAACCCCCAGTCTCTGAACTGCCGGGGTCAATTCTTATGTCACTCAAAAGGCATTCTTGGCTGTTCCTTGTTTTCAATCTGATGGAACTTCCCGTGATTTATTTTACAACAGAAAATGCAAACAGAAGTGTTATCTTGTTTATACCTGATGTTGTTGGAGCACAGAGGAGGTGCTAACCCGCCTGTGTGTTTCCAGCCAGCATCTATAGCTGGCCTGCTGAGGTCCTTGCTCTGTAGTGTTTTGTGAAAGTGCATGCCTGCTTCTCAGCCTGGTCCCCAGCTCACTCTGGTAACAGCTGCTGAGCCAGGACACATATCAAAAGTGAGACAGCATTGGGAGGAATTAATCAACTCGAAGATGGTGCTGTCCATGAGTAACTCAAAACATCTGAGACAAAAATCCCAGCAACAAATGGATTTAATCTGCTGGCTGAGGCACTTCAGGCAGACAAGTTTCTTCCGGCTGGATGGTGTTGTCATATCCAGGCGCAGTGCTCCAAGTGGCAATATATCTGCAGTTGAAACTGATTAATTTTCTCCCAGGCTGTTTGTGAATCTGCAGATCCTCAATTTTCCCTGTCAGAGATACCAGACACACAAGACAGGAAAACCCTGAGACTCTGGCCCCAAGTGGGCTTTCTGAGATTGGCAAGTGTTTTTAATCTAGGACGTATGTTGTCACGGAAACCCCCGTGGATGGTGGATTGGACAGCTGCCATCTGGATGCATGTGATGATTAGGGTATGTGCTTGTTGCAAGAATCCTTACTCCCTGTAGCACTCGGTCTCTGCTGAGCTGCCACTGAGCTGGAGAGCTGGAGAGCTGGAGAGCTGGAGGGCTTGGGAACAGGGGGGGGGCTATGCTTATGCTGCTCCAGGGACCTGACACGTGGATAGACCTGGAGGCTTGTTTGGAACAGTGTCCTGATCTGCAAATGCTTCATTTTGTACCAAAGTAGTCCACTGTGGCTTACCTGAAGAGGGATCATGGTGGGATTAGCCCAGATCTGAAGTGGGCTGGCTGGCTCTTGTGTGGGCCTCAGGGGAACATGCTCACAAATCAAAGCAATCATCTTTCCAGGGCTAATGTGCATCTTACTGGCACCGAGGGAAACCAAGGGCAGCTACTCTGACATTTCTGGCTTTAACTGCAGGCAGAAAAGCAGTTGTAGGACTCATACCGGCAACTTCCTTGGAAACCTTGGCATGCTTCATCTCAGTGGGTTTGTTTCGAACACACCCATGTACTTTGTACTCACACAAAACCTGGAAATGACTGCTTTGCAAAAGCAACGAAGTATTGCTGCATATCTGAATAGAGGTGTGAAGCTCATGCCAGTGTTCCCTCTTCCACTTGACTGAATGGACTCACAGAGGTTCAAGATCCAGTTCAGTGGGAAAGGTCTGACTGTGTACTCTTTCATGTTTATGTTTAGGTTGGGGTCAGAGCAGGCTTAGAGGCATTTACAAATGCTGATGTTATGAATGCTTCATCATTTGATCATTAAAAAAGTCACAGAGCTTCAAAATTGGGAGAGGATGCCACTTCTAATCTGGTCTGATTAGAAGAAAATGTGTTTTCAGTGGTGAAGAATTCCCAGAGAGGCGTCTGTGGAGTTCCCTGAATTAGAGAAAGTGAATCATTTCAGAGTCTAAACACATGCCTCTGAAGGAACTCTTTGAGAGGAGATTTTCCATAATTAGGTTGAAGTATGTGTCCCTGGAGGGTATAGGGTGGTTACTGTGACAGCTGCTAGAGATGGTGTGGCATGACTTCTTTAAACACTGTGATTTCAGCTGTACTTTAACAATGATTTTTGTCTTGTGAACGCATTTTAGGAGTGATGATCTCTCTCTCTCTCTCCCTCTCTCTCTCTCTCTTTCTCTCTCTCCACCAAAGGGCTTAACTAACCTCAAAGTTCTTTTAAAAGAGACAACAATTTTGTAGTGACACCAACCGAGAATGCAATTCTCAGACAAAAGCCACTAAGACACACAGAAACCAATTCTTTTGTGTTCCCATGAAACTCTTCCTGCCTCAGTTTCTCCTGAAGAGATTTGGGTAGCAAAGAAGCAAGAGAAAGAAGCTTGGAAGATGGTTCAGTGGGTAAAGTGCTTGCAGGAGGACCTGAGTTTGAATCCCCAGAACCCACATAAAAGCTAGACATAGTGACATGCATCACATCTTATTCCTTAGGCTCCTATAAGGAGGTAGGAGGCAGAGACAGAGAGTCTCTTGAAACTGGAAGATCATCTAGCTTGTGGTACATGGCAGTGATCAACAGAGACCCTGCCTCAAATAAGGAAGAGGAGACGAACACCTGAGGTTATTCTCTGGCTTCCGTATATACACTGTGGCACGTGCATGCCTAAACACACATACACACACACCACAACACAACACACACACACACACACACACACACACACGAAGCAGAGAAGCAGAAGACTGATTCTCTTGCCTGTACACTCTCCTGTTTCTCCAACACCCCCACTTCCCTGTGGGACAGACTATATAACTGTTCTGTTTCTGAGCTCATCATCCTCTTAGAGTTTATAAAAGAGGGAGAGAGGGGACTGGGGAAAGTGGGAAACTGGTAAAGGAATTATCAGTGAGCAGAGCATCATCATGCCAAATTCTATTGTTTCAGTTAAAAGGCTGAGGAAGAGAAACCTCACAACACCAGGCTTGGAGAGGTTGCTTCAAGGAAGACCCCAGAAAGACCTTGATATATGTTCCCTGGAGGTGTAACTAAGCCACAATGGACTGAAACTTCAGAAAGTCTACAATAGCATATGGCATATAAACTCAAGTCTCTTTTCTGACCACTTTCTGTAGAGGGGAAGCAATACACTGTGTGGGATCAGAGATTGGGCCCAGCTACTGGTGAATGGAAGAGGTGATATGTGAGTGTGAAGGCCCCACAATCCTGGTCATGTGGGAGTGTGAAGCAGACTTGACTCAATGTGGCCTGATCTCAAAGGAGCTCCTGGAAGAGTGAAGGAACCGTAGGAAAAAGTGGGTACAAGCAGACTGTGGGGTCTACAGGGTTGCAGAGGCCCTCAAGAGTAAGCAACAGAGTCTTCTTTCGGGAGGTATGGGAATTTGAAGGGAAAAGGCTCAGCAGAAAAGCAATGCAAAATTTTTAAAATTAATTTTTTACTTTTTACATATATGAATGTTTTGCCTTCATGTATAAATGTACCCATGCATCCAAGGCCTGCAGAGGCCAGAAGAGGGCATCAGATTCCCTGGAACTGGAGTTATAGATAGTTGTTAGCCACTGTGTAGGTGCTGGAAACTGAACCTGGGTCCTCTGCAAGAGCAGTCAGTGCTCTTAGCTGCTGAGTCATCTCTCCAGCCCCAGAAAAATAATTTTTTAAAAAATCTGAGTTTTGAACTTAAAGAATCTCTTAGTTGTCCATTACCTAAGAGGAAATAGACAACCCTGGTCTGTTGTAATATGTTTTCAGGGGTGAGGCAGCACACTCATGCAATGCATTTTATTCACCAGTACAGCAAAAAATAAAATGCATGGTAAAGGGGCTGGAAAAATGGCTCAGCAGTTAAGAGTGGTTGCTGTTCTCACAGAGGACCAAAGTTCAGTTTCCAGCACCCACACACTGTAACTCTAGCTCCAAGGGGATCTGATACCTCTGGTCTCTTTTGGCAACTGCACTATGTGCACACACACACACACACACGCACACCCAATAATAATAATAATAATAATAATAATAATAATAATAAATCTAAAAAATGCTTGGTGAAGTTGTCACAAGCCATGCATGTTCAACACATTAGGCACACTGCCCTGTCTCCAAGGATCAAGTTTGATAGGATTGTTAGCAAAGGCCCTCTCCCAGAGGAGATCTGTTATACCTTTTGTTTCAGCTGCCCGTTTCATTAGCCTCTGCCTGTACTCACGTACATTGCTTGCTTCTATAAAAACTGAAGACCAGAGCTCCTGGCCACCCATACGCTGAGTGTTCCTCAGAAAGTCTTGGAAAAATCTGAGATCTCTTGATCCTACCCGTCTCTATCCTTTTCACCTTAGGACAGCACCACAGGATTTTGCCATGATTCAAGAGGGAAAGAAAGAAATGGATGGTAGAGTCAACAACCCTTTTGAAAAATAAAGGGAAGGTTCTCAAACATCCTGAGAAGATGCTGAATTGTGCTGAAGGGATTTGGGAAGGTACAATAGTGTCTTCCTCCCATTCTTCAGCTTTGCTCTGGAGTCTCCAAACACGTGGGGGAGGGGGAGAGGGGTGATGGTTGATTGTTTAGCTGTGTTTTCCTTTGTTCCTAAGAAACTTTTTCCCCTGTGGAAGCAAACTCAACTATCGGTGGCCAGTGCTGGGGAGTCAGAAGCAAAGTGTTTGGCATGATTAGGCTTACAGATAGAGAGTAGTGAGGGGCACCAGAACTTCTGTTCATGTGGCCTCTGCACTGAGGTCAAGGACAGAGTGTGATGTGGACCGCCATGTAAGATTGCAAAAGATGGAAGGTCAGGACCACTGCAAACAGAGAATGAAGAATGCTCCTCTTCCAACATTGGAATTGTGTCCAGCAAGGTACTTCTTGACTTTGTCAATGCTTTTCTTTCCTCCCCCCTGAACCTGAAGCTGAAGAAAATCCCTTAATGACAGACTTTCTCATTTTCAAGGACAATCTGCTCACACCTTCCCACTGCGAGTGCTGACAGAACTGACTTGTGCTTGGTCCAGTATTGCACACCAGCTCTGTGTGCCAAGAGAGGAACAGAGGCAGGAATGAGAGTAAAAGTCGGAGTTAAGCAAAGTTTGGATCTTTTAAGAGATTTGAAAAAGCAAGAAATGAAAACATACAGTAAATGAGAAGTGAGTGAGCCACTGTGCCATACTCCCTGTCCCCTGTTAATTTTCTGAGCATACATAAGTCTGGAGCCAGCAGCTTGTTTTGAGTTCCAGCTCCATTTGTCACCAAGCATATGATCTGGGTCAATTCCTTTAATTGCTAAGGGCTTCTGTATTTGCAACAGTGAAAGGAGGATACAAATAGTATTTACCTCACAGGACTGTTGGGAGCTAATGCATGAAACAGGCTTCAGAGGGTGCTGCCTGCCTGACTGGTGTTATGGATTTGTCACTGCTATCATTTCTTCCCTTTCTGTAATTCCCTGGGGTTGTGCAGACGTGAATTCTGAAAGGGTAACTTAATAAAAAGGACTAAGCTCCATTTGGCTATTTACTTGTGACTTATAACAATATTGTTATCATTGTTGTTTTTGTTCATATTGTGCTGGGGATTGGACTCAGTGCCACCTGCATGCTAGGCAAGGCCTGTACGCTGAGCTATGTTTCCAGCCTCAAGTTTCAGACATTAGAGAGCTGACTATAGTGCTATTGTTGAGAACTTGAATCTTCATGCATTTAATGGTAGATTTGTGTTTTTTCACTTACTGACTTGTTTAAGGGGGTAATAGGACATTAGAAAAATCTGTACAGAGAAATTGTCTTTCTTAAGAAATCTACTACCATTTTGTTTGTCAAATTCTGTTAGGTCTCAAAGAAAAGGAATTAGAAATAAATAGTCTAGGAAAATATTTTGTGGGAAATGTTCAGTTTCTGTGCTGAGATGAGAATCTCCGAAGCATATTCCTATGGCCTGTCAGTCTTCCAACTGCAGGCATGGTCATTCAGTTCATTCCACCTCTTCCTTTTATCTTTACCAACACTTTCCTTTGAAATTACACAGCATTTCCCCCCTTCTGTTGTGAACAGAAAGTCCCCGCTTCAAGTCTAGATTGAACACTTTTACCTCAGGGCATTCAATAGACATCTAACAATTGCCTGCTATGACCTAAACACTCTGATTCTATTTTATACAAAAATACTTTGAGGGTTTTGAATCACAAGGACACAGGCTATAATTTTCTATTTCATTTTGGATGTATTTTAACCCACAGTATATCTATTTCTATTTCATTTTGGATGGTACTTTGTCACATTAAATTAAAATGCCTTTGTTTTTGTCATCTGGGTTTAAATGAGATCTATGAAGTATGCAGTTGCTTTTCAAGATAAAGAACCCAACAGATGATACATTGTCTCTGGATAATCAACCACTCCATTGCAAAGATAATGATCCAATTTTTATTTTGTTCTTACAGGCTTAAAAATGTTCATGCCTTAAATATTTTTGAACTGTTGGATTTCCAATGTTCTTCACTAAGTTCATTAGTGGTTATATGTCTGATGGTGATGGAAGACCCCAATAATAGAAAAATCACAAGACCTCACTTACACACTGTAAAGAGAACATATTGTTTGGGTTGGACATTTGCTTCTCTGGCCTATCATTTTCTTACGGTAAAAATTTTATTCTAGTTAAAAACAAAAATACTCTTCAAAGTTCTTTTATATTACTGAGATTCTAGATCTATGTTCTTCAATATGATAGACACTTGTCACAGAGGATTGCCTAGAACTTCCATGTGGCTACCCCAAACTAAATACCCTGAAGAATAGTCTCTATCTCATACCCTGAAGGTCAGGTACAAGGAAGATAGCATGTAAAATACTTTGGATATAATGGGTTAGATGAAATGTATTATTCAAATGGGTTTCACCCCTTTGCACTTTTGTAGTATGGCTATAGACATTTTCACATCACAGACAAGGCTTGAATGATGTCAACACTCAACAGCACCTCAGTCTAGACATTGGAAACAAAGGGATCAAAATCAATCTTTAAGGGATTTCAAATGTCCAGTGCTCAAAGTTTAGTTCTGAGATCCTTAAACTGCTTGTAGTCTAGTTTTTGAAATTAAAACTCTCCTTTAACAAAAATCAATAAACCTGGCATGGTGAATATCACCAAATTCCTCCTGACATTACTTTCTGTTGAAGTTCTGTGAAAACACTAAGGTTATAATACTCAGTAGTCAAGATCTACAAGAGTGTCCTAACTCTATTGGAAAATAGAGCATAATGGGCTGGTGAGATGGCTCAGTGGGTAAGGGTGCTTGCTGCCAAACCTGACAACCTGAGTTTGATCCCTGGAACCCACATAGTAGAAGGAGAGAACAGATGCCAATGAATTGTCCTCTGACCTCTACCTGCACTCTGTGACACATATATTACATTCACACACACAAATAAACAAATAAATATGAACCATAAAACTATACTGTATGAAAATCACAAAAATTCAATAAAAATTTAATTAAAAAGGAAAATAAAGATTGCTTCACCTGAAAAAAAAGAAAAAGAAAATAGACCATAATATTAAAAATAACTTTCTGGATTGTGGTACCTTGACTGAGTTCTCTTTTTTTCTTCTTTATCTTTCAACCTTTCAACAATTAAGATTACAGTTTATCAGAAAAATACCAATTCTAATGTTGTAGCTTAATTTTATAGATTCTATAAAAATCACAAATATGCAAAATAGAGGTTGACGTCAAAGGAAATACCCAAGATGCTTCAATTTGCCTTTCTACATTTCCAAGTTTTCCACAGTGAATATGTTATTTCTATTAAGAGAAAGAAATACACTTTATTTAAAAATTGCATTATCCACCCACTCTTTTAACTTTAAATGTGACAGTTAATTTGCATGCCGATTTTCTTAGAACTCTTAAGGCTTTTATCTCTACTATATTTGATTAAATAGTAGGCACTTTAGATTTTTAGATCAATTTCAATGTTCATACAGATATTTAAATATTTTTATGTTAACTACCATCAAACAGCACAGGGTTTGGTGACCATCTTTGTAGGAGAAGAGAGGTGAAATAACCGGATGATACTTTAAAATGCCCATCTAAAGGGGTTCCATCTAGCTTTGGCAATATAGTAGGACCCTGTCTTTTAATGAAATAAAATAACAAGTAAAGATGTACCATTTACAACTAAATTCTCCAACAATGGGAAAGTGGTTTGTCGCACACAGATCAGAGCAGCTTGTGTAGACATAGGTACACTCAGGAGGCTCAGGCACCCTCCCTTGTACATGCACATACAATGTGAGTGGAGGCTATATCCTATCCAGCCTTTGTGAGTATCTCTTACACTTGTTTCTCTGACTGGTCCTCTGCCCTCAGGGGCCAGACCTACACTTCTCCTGCCTCAGGAACCCTGGGGAATGTGGAGCAGGCAGGAGTTAGCTCTACAGTCTTCCCCGCCACCTATGGAGAATGATTGGGCTTGCAGCCTGGCTGGGATGATTGTAGAGACTGACAGTGTGTATTAGCTACTTGTCTCATTGCTTTGACAAAATACCTGACTAAAGAAACTTAAGAGAGGAATGGTTCATTTTGGCTTCCAGTGTGAGAGTACAGTCCATCATGATGGAGAAGCTTGAGACAACTCTTCACAGGCCTGCCACAGCCAAGAAACAGCAGTGAACGCTAGTCTTCAGTTCTCTTTCTCCTTTTTTTAAGAACAGAACCACAACTCATGAAATGATATCACCCACAGTTAAAGAGCCTTCCCACCTCAGTTCACTAATCTAGAAAATTCTTTACAGGCATGCCCAGAGGTTAACCTAATCTACTTAATCCCTCACAGGTATGTGACAGGCTTGTCTCCTATGTAATTCTAGATTCTGTCAAGTTGACAATAACAACTATCACATAATGATATATTTATTTTTTTCTCCAAATCCTATGAGGAAATAACCCTGCTGACTATGACTCTTGGAAGTAAAGAACTTACTGTTAGTTGTAAAGATGACTTCTCCCTCCTGAGGTGCAGGGTCTGGGTCCTGGACCACCTGTAAGGCCCCCACTGTCCGCACAGCAGGGTCCAAAGTGACTGAGCTTTCATTTACTGTTGTGTCACTGGCGCCTGTGATCTGGTTGGTTGGTGGGCCTCCAAGAGAACCCTCGAAATCAATGGGCAAGTCGTCCATGCAGTCGGCATTGGGCTGAGGGAACAAAAAAGGATCTATCTTAGAGCACACCCTTATTTTAGAGATGAAATGTCTGCCGCCAAAATATTTTGTCTGAATGCAAATTTAAGCCCATTGTTTTACTGTCTTGTTTTTAAGCCACTTTATTTAAAAACTATTTATACGGAGTTCCATTAACATAAAAAGATCTTCCAAAATTGCTTTTCCAAAGGTTCCTTTTAGATATAGGTATAAAGTTTAATTTCAGGGGTAGTAAGATCTCTATATTTAAATTGCTAGTTAGAAGGAATACATGATATTTATTCATAATGATAGAACTAGAATTTTCTTTTACATATAGTGTTTATTCCCCACATAGAATGGAACTGGCAGCCTGGTAATTATCACGTCTCATGCTTTGTTTACAAACGTGATATGAAAGTGGGCAGGAGACAGAATCCTACTCATTGTGAATTATACAGTGAAGATATGTGCATACACACAAACACAGATACACAGACACACAGACACACACAGACACACAGACACACAGACACCCCCCACACACATAACAAGGATACTTTTCAAAAATCATAAGTCAAAACCCAACCAACTATATAAAAATATTCCTATGTGTTTAACACAGGATTCAGTATGCATTAGGTAAATCCTTTCCTTTTTTCTTCTTTTCCTCGCTCCCCTCCTCCTCCTTTCTTCTCTCTCCCTATCTCTTTTTCCTTTTCTCCTTCTCTCTTTTCTTTTTGACCCCCACCCCCACCAATCTATGTAGCCCTGACTGGCCTGGAACTTGCTATGTAGAATAGGTCGGCCTCAAACTCACAGTGATCCTCCTGCCTCTGCTTCTTAAGTGCTGACTGAAATTACAGGTGTATGTGTGTGTGTGTGTGTGTGTGTGTGTGTCCATATCTGGCTGTAGAAAAAAGCCTGTAAATTAAATTAGAGAAATAAAACTAGGGAGTGACCTTCTGGTTCAAGCACCCGTTTCTTATAGGATTTTTCTTTCCCGATATTACTGACCACTCCCTTTGAAGGACAAGAAGTGCGGGAGGGAGGCTAGTGCTCTTTCCTGCAAGGCAGATGGTGTTTGTTGAATGCTCTGCTGTTAAGCAAAATGTTGCCCTTTGTCATTCTCATTCATTGGTCCTAGTTTTGCTGTTTGAAGCAAAGTAAATATATTCTCTTTTCCACAAACAACTTTAAACATTACTTTCAGTTTCTGTGTCTTTACCTGGACTCATGAAAATGATTTGTGTGTATGTGTGTGTGTGTCTGTGTGTGTGTCTGTGTGTCTGTGTGTGTGTGTATACACGCATGCACACACAAGTGGGTAGAAGTCAGAGGTCAACCTCTGGTGTTATAGTATCTCATTGGTCTGGAGCAATTAGGCTAGGCTGGCTAGCCAGTGAGCCCCAGAGATCCTTCTGTGTTTGCCTCCCCAGAGCTGAGAAAACAGCATGCCACTATTTCTCACTTTTATAGAGGTTCTGAGGATGGAGCTGAGGTCCTCATGCTTGCATGACAAGCACATTACTAGCTGAGTTATTTATTCAGCCCTTGTTTGATTATTTAAACATTTGTTTTGTTAGTTTTAATTAGGATGTGTTTGCATGTATATGTGAACATGAGTGCAGGTGCTTGCAGAAGTCAGAAGTGTCAGATCCCCTTAAAACTGGTGTTTCAGACAGTTGTGAGCTGCCAGATATGGATGATGGGAACCAAACTTGAATCTCTGTAAGAGCAGTATGTACACTTAGCTTCTGAGTCATCTCTATAGGCCCTTTTGTTTTATTTTTTTGACACAGGATCTTACTTTGCAGATCCTGAATGGCCTGGAATTCATTCTGTAGCCCAGACTAACCTTCAACTTGTGGCAAGTCTCATGAGTGCTGGTATTATAGGACTGCATGCCAGTTTTTAAAATGAGTTTTAAGAGGTGATAGAGAAAGGATATTGTCTTATGGAATACTGAGAACAGCTGTGAGTTTTTGTTTGCTTTGTATGTTGGCTTTGGTCTCAACTTCTTCTCTGTCTCCTTAATGTTTGCAGATCATGATAGCCAAAGTCAAGAAAAAGAATTCTGAGTTCACATTGAATGAGCATCAAAATGATAATGTTGTACTCAAAACTCATTAAAGGAAGAATTCTATAACTCATGGATATATGGGGAACACACAGCAAGAGAGCTGAAGTGCTCTGTGGCCTGTCTCTTAATGATCACTTGCACCTCCAATAGTTAAGTGGAACCTGCTATCACTCCCACAATTCTTCAGTCAGTTCTTTTCTTTCTTTTCTATGTTCTCTCTCCTTTTTGCTTTTTGCTATCTCTGTAAGAAGTGATCCAATTCGTTAAAACTCAACTTGTCATAAGTCACATTACACAATGACCAATTGACTGTTCACTAAATTTACTGACTTTGATTTTAGATTGGTGCAGACATTCTGTCAACATTCTCTCCCTTCTACCAGTTTCTCTATCTCCTTCTGGTCTCTTCTCCAGTTTGTTCCAGTAAGTAATTCTTCACTAGAGTACTCTTAAACAACAGTAGCAATCACAACATCTACAACAACAACATCAACAAGCAAGTCTACGACAATAACTATATCAACATCTACTTCTACAACATCATCAACATCAACACCACCAACATCAGCATCCACAATGTTTCAACATCAGCATGAACATCCATGACACCATCAATCATATCATCACAACAACATCACCAATCAGAACATCTACAACAATATCAACAACCATAACTACCACAGTATCTACCATTACCACCACCACAAAACAAGCACAACACATGCCTTAATCTCTGCTCTCATAAGGAACAGATTACAAATTCAGCATGACAAAACAGATACTATGCAGCCCAGCCCACCTAATTTCTCTGGCTTCACCTTCAGCCTTTGGAAACAGAGCACACCCATATTCCCTTATCTCAGCATGTTAGTTTACACTGTCATCTGCTCAGGATGACATTTGCCCTAACACTCTCTTCTTCCCATTCCAAGTTCTCAAATTGACCCCTGGTGAATTCGTAATCTCTAATTCTCAGGCCAGTGTCACCATATTCAAGAAGGGTCCCCTCCCAGGTAGTGGTCTTTGATCCTGTTGCACCTCATGTGGTACTTGCATTCATGATATCCATTTGCCAATGTGTTGTTCTCATTCCATTGTCCTCAAGCAGCACAACAAGTAGCATCCATACCATCTCAATCCTTATTTCCAAGCTTCCACATCATGCCACCAACAATGATTAGGTTCTCAGAAAATGTTGGCTTGAGCATTTTTTCTTAGTTTCAAATTTTTTCTCTGAAACCTTGGGCATATTATAACCTGCCCAAGATCAATTACAGAAGGATTTGAGAAAATACTTTAAAGACTATAAAGTTATATGCAAAACGTAAGCAAAACACTTATGGATGAAGTGTTATGTGGAAAGGATTTCACAAGGGAGACACACACAGTGCTAACAATTCTCTCAACCACAAGCAGCCCAATGCATGCAGACACAACTGAGGCAGTTATTGAAATATGGATTCTAGTTGTTGATGTTGGTCATTTTTCTCTAGGTCTTGGTGAAGCTTTCAGCCCGTGGATCAGCATAAACACCACTATATTCTTAACAGAGACAGGAGAAAAGATCTATTTATCCCAGTGAGACTATTAACGGTAGGAGGTGTGAATCCTTTTGACTGGATATCATAGATAAACACTACCAGAACCGAAGAGAAGATGATCACAAGTTTGAGACCAGTCTGGTTACATGGGGGAGACTATATCTGCACAAAACAAAACAAAAATTGTGTGTAGAGTACAGGAAAAATTAAGACTATTTCTTTAAGTAAAAGCAGTTCTGGCCAATAAAATGCAAAGTTTCAGAATGGAACAGAAATTATCTCACTGGTGCATTTTAGCAGAAGGATGAACTGGAGCTATCCCTGAGTCCTCCCAGATCCTGAATCTGTCATTCCTGAGGATGAAAGCAGAAGGCCCTGGAAGGCGGAGGGGCAGCCATATGCCTTGGTGCTTTATGAGTATCAGCACACTGAGTCCCTCATTCTTCATGGGGACATTCTGCTCTGTGGGGGGAGTGCTGATATGTCATGTTCTTCGACTGGCCTTTCTGAATCCTTGGCAAAGCCCAAGATGCTGTTGGTGTTTATTTTTCTGTGAGTCAAGTGTGCTAGGTCAAATCTTACCCAGATTTTTCAGGCATCAAAGGTAAAGCCAGAGTGTCCAACTATTAAAAATTAAAATGGTATTTAGTTTGGAGCTAAGCAAGAAGGCTATGCTGTAATTCTGGTTTAGGAACAATTCACATCACTATTTGGAATTTACTTACAAGTACTTCTGGAGGAATTATAGTTCTACGGAAAAAATCTGGAGTCAAATATTATTCAGTACAAAATTTAAGTATGGAACAGGGGTTTCTTTGCTTCACTGACCTGACAAAAGATGAGTGGATTCCTCTTTGACAGGAGGCTGTGAAAATATTCTGGGCAACAGGAAGCAGCTCAAATGATGTGCATATGCACTTTCAAGCACACACATGCACACATACAAATACATGTGAGTACATATAAGTGTGAACACACCAATGCACACACACACTCATATGCATGCAAACACACAAGCGCACACATATAAGCTCACACATGTATAAGTAGACATACATGCAGTTGTGCAAACACATATATGCAAAAATACACATGCACCCATTCAAGTGTACACACATGCACGCATTTTCCTTCTTCCTTAAAGTAATTAGTTATAGCTACAAAGGTGAAGGCACAAAAGCAGTCTGATTCGAGTCACCAGTATCCGGTACAGATCCAGATTTTCTCTTATGTTTCAGTCACTGTGATTAATTTACTCCTTGATGCACTATGCATCTATAGCTCTAATATGAAATTTTAATGTACCGTGTCTACAATCTAAATCTAGCTCAAGTTCTAGCTCCTCAAGTGGATTTGTGCTTGGTGGATCAACTGTGCAAATCAGTATAGAGCTGACATGGCAGCAGCTGGCACAGGACAGGAAGCCCAGTGAAAGCAGGTCCCCAGAAGGTGCCAGGGGCACACCGTCCAACAGAGCCCCTCTGATAATCCTAACTAGCCCTTCAGCACTAAAGGCATGGACGAGAACTTTGATGTGTGATTTGATCCTCTTTCCTCAGTGACATGTCTGGACTCTAAGCATTATATTTATTCTCTGCCACAGCAGTGAGGAGTGGCGCTAGGCAGGTGGCAGTAAAGTCAAGCTGGGAAGGGCCCAGGCTGTTTTCTGCCTTCGGTTTGAGGGCTCTTTTTAGACACTGCCTTCTGCTTCCCTCACTTCTCCCTCTGTACTACTTGGATTAGTGGCCTGGCTTGTTTCCTGCCCTCATCTGCTCAAAAGGGACAACACACAGCAGCTGCTGTCTCACCAGCCTCCACTTGATGGGCTCACTTGATAGTCCTCGGAAAGGCTTTCCCTGGAGCATCAAGCAAGCTGGTGAGACTCTGTACCCTGGGGGAAGACATTATATTTCACAAAACACATGACTAAGAGAAGCATCCTGATGGGAGGGCTAGATTTAAATGACTCTGACCCTAACTTTCTGCTCAATCCGTCTCCAGAGATGTGAGTTCAGCAGAGGCTTTGAGCTGCATTCCTGCTTCCAGTCCTCTCCTTACACTGGTGGGAGGGGACCTTCCCTCTGAAAGACAGGTGATCAGGAGGCAGTGTACACTAACAGTGTGGCATGCAGCTCTCCTTGATTATGAAGTAGGGGTGATGATCAAAGAGGCAGTCGGTGTCCAAGCAGCCCTTCACAGATCTTTCAGTGCCCCACCTCCCCTTGGAAGAGATGCTCATGAGCTGTGCAAGTAGTACTTGGACTCACAATGGTGGACATGGAGAAAGGGCCATGATACACTCAAACTGAGAAAAGATGAGAGGAGAAATGCTTTCTGACATGGAATTCTCTTGGAGTCTCATTGGATGATACCAATAAGGAGGCATGGAAAATCCAAATAAGAGATTTTTCTCCTTGCTTTGATGGGAATGTGAAAAGACAGACACGATGAGGCTGTAGGCTGTGCTGTGCTTACCGGGATCCCTAGGGCTTTAAGAATGTTCATCTTGCACATGGGACAGGTGCGATGGTCTAGAAGCCAGGGGTCAACACAGGACTTGTGGAAAAGATGCCTGCAATGAAAACCACACATCTTAGAGCAGTGGTAAGGGAGACATGCTCTAGTCTGCTACAGCCCACTGACCTGTTCGAGGGCCTTCGATTGATGGAGGCAGAGCTGAGACTTCTGGGCCAAAGGACTTCCCAGTGCTAACTGACCCCCAAACTGCCTGAATCCCAATCATGCCCTTTAAGATTTGCAACTGAATCTTCCAAGTTTCAAAAAAAAAAAAAAAAAAAAAACATGTACTAATTTTTCTTTCTTCTTTTCATTTTAGTGACAAAGAATGCAAGAGGGAAAATTTGTGCAGACCTTACTGGATGACCTGATAAAGGCTATTGTTTTAAAATCCAAAATTTCCTTTGTCACAGTCAGAAGACAACTGTAAAGGCTGATTTCCATTTGTATTTGGGGTATAACACAAAGGGGCACAGGCACTCTTAGAAACATTTAATAACACAGATGACATTTCAAGTTGTTCTGGCTGCTGGTTGTCACCTCAAAAGGCAGAGTGAAAGACTGTGTAGTCTCACTGTGGGTAACGTGACCAGCTGCTATGCTCAATTGCATTGCCTATGTCAAATACCAGTTGCTAGAAGGCTCTGTGGCCCAGCAGGGGAAGGGAACACGAAGACAGCTTCCTATCTGAATGTCCAACCTGTTTCTCAAGAGCCTGCTCGGAGACTCCAGGGGATGTGTGAGTCAGAAGCTTTATTTGCCCTCACAAGGGTCCAGATAGCAGAACTTCCATTTTCCCACCTGGGGTAGGAAGAGCCTGAATGCTCTGTTGTAAGCACTTCTTTAGAACATTCCATCCCTGCCCGACTCTTTCACCTACTTTTGTCCTAAATCCTCATTTGTTTGAGGCTCAGTTCCTTATAAAGTACTCCATTTAACTAGAGGAGAGTTCAGTAAATACCATCTTCTGGGCTGAAATTCAAATCTCAAGGATGGGATGAGCAGTCCGGGACAGGAACAGGACTGAGATGGCTCAGTTGATAAAGTGTTTTCTGTGCAAACTTGGGGACCTGAGTTTGATCCCCAGTGCACACAAAAAGCCAGGCATGGCAGCCTGTGCCTGTCATTCCAGCTCTGCTAAGGCAGAGACAGGTGGATCGCTTCTGCTCACTGAACAGCCAGTCTAGCCTAAAAATGCTGAGCCCCAGGCCCCAGTGACAACTCTGGAGGAATGACACTGAGGTTGACCTTTGGTTTCCATATGCATGTGCTCACACATTCATACACACAAACATGAACAAACACATGGGCCCTCATGCTCCCTAAAAACAACCCTGACAGGACCAGAATGGAGATTAGAAAAAGGAGAGTGGTACTAGGCTGTGTAATTGTATTTCCAACTCACTGTTCAAAATGCCCCATAGATTCATGGGGTGTTTATTTCATCTACTCATTCCTTTAACCATTGTTTCAATGAGTATTTGTGCTAACAATTGTGTTCAAAACTTAGAATTAGCATGGGAGTGTTGGTGACCTGGCTCTTCCTCTAAGAGAATATAACAGGAGAGGCAGATGCTAATTAAATAAATATATATGTAAGATAAAATAATACATAAATTACTTGGTGAAAAGTTCCACATTAGAGCATGGAGCTTGTGGGGAGGGCATCCAACTGGGATATTTATCAGTGTTGAGGTGCACAGAGAAAGTTTCACTGTGGAAGTGACAGAGCTGGGAGCTGAGGAGACACTGGGCCCATGAAGGGAAAAGAGAGAAGAATGCTCTATGCAGAATGAAGAGTGAATGCAAAATGGCTCTTGTAGCCGCCCCACACTGGTGAGCAGCCCCAGTGGAGCACTGTGAGAAGACAAATCTTCCTATAGCTTCCATCGGTAGCAGAGGGGATGTCTGATACCCAGGTTGGGTGAAGCTGTTCCTGTACCCCTCAAAATGAATGTTCCCTCTCCACATCCAGCCTCCATGTTCAGGATGAATGGTTCTCATCTAAACTTGTTCGCCATCTTGTGTTGTTCCTGGGAAAAGTCAATCATTCTTGTCCCTTTGACTGTTCCTGGAAGCCATCACATAGTGTGGCACATATGTGGGAGACAAGATGGCAGCAGGACCAATCAGTAGCCTTTTTAAACACTTAGACAAGTTGTTTAATGTCTTCAACCCTCAGTCTACTCATCTAACAAATGGGAGTATATCCATGCAAACACAGGAGGCTGTACCTGAACCTCAATCACAGGAATTAGCAGCTACCCTCTAATATCCAACTTTATTTCTGTATTTCCTCCATTCCACTTGGCAATGTTAGGCTGCCTGGTTGTTCAATCGGCATTGATCTAGGTGTTGCTATGGATATATGAGTAGATTATCCTCAGTAGTCTGGGTGGATTTATCTAAGCAGTTCAAAGGCTGTCAGAGCAAAGCTGAGTTTTCCCTGAGAAGAAATTCTGCCTTGGAATGTGAGGCATTAACTCATGCCCCAAAGTTTGCAGTCCAAGGCCTGCCCTACAGACTTTCTAGACCTGCCGACCCTACACACAAGCAATCCAAATCCTTGAACTCTCTCTCTCATCTACCTCTATGCATCTCTCATTGGTTCTGTTTCTCTGTTGACCCCTCACCAACACATCTTGCAATGCACTTAGAAGTTCAGTGGGGGCAAGTTCCTCATTTACTTCACCACAGCAGCACCCCAGCACCTACAGCAGTTCCTGGCACATTTGATGACCATGAGTATTTGTTGTGTGAGCAGATATTTATTCATCCAAGGACCTAGTCCTCTTCTCTGCCTGCACATGGTCATTCACACATTCTTCCTAAGCCTCTGTCCCATTCTTTGCTTCTTTTCTTTTCTCTGTGTGGCCTGCCTGTTCATCATCTCATGATCTTTCTTTCCTCATTATTGGAACAGCATCTAAACCACTCTCCACGCTGCCAGGCCTTTCCTGTTCTCTTCATCCCACACACTGTTGCCAGATTTATCTTCCGAAAATAGAGCACTTGTTACGTCATTCCCTTGTTCCATTCTGTTCTGTGCTAGGAGTTGGGTACAAAGAAGAATAAGACAACTCTCTCCTTTCAGAGCAGCACCACAGTCCTCCCGCACTTCCTTGTTACTCACAGTGTGATGAACAGCGAAGACTCAAATTCCTGGACTTGTGGTTTTCTGGCTTTTCAATTTTAGGAAAGTTATCTTCTCTCTCTAAAATGCAGTCATAATCGGTAACATTTTATTTTATGGGAATGGGGTTCATAAAGGATGGAAAAGGAAAGAAAGAGAGAATACAGAAGATCAAGAGAGACGATAAATCATGCCCTGAAACTTAAGATAAAGTGTTATAGGGTGTCATAGCACACATTTGTAACCTTAGCAATTAGAAGCTAAGGCAGAAGAATCATGAGTTCAAGGCCAGCCTATTTAAAAAAAATCAAAACACCCACAGACTAAAAAACTAACCCCAATCAACCAATCTACCAGCCACCATAACAAAACACAAGTCCTGGCATTCCTTAATATTAAGCTACATTAACTTTATTAATACCAGTGTACTGCATCTTAGTTTTAGACACTGTGTGATGACTAAAATTTCTACTCTTCAGTAAAATCCTTTAGCTAGGCATGGTGGTACATGCCTGTAATCCCAGCACTTGGAATGCAGGGGCAGAAGGATTGATATAAGTTTGAGGCTAGCCTTATCTACATAACAAGTTCTAGGCTAGCCAGGAATACATAGCTAAGCTTTGCCTAAAAAAAATAAAGTAAAATAACCAACCAACCAGACAAACAAGTAAAGAAACAAACAAAAACCCTTGCTAAACAAACAGGAGACAACCTTTCTAACATAGAAAACAGATAATTACAAACTAAAAAAAATTAAAGAAAACTAAGAGTAAAAGCTAAAATGGCATTGAGGGTTGTCATACTTATCATTAGCTAACATCCACTTATTTCCAGCATGTATTTGTGCTTATAATCAAATGTGTAAATTGCATCCTTAGGGTTAGGGTTGAAAAACAGTTTTTCCTCTCTTAACTGAAAAGAAAAATGTAAGTCCTTAAACTATGGAAATAAACAAAGAAATTGGGAAACTGCGTGGATATTAGTGATGTACACCAACTGTTGAGAAAATACCCAGGAGGCAGAATCAGTCTGGCTCATCTGACTTGTATGGTTCACAGCAGGGCACTGCCATATTTTACTGAATGCTGAAATAACAACATGATATTCTCTCTCTTAATTCTAAACAATGCTGACAAATTGGAAATATAATAGAAGGTCAATGCTGTATTTAGAATGGGAAATTTCCCCCACAGGCTTACATATTTGAACCCTTGCTCCCCAGTGCTGCTTGGTAGGTTGTGGAGTCTTTAGGAGGTGGAACTCACTGGAGGAAGTGGATCACCAGGGGCAGACCTAGAGGCTTTATAGCTTGCTTCACTTCCTGTTTCCTCTCTGCTCCCTAACTATATGGATACAATGTGAACAGTCACCTTTCTGCTCCTGCTTTCCTTCCATTGCTATGATAAAACACTGCAACCAAAAGAAATTGAGGGGAGTAAAGGTCTTATATTTTCAAGTCACTGTCTATCACTGAAGGAAGTCGGGGCAAGAACCAAAGCAGATGATTGAAGCACAAACCATGGAGGAATACTGTTTGTTGGCTTGCTCTCTGACTCACTCAAGATAATCCCCCAACAGACATGCCCACAGGCCAATCTGATCTGGGTATTTCCTTGATGGGGACTTTTCTCTCATAAGACTGTAGGCTGTGTCAAGGACAATTAAAGTTAATTATGACAGCTTGCCTGCCTGATTCCATGTCTTCCCCACCTGTATCTCTCTGGAGCTGTTAGCCTAAACAAATCCCTTTCCACTTAAGTTATATTTGCCTGGGTATTGTAGGAACAGAAAAGTACTTATGACAGGGGTTAAAACTAAACTTTTTCCTAGTCACCAAAGATGAACAAAAATTTCTGAAGCAGTTCGTCAGACACCTGACAGGTCTCCAGGATGCAGAGCTACACAATGCTGCTGAGATGCCTGTGGATAATAATTCTTCACATTTTTAGCAGTCACAATAAACCAAGCTGCGCTCATTTCCACACCCATTCACCCTGTTTTATGTTACTCTTCTATACACGTGTATGATCAACTAAATGGCATTTATAAATGGAGATGCTCCTCTCTGTTCTCTTCCTTTCCTTTTGCTTTTATAGATTTGTTTGACCCTACCAGCCTGGAGTTGGGATTAAGATTCTGCAGTATGGGTACTCAGGCAAGCTGTTTCATTTTCTTCAGTGACATACCCTTGAGGAACAGATCCTCAAATGACCTTAAGTGTAAAAATTAATTGATTTATTTGGTCTTGAACACCCAAAAGGAAAGTATAATCAAAGAGTAAAGTCATCAGGACACTTCTTTAAGAGTTCAAGGGATTATACTTCCCAGACATTAGGCTTAAGCCTATATAAAAAGTTATTTAGACAACTATTTCTCATTGATGATTTTGTTCCTAACCAGAAAGTGCTGCTCAGATGTAAGACTTCAAATCTTGGTCTCCAATACTGTAGTGCCCACCTGTAGCTAAGGGAGACAACCAGCTATTGTTCTAAAATGATGGATAAATTTGTTTTCTCCCCCTATTTAGAAGCCTTTGAGAGGGAACTGACACTGATTCTAACTATTCCAATAGCTATCAAAATACCTGAAAGCAAATCCTGAATCCATCACTCTCAAGTCCAGCCTTGGAAGACAAAAGAAAAATGAGGAGGAACCCAATGGAGGGATGCTTTTGGAAGCCCTTGTCAAGAAATTCCAGTGGACTCTCATATGAACATTTGAAAATTGCCCTGTTCTGACTTTTTTCTAGTTCCCTGTCTAGAACTTGTAATGCTAATTACTCTTGCCTTTACTTCTCATTCACATCTCCTATTCATGAGTCAACAACTTTCTTTTCCTCCTCCAGATAAGAGTTATGCAATTTGGGAGTCTTTTAGATAGACCCACTGAAGGGGTACTCCAATTGCCTCACCTTCCGTCTCTGTTCAGCATGGAAGAAGCCAGAGAGGTCTGCATCCCTATTCCCTATTGGCAATTTGGGTAACCCCTTCAGAGGATGGCATGATAAGAATAGGAGGTAGGAATTGGCTAGGCAATTAGGGTAAAAAGACCCCAAAGAAAAGTAGCTAGTTTCTTGGCTAAAAGTCAAAATGTCCTTGGGACTGTTAGCAACATACTCGGTCCAAAGGCCAAGAATGTCAAAAGTATTTGGGAGCTTCTATCTAATCCTTAAAAGATTTTAGGGTTACCTCTTCAGAAGGGGGACTGTTAGAGTACCCAAAAGCCCCATAAAATAAATAGATGAAAGAAGAAAAGAAAAAGAAAAAAGTGATGGGGAGATATGGGAGGTGTTGGAAGGGAGGGAGTGGGCATGGATTTTATCAAAGCACCTTATATGCATGTATGAAATTCTCAATAAGGTTTTTGTAAAAGTTAAAAAAAAGAAAGTTCCCATATAACTAAGCAATAATGTTCATAGGTTTATATTCCAGAGAAGTTGAAACATGCATTTGCCCCCAAACTTGTACACAAATATTGTAAAAACAGAATTATTTAAAATAATCAAAACATAGATCAACCCAAGTATTTTACTGGTTAATGTTCAAACAAGTTAATATATTCACGTTATCTGAAAATAAAAGACTGAGGTATAATTATATAAAACAACTATGTACTAGAATCATGTTAATTGACAGATGTCAATCAGAAAACACCACAGATGAACTACCACTAGAATCATGTTAATTGACAGATGTCAATCAGAAAACACCACAGATGACATGAACCTATTTATAGGAAATAGCCACAATAAACAAATCCTTCAAGAAAGAAAGTATAATAGTGGTTTCCATGTATATGGGGGTTATAGGGAAATGAAGAGTGACTGGCAAAGAGTAAAGGAGAAAATGATTGGTTTATTTTCAAGTGATAAAATATTCAGAAAATAAAAATATTCACAAATTAAAAAAAAAAGAATACGAGTCACTCAGATCCTTAGATTTTCATACTCCAGGGCAATATAAGCTACTTTAAAAAGATAGTGCTTCTCTGGATAACTGAACTGTCTCATTGGATCCTCCGAATTTTGAATGAATAGATATTACTGACAATATGTACCACTTACTATAGTGCAGGCATGTCACAGACATAATTGATTCATGACCATCCCTTGATGTAAAACTGTTATGGTTCTCTGGAGGAAGAAGGTGAAGCTCACTGAGGTAAACTCTCAAGTGAGCCAGCAAGCTGCAGAACTAGCCTGCAAGCCTGGTCCTCAAATCAGTGTGTTGACCTAATTCCACTCACCTCCACTCCTCTCCTCACCAGTCATGGGGTAGATGTGTGTTTGGAGGTCTTCACATCCTTATAATTTCCTAGACATAGTTTTTTGTTCACAGAATGAGGATAATTACAGCATCTCTCTGAGCCACTCAATACTGTCCTTGCTGTGCCTCTTTGAAGCATGTGGGAAGATCACATGCTCTCTTCGGGGGTAGTGGTGAACATTGATACTAGCCAGTAAGCTATGAGGAGAAATAACATCCACACCTTGATACTTTATTGACCTGTCAACTACCCCTATGGAGTGCATGACTGCTTTGTCAGCTCGGCTGCCTGCTGTGTAAGCAGAGACCCTGAAAGACAGCAAAACGAAAGTGAGAAATCTTTGCTGTGGTACGCCATGGAGAGTTGGCTTTTTTGTTACTGCAGCAAACCTAGTTTACCCCAACTAGTAAAGTGCCTTAAGGAGTGATTGTATTGATTAAATACCTCTTTGTGTAGTGCTTACATGGCAAGCGTCCTGTGGATAAGTGGCATAGTCCTATGGGTGCAACATACAAAGTGTCATTAACTGATACAGGTAAAACTGCCACAGAGTTCAGGGCAGAGAGCTGTTACTTTGTGAGGAAATCATAATTTGTGGGATGTCAGAAGGTCTTTTGCATAGTGTAAAGGATTGGGGGAATTTTGAAGTGTGGAAATAGGAGGAAAGAACTCAGAGGAGGAGGAATTTACAGGAGACAGAGTAAGGAGACAGTGTTATATATGCATGTGGAATTGAGGTGGGCTGAACTGTTGAATATTTTAAACATAAAAATGGAAAGGAAGTTAGAAAAGATGGGCTGAATGAGCATCGTGAAATAGTGTGAATGGGCTGAGTAGGAAAGCAGGAGACCAGTAAGAATAGCTGTAGACCTGAACCACATCTGCCCTCATCCTTATGCCTATGCACTCATTACCACTGCCATTTCCTTCTATGCCATTTCATCTCTCTTTGGCTTTATATGGAGGGTGGTGAGGACCCAGTCACTACTTTGATCAAGCACCTGTACCTGTTTCCTCTCATCAGTGAGGCCCAATGCCTCACTGTGGGCAGAATCTGCTATTAGAAATGGTGGGACTAAGGGTAGGCCACTCCACATCATTCCTGACTCTCCTGTTTAGCTTATGCAAACAACACAAACATCATTTAAAAGTCAAGGCAAGGGAGAAAAAAGCTAATGCCCAGCACTAGTACTAATCATATTCTGGTGGTTATGAACATAATTACTCTGCATTAGCAAGAACACAGGCTATTGTCACTGCCCTGGATTACCTCCCAGAACTTGAAGGTGAGACCCTATTGCTGAAGACAGGATATAGGACTCGAGCAATGGAGCTGGAACCAACTTGGAAGGCTCCTCCCTGAAGTCTAGGTCTCACAGTCCTGGAGGATACTATGTGAGCTGCTAAAGGAGAAAATCAGTCAAAGGAGAAAATCAATCAATGATCCAACCCCAGCTTCAATGCCTAGTAACCACAACAAAGATCTGGCACAACAAACTATAGTGATGTAGTAGTGGCACTTACATCTTGGGGGTAATCAACAGTTACCTAATTGGACTTAAAGCCCTATAAATGGGAAAGAACTCATGTGTGGCACTGTAAACTTAGGCAAATACACATGGCTGGAGAGATCATAGATCTTAGAGAAAACTCTGTTTCATATCCCTAAACAAATGTAATTCCTTACTATATGCTAAATATGAATCCTTATATTTACACACAAGTATCCCAGTCACCACTCATCAAAAAAGCTTTTTACAACAGATGGAGACTATTACAGAATTCCACAACTGATCACACACAGAAAATAAGTATCGGTGAGATACCCAACCCTAGGTGGCACATCTGCAGTGGAACCTCTACTCCTTAAGGCTCACGGAACATAGCAGAACAGGGAGTAGAGAGAAAACTGATGCATCTCTCAACTCTCAATAGCGAAGCTTCCTCATGCAACAGAGTGTGATGCACACAAAAGGCCACAACTGGCCAAAGTGTAGAGAACAAGAGACTGCAGTGTATGTGTCCCTGGATAGGACTCCTATATTAAATCTCACCCACCCAGGGCTCAGGGACCATTGTGGAAGAGGAGGCAGAAAGATTGTAAGAGCCAGGGTGGATGCATAAGGAAACAGAATCTCCAGGCCTCTGGGAATTTGCTCATCTGAATTTATAGCAATGGTTTCAGCATGCACAAAAACCAGGCCGACTCAGTCAGACAAAACCCAGCATAGAACTGGAGAAATGGGCAGCAGTCCCCAATGTTAGATGAAGAACTATTGGCAGCTGATTTCTGCTGGGTGAGGGAGAGATGATTTTTAAGGGCGATACTCTAGATAAGCTGACTAGATTCTAGTGGATGACCTTGTACTGAGGGATATCTGGGTACACAAACTTGACTTTATAGGTTTTAACATATATAAGAGAAGTTGTGAATCTGGTGGGGGTATGGAGGGCAGATTGGGGAGGGGGTATAAAGATTATTAAGATATATTGTATGAAATGCACAAAAGTTGATTAAAAATATACATTGAAAAAAGAAGATTGGAGAGTGATTTCACATGATGGAAAGAAGGTGGGAAGCAATGTGAGAGAGAGCTAGAGGGGATGGAAAGAGGGTGGAGAGAGGAAAACAGGAGGAAAGGAGGGAGGAAGGAAGAAAAGGGGAGAAGGGAGGGAGAGAGGTAAAGAGGAAAATGGGGAGGAGAGGGAGAGCGGGACACAAGAGGAAGGGAGAGAGTAGAGAGAAGAAAGGAGGAAGAAAGAGAGAGATAGGGAGGAAGATAGGGAGGGAGGGAATGAGTGAGGAGGAAGAGAGATCTAGAGAAAGACAGGGAGCAGAACATTTAAAGCAGGGCTGATTTCCTCTGGGTTCTTGGGCATTTGGTGTAGAGCAACTTGGGGGGGAACCTGAAACAGATACTTTGAAGTCAAAGCAAAGTTACTTCTCAGCTACACTGCTGCACAGAGCAGGACTGAGTGAGGAGGGTGTCAAGCTCACAGCCATGAGCACAATGGAAGGAGCTAGTCTCAGGGGATAGATGGAGCATGGGCTCATGGCTAGGTTTTGGTCCTGTGACCCACCTTTCTGAGGTTTTCTTTTTAGTGAAATCAAGGGGCTATTATGGTACTTGCCATATATATATATATATAATAGACTCTTGTGAGATACAAATTAGACATTAGTGTACAAGCATTTTATAAACTGTAGAATGCGTTTTAAAGTTAAATTATTCTGAAAAGTAACCATTTATTTCATCTAGTTCTCTATTCTATTCAGTTTAAATAGCACAGAAAAACAAAACTAAAAAGAAAAACAATACTATATCAGATCCTCTTGATACTAACCTGCTTTTTAAAACCCCAGTGGAAGACACTGATTCTTTGAGAATACAAGTTATGAGGGAACTGCAGGACCCCCATTTTGTAACATGTCTCATTCCTTGGGGTTGGTAAATGGAGGGTGTGCTCCTAGAACTTGATCTTGGTCTAATTATAGCACTTGGCTTGGCCAGCAAAGCTGGTTGGCACTCATCCTGTGTGTCTAGTTGATTAATATAACTGGGGACCAGGGCACCTGAAGTCAGAATGCTGCATTTAACAGGGTTACTGCAGTGCAGGACCTTGTTCCTAAGACAGCCTCGGCTCTGCTGTGAGGACAGACATGAGCTTGTTAGAAATGGTCTAGCACTGCCACCTTCTTTCCTGTGTCCTTCCTTTAATCCTGTAATCAAGTGACATATAGTCATTGGCACTTACAAGGTTGTACACATAAACATCTGAAGAGAAAAAATGGTTATAAAACAACTTTATCAAGATCTGAAGTTAAATATGATTAATCTGAAGTTAAATATGTGATTTTGAACAATGTGTAAATTCTGTGGAACAGTTTCCTTGGTAATTTGAATGTCTTCCATTACCTTGAATAAAGTTGTACCACAATACAACAATGCATGAGTTTTACACAAACTTGATGACGTCTTAGGTTTGAGCATACCATGTATACCACCCCTAGATGAAGAGGCAAGTCGCTTACTCTTGCCATCAGTTGATAAAAGTTCCTTAGGTAGGGTTAATTGTAATTGAGGAAAAATAGGAACTCTATGGGGCTAGAGAGATGGTCAGTGGCTAAGAGCTCTGGCTGCTCTTGCAGAGGACCTTGGTTTGGTTCCCAGAGCCCATATGTCAGCTATCACCTTTCCTTAACTCCAGGTCCAGGGAATCCGGCACCCTCTTCTGACCTCCACAGGCATTGCATGACATGGGTGCACTTATGTACATGCAAGTAAAACACTCATACACAGAAAAAAAAAATTAATTAGTTATAAAGAACTCTATTGATTGCTTGAATAAACAATATTTCAAATAAATATGCATATATGATGCTATGTGCTATAAAATTAATTATACCAAGTAATTGTTAGTTCTTTTTGTAAAAAATATTTTATTTATCATTTTTATTTTATGTGTATGAGTGTATTGCCTGCATGTGAGTGCACCCATGTCGTGCAATGCCATTAATGTCAGAAGAGGGCTTCAGATTCCCCTGGAACTGGAGTTAAGGATGGTTCATAGCCACCATGTGGGTGCTGGGAATCGAACCTGGGTCTTCTGCAAGAGCAGTCAGTGCTCTTAACCACTGACCCATCTCTCCATCCCCACAATTGTTATTTCTAAGAGATAGTACTGACTTTGTTGGTATTTTCATATTTTCTCTATTTAAAAAATTTCCATAATGAACCATGGAACCCTTGAAAATTATTTCATAAAAAACATATCTAGACATGATGGGGAAGGTGCACTCATGAAATCTCAACAGTGTGGTTGCCTAAACAAGACCTGCATATGACACCACCACTGACTGCTCTTGCAGAGGACCTGGGTTCAATTCCCAGCACCCACATGGCAGCTAACAACCATCCTAACTCCAGTTCCAGGAGATCTGATGCCCTCTTCTGACCTCTGAAGGCACTGCATGACACAGGTGCACTTACACACATGCAGGCAATACAATCATACACATAAAATAAAAATAAATAATAAAATATTTAAAAATTCAACATCTATAAGGTCATAAGTAGAAAGATCTATAATCAAATTGTATAATAAAGCCATGAACGAATAAATCAAATATGATACATGTAACGGAGAAGCCAGACTTGGGCACTGCAACCCAAAACCTTGGTGGGCCATGCTCCCAGCAGCCCACAATTCTGGTGCCTGACCCTCACCCAAGGAGGGCAGTATTAAATTAAATCAAGGAGTGCTTTTCATTGCTGATCCATCTCTCTAGGCCCTCTAACCATCAACTTTTCTCAAATAAAGCAACATAGATAAATATGTGCTCCTAACCAGGCATATGTATGGAGAGAGCAGTAAGCTCAGGACAGGCCCTTTCTGCCGAGCTGAAAAATATTTTTTTGTTTCCTACTTTACCAGTTATAGGTCTCCTAACCAGAATCTCGATTGCATCACAGTATTTTGTAACATTCTTTTGCTTGTAAGATCCTTAGCTTTTCTGTCCTGTTGGGCTTTTAGTTCCTTTGACTCACCTTACAACCAGACTGGTCCCTGGGTTTAAATGCTAACGCTAGGTCTGTTCTGAGGGTTTTCTATAACACTTGATTGTGATTCTTCCAATTCTCGAATACTAAAATGATGTTCTTTTTTTTACATAAGGCTATAAATTTTCATGTTAAGTTACTTCTTTGGTCAGTACCTGGGGGAAATTATGAATGAGAGCCCCCTCTTGCCCTACAACTGGGACAGAAATTCATATGGCTGTCTGACTGGCCAACTGGATAGGGATAATTTATGAGCATCTTGTCCAGTGTGGACACATGGCACATAAGAAACAGATCTTCAAAATTCCACTGAAGTTAGGACATCAAGTTTAGGCTTTGACGTCCCCTTTCTATGTCTCATGCCTATCCCTTTCAGGTTCTATCTGGCTCAGCCACCAAAATGGCATTAAGTTTTTGCAAGTTATGGTACTGATTATCCAGTTATATATCTGAATGTCCTCTGTCCTTTACTATTACTGTGTATTTCCTGAATTATCTATTATGGTTTTGATCCTTGAATGCTTTTGAGAGAGGGCTTCATGTATCCCAGGCCACCCACCAACTCAGTGTGGTCAGAGGGGCTTGAACTCTTGATCTCCTGCATCTACCACCTAAATGCTGGGATTACAGGTGTGTATCACCTTGTCAGGCTCTGATTTCGACTTTTTGTCTGGAATATCACTGTGACACAGTCACATTATAATATTGTTAGTTTTACATGTCAGGTTTTTATTAAAAAATGGAAGTATTACATATCCTATGTCCTAAAATACCAAAAGGAACACTAAACAGAAATCTAGCCACATCCCTAAAATGGAGAGAAGGAGAAACACACAGAGATGCAAGTCATTATCCAAACTGGATCTCTGTCTAGATGACCCAGTTGTGTGTGTGTTTTAGGGTTGAAAAACTGAATAAAGGATTAAGAAGATAAGTCAAAGCTGGTCAAGATACTTTTGTTTTTTCCTGATGGAGAAAACTCTTTCAGTCCTTGAAAGCTATTCCTGTGGGATGGTTTTGACTGATAGTGTGGAAATTGCTGTGACTTTTTCTATTTGCTCTGTATGAAGAGACAAAACATAGCTTCATATGCAAACAAATGCAGACATGGCCATCAGTTACCACACTGAAAAACAAGCATCTGTGCTCTGTTGATTTGTCCCCCAGTCTTTCTGGAATAGATGCATACATCTCTCTTTACATTCCAGGGATAACACTCCAATATTTCTCATCTAGACTTTGCAATCATTTCCTCACTGGTCCCTCTGAATCTAGTCACATCCCTTGGAGCCATACCCCCATCCTTCTATCATTGTGCTATATATAAATGCCACCTTCTCATTCAACCAGGCTCCCAGCACACAGCAATTAGTAAGGACTCCTCAGCCGTACTCAGTTCTGTAATGACCTAGACTCCTCCCCTCCTTGCCTCATCCCTGACATGGGAACTATATTCTAATAGCTCCAGGTTAACCCTGCTATCTTTTCTTGGAGTGTTCTTCTTTGCTTTGACTGACTAGCAAATGCCTTCAATATAACTTTCAGGAGTAAAACTAATCAATTTGGAATCATGACTTTAGTAAGTGAAAAACAGTCTCTTAATTTGAACAAAGAGTTTCTTCTCATGACCTTTTTTATAGTGCCATTAAAGTTATATATGGGAATAAATTAAATACCAAAAATAATTATGGTATATAGGCGCCACAATTTGGATTTGAAATACCTCCAAAAAACCCATGTGGCCAAAGCTTGGTCCCCAACCTGACACTGTTGGGGGTGGTAAAAACTTTAAGGAGCGGGGCATAGTGGGAAGTCTTAGGTTGCCCACAGTATGCCCTTAAAAGGAGCAGTGGGGCCCTATTCCCTTTCCTTCCCTTTATGTCCTGGCCATGAGGTGAGTGGTTCTATCTTGCCTTGTGCTGTTGCTGTGATGAGCTGCCTTGCCACAGGCCCAAGAGCAACAGAGCCAAATGATCACCAACTAAAACCTCCAAAACAGCTTACTCAAACCAACGTTTTCTCCTTTGGAGTTTATCATCTCAGGTGTTTGTTATGGTGATGGAAAGATGACTAGGAAAAGGGATATGATATGGAAACTATAAATGATGTTGATTATACTTATAAGAAGCAAATATTCAGAAAGATGCCATAAAAGCAAAAGAAGAAACAAAAGAATGGAGACACAGATTCAGAGATGAGACAAAAAATATCTTTGGTTATGACTGGGTCATAAATTTGTCCCTTTGCTTCCTATCGACAGAGAAAAATTGCGGCAGTACCATAATTCCATATCTACAATATAAGAACTTGCCCCCTGGTTCAGAAACATATAGCTATTCTACAAGGGAATTGCTCTATTGGGACCACAGGAGGAAGTGAGAAAAGTCTAAGAGATGATGCAATGTTGAGCCTTCTAAGCCTCTTCCATTCTAGTGTGTCCTTCCAGTTTGTCTCACTATGTATTCCAGGCTGACCTTGAATTCATGACCCACCTGCCTCAGCCTCCCAAGTGCTGGGGTTACAGATGTGTAACCAGCAACCATACCTGTCTCAATTATTTTTGGTATTTAATTTGTTGCCATATATAACTCCAATTATTTTTTCCAAGATATTTGTTTTATTTTTATTTGTGTGTGTGTGTGTGTGTGTGTGTGTGTGTGTGTGTGTGTGTGTGCGCACGCGCCACATGTATGCCTGTGCTGTTGG
>NW_008347042.1:2468396-2495719 GCF_000622305.1 Nannospalax galili
TGTGTGTGTGTGTGTGTGTGTGTGTGTGTAGTGCGTACCCACAGAGGCCAGAATAAGGATCCCCTGGAGTGAGAATTGCAGGTGGTCATCATCACTCATCATGGATGCTGGGAACCCAACTCCTATCTTCTGGAAGAGCTGCACACACTTGTAACCCTGGGCCATCTCTCCAGTTCCTGTACTGATCTATGACAAAAACTGAGGCACCTTCACCAGCCAATTCAATTATCTATGAAACCCACAGAGGCCAGAATAAGGATCCCCTGGAGTGAGAATTGCAGGTGGTCATCATCACTCATCATGGATGCTGGGAACCCAACTCCTATCTTCTGGAAGAGCTGCACACACTTGTAACCCTGGGCCATCTCTCCAGTTCCTGTACTGATCTATGACAAAAACTGAGGCACCTTCACCAGCCAATTCAATTATCTATGAAATAGTCATGCTTTCATTTGTATAAATTTACCATCTTTGAGACATACATTTTAGAAAAATAAGATGACTGAATTATAGTTCAATGAATCTCCCCTAATAATAACTTCTTCAAAACACATTTTACTATACATTTGCTGAAAAACTACATAGAATCTATGTAATCTATCTTGACCTAAAAAGCAGAGGGATCAGACTGAATAAATAAGAGACAGGAGCAGAAGCAGGGAAATCAGTGAGGTGACAACGGCAGGCCAGGAAGACACTTTGATGGGAATGATGTCAGCATAGCAGTACGAAAATGATGAGTGCCTTAGAACTGAAATAATCACAACAATAATGATAGCAGTTTTACACTGAATTTTCATTCTTTGTCATGTTTTGAATGTGTAGAAGTCAAATTTTTACTTGGCTAACCTTGATTGGATCCTTAAATCCAAATTTAAGTTTCACAATTGACATTTTCTGGTCAATAAAAGCCAAATCTAAGTTAAAAACAAAACACACAAGAACATCCAGACTACAGGTGTGGGAGTTACAGTTTAGGGGGTTCGGAGTTCAGTGTGGAAGGGGATGGGATCCTGGAGGCGGATGGTGGTGAAGACTGTATGTAAATAACTTTAACACTGTTGAAATGCACTCTTGAAAATGATCATAAGGCAAATTTTATGCTATAAATATGTTCCAAATAAATCCAGAAATGCACCTGATGATTACATGATCTATCAGATGACCTTGCAGGGGCAAAACTGATCTCCGACTATGAAGTACCAGAAGCCGCAAAGCCCTGTAGCTGCAGAGGGTGGCGGAGCACTCTGAGCAGGCCTGCCCCTGCACCTCTGTAAAGACCCCTGGGAAGTAGTTTCAGTGTTGGGATGGTAAAGAGCAGGAAAACACTTTCTGACTGCAGTGATTTCAGGACAGATTGCTAGTTGCTATTTTTTTTTCAATTTTATTATTTTTATGTGTATGAGTGCATGTATGTAAGTGCACCTGTGCAGTGCGGTGCCCACAGATGTCAGGAGGCAGCACTGGATCCCCTGGAACTGGAGTTACAGATGGTTGTCAGTTGCCGTTTGGGTGCTGGGATTTGAACCCAGGTCCTCTGCAAGAGCAGTCAGTGCTTTCAATGGCTGAGCCATCTCTCCAGACCCTAGTTGCTCATTTTCTTCACCTTCTTTCTACTGCTTCAACACAAAGACCTCTTTAATATCCACAAAGCTACTTCAAAGAACACTATTTACAAACTGTAACTACAGCAAGTAATTTGTGAACAAAGTAAAAGTTGGGAAATATCCAACAAAGATAACATTTAGAAAACTTCCATTAATAATCAAACACTGACAATATGCCAGTCCATCACGCCGCCTCTACAGGCATAAACAATAGCACTGATGTAGGAGGAGCTGCTTCTCTGCATCTTCCATGGGGCGGGGGGCGGAATGGTGGACTGTGAACACCTCCTCATTGGATTATTAAGAAGTTAGCTTAAGGAGAACAAGGCGCATTCCTGTTTTGCCTCAATGGAAAATTCTGGCGGGGCCATGAAAGGACAGCTGAAGTGAAGTTTCTTTCTACATAAACATCAGTATCTCAAGGCTTGATTGATTAGTGAAAGTAAGAATTTGATCAACTTATTGTTACTGCTTCAGAGTCCAAAGAAAGGTCAAAATGAGCCACAAATATTCTAGTACTCTTTCTAGCAAACTCTTGCGATAAGTTAAAAACAACCCAACAAGATATTGAATTATGTTGACAATAGTATTTCAGACTTGCAGTAATGAAAAACAAACTAAAACCTCAGAAAGATATTAGTAGCAGTTACGTGCATAAGGGAAACAGGCAAATTTTAAATATTTCATCATTTAAAAAGTTTTCTCTAATGAAGGTATAAAGGATAAGTCAAACCTGTTTTAAAATGTGAAGAGATAACTTTGGAGAGCCTATTTTACGTTCCTTGTGTGTGGTTTTAATCCACCATACGTTTAGATATTTTATTTTTGTTGTCCATCACTCTATATCCTGGTAACACATTGAAATGCCTCTTTTCCACTAGACCCTGTTACGATTCCCTGTGTGGTGTTTCCTGCTGTTCCCAGTACACATTACTATGAGATAATTTGTTGTTCCAAAGGAAATGATCACGTACTACAAAGCTCCCCAGGAGGTCTGCTTATTACTAGGACGCTTTTGAAGTTCCCTCAATTATGGAGGAGAAAGATAGTAATACTCTCACCAATTAGTAACGAACTATGGACAGGAAAACATTTTACAAGGATACAGGAAAGAAGGACATGTATTGGTTTGATTTTTAATATGGACTTCTCCAACACTGTGTCCTTTAACAGTTAAATAGGCTGAAATGAATAACCACTGAACAGCATGTAGGGAAGCTATAGGGTAAAAACCAGGGAGGAAGCAGAGAACACTGGAAGCTCAGAGCAGTGTACAGCCTCTGGACAAGAGAAGACAGTAAAGACCAATACAACATTTCAGGAAGGTATTTTCTGTGGCTGAAAATCATAATCACAAACACTAAACCAAGTCACAAGCCCACCCTAAAAGCCAGTGTAATGCATATTTTGGTACATGTATGATGTATGAAAACCAGTGTTTCTTGGAAAATGCCTTTGTAGTGAATTGGGATCAAATCTAAGTCACAAAAGTTGGAACTGCCTGTTGCCAATGTGCAGTCTATGCTGCTGTATGTCTGTCCCTTCAATTGTGCATACAGGTCCAGGCTCACATCAATGAAGCCTTGTCTTCATGTGTTAGAGAAGGACTGAATGGAAAAAGAATGAGGGGAAAGAAAGGGTAGGTGTGACTGTGTATGACTTCACTTTAATAATTACCACGATGACAGATGAGATGGGAAGGCTTTACTAATTCATCATAATTTGTGCAGAGCTCTCAGAAAGAGAAAACAATAGAATGATTTTGAAACCGTCACAGTACAAGTGCATACATGGATGATGTCGGAAAGCATCTGAGAAGTGGAGAAGAGATTTGTGTGAGGCATCAGGAGTTATGAGGCCACAGAACAGAATATTAGAGAACAGACACTGTACACTAGGGCATTTTTTTGAAACCACTTTCACTCCAAAGAGATGCAAGAATTTTGTGGATGAGTCAGCCTGGAAATAATAGGAAAGCAAGTCTGTGATGTTTATAGGAGCAAAGGAGCAACGGTTTAATAATACCCCAGAGGAAATTATCTAGCAAAAAAGCAAATGCTACTGCATTTGTTTGATAACATCCATTAGTGAACACCGTCTGGCAGAAACCAGCAGCAGCCATGAATACACCTTCATGTTAAAACCAGGATGAAAAAAAAAATTCATGAGCTATTCAGATAGTGCATATGTGTAACTAGTACAGGATCAAACACTAATTAACTATAATCTATGTTTGTTAGTGCTTGATGTATTCTGTTATTTAAAGCAGGGTCGACAATAAAGAAATAAAAATAGATGGATAGGAAGGAGCTTGAAGAAGAATCAGTACTTGAATCCCTCCCCACCAAGGCTCAGGGACAATCAGGAAGAGGAGGTGGAATGATCTTAAGAGCCAGGGGTTGGGGAAGAAGATTGAGGCAAAACAGTGTGTTCTGGTAATGACAGGGTTGCTGTACTCATAAACTCAGTAGCTGTGGCTTCTAGAGAGAGAGCCAGTTTTCTTTAAGGGCATGGCCCCTGATAGGTCAACCATAGCACACTGGCTGGCTCCACACTCACGAGTATAAGGGCAGCACAAACTGGACTTGGTGGATTCTTAAAAAAAAAAAAAAAAAAAAGACAAAGAAAAGAGGATGTGAAATTGGGAGGGTTGGTTCTGGAGGAGTTAGGGGAGGAGTGAGGCTGAAATTGACTACAATACATTATATGCATGTATGAAATTCTCAAATAATTAATAAAATATTATATTAAAAAATCAATGTGTGGCTGGGTGTGGTGGCGCACGCCTTTAATCCTAGCACCAGGGAGGCAGAGGCAGGCAGACCTTTGTGAGTTCAAGGCCAGCCTGGTCTATATTGTGAGTTCCAGATCAGCTGGAGCTACAGAGAGACCCTGTCTCAAAAAGATAAAAACCAAACCAAACAAAGTGTGAATTCGGAAACAATCAGGTTAAAAAAAGGGGACCCTGAAGCTAAACGGAATGACTTGGGGTGAGAGCTATTACCCATAAATTTAAGGTTCCAAAAGTTTTGCTTTTTATGGTAAACAGCAAAATACTATTTTTTTGCTACTAATAGTTCCAAATAATCATACTATAAAAGGAGGTCTGTACTAATAAGAAATTCTGAATATTGTTAAAGCAATATAATTGGTCATAATTAGACATTGAAATCAGACACGTTTTCAACAGGCCAGGGAAAACTCAACTCTGATGCAACCACCCCCCTGGCTGCTATGCAGTTTCTAGTCATTCCGCGGAGTAACATATTTAGTCATGATAAAACTTTAGATGAATAAATTATTTTATACAGTATGGATTGAAGAATTAATGAAATGGTATATATGAGTTTTTTTTTTTTTTTAAAGACCCTGTTTCAAAAAGACCAAAAAAAAAAACAAAAAAAAACCCAGCTCTTGCTAATTACATGTGTGATGTTATCTGGTAGTGTCAGGAAAAAAAAAATGGATATTTAATTTTATGTCAGCAGTACCCTTATGAGGCTTGGAATCCTAGTAACAGAGTATGGAGAAATGCTTGGTTTGCTTAAAAAATGCTGCATATTGGAAAGCTGTGACTGAAGAGGCATCTTATAGCTTACATGTTACCACTCTTTCCCAGGCTTTCTGGAAGACATTGTATACATACTGTGTGATGTCTAGAAAGAACGTACTTATGGGCAGGTAAGATGGATCAGCAGGTAAAGGTGATCACTGTCAAACCTGATGACCTGAGTTCAATCCCAGGATCTATGTGGACAGAACTGACTCCTACAAGCATAAGCTGTCCTCTGACCTCCACATGCATGCTGTGGCATGTGTCCTCCAACCCACCACACAAAATATGTAAATAAGTGTTTATTTTTTAAGAATATTCTTAGAGTAAGTGTGTTCATACACAGAAAACGGGGACCCTATGTGTGGTTCTATCTTAGAGACAGTCAGGCATCTATAAAGCTTAGAAATGTGAATCACATCTGCATGCTGGAGCTGGGGTCTCTGGGCAGGTGATCATTTCTCTTGCCCATTTCCCTAATGATCAACTTGCCTGTGAGCATTCACAGAAAGATTCCTTGAGCGTTGCTGAATTCTACTTGAGTAGTCAGTCTTTTTGGGTCACTTCTTTGTCTTCTTGCGATTATTAAGCAAATACCCTAAAGGTACGTTTTATCCCACTTGTATTTCTAATAAACAGTTCTTAAATTTGCAGTGTTTTAGGAACCAATGGATTGTTTGATGTCTTTGTAGTATGCTTTTTCTATGTAATGTGACTATTGCACTCTTTTTCCATTAGTAAAATCCAAGGGTAATGGAATCTGCCTTTGGCTCCCTACTTACTCCTGGTGTATTCTGATTGCTGAGTACTTCCAGTCTATTTTTTAATGTATACTGTTTTAATTAAAATAGCATCTGTAAAAGCAAGAAATGATTCTGAGTTTTATGGAGAAATTCAAGGAACTGCCTGATGCAGCTGCATGCTTTCTATCTGGTCAGGTTATGGTTCATAGCAGAAACTGTCCTTTCATGCAAGGGGGATCAAAAAGAGGTCTACTTTCATGTGATAACATGTTTTCAAGGCCCAAGGTCACAGGGAAAGAAGGCATGTATTGCTCATTTGCACTGCTGGCACAGAAACGGAGCTGAGCCAAGGGGCCTCAGCCCCTCCACACATGAGTGGCAGCCTAGCTACTTACCGGCAGGGCAGGATCCTGACCACGTCATTGGGCTTGTACCCTTCAATGCAAACTGCACAGTTGTCAAAATCGGACTCTGTTTCCTGCAACAGAAGCAGCACAGAGGAGTCTACTTTAGTTCTGTTCTTGAGTAAACACAGCCATAAACCAAAGGAGACCTTGCCTGGAGCCAGCCTTTCAACAGTCTCAGTGCCAATTTTCTTAATCAATAATTCACTAACTGGCTTGTTTCCATTCCTTCCAACCTTCACTTCTTGTTTCCACTGCAAGAGCCTTTGTGAGGGAAACCACTTTCTCATGCTGGTCCTAACATGCTGTATATTACCATTAATGTGAAATATCAAAATCCTGAGAAGAGGAATATTGATTTATAATCTATCCAGGCCTCTGGAATTTAAAGCATAAAATAAATCTAAATAAAAATGGTGTATCTATTTTTTTCTGTAAGTATACCTCTTTTAGTATCTTATAATCTAGTATGTAATAGTGTTGGCACTTTTATTCTCTGATCGAGGAGGGAAAGATATGACCACAATGTCACCTTTAAATTTTGTTATCTGTGTGTGTGTGTGTGTGTGTGTCTGCGCGCACGCATGAACTCTATGGTTTCTGTGTACATATGTGTTTTTGTGTGGAAATATGTAGCACATATTTGTGAAGGGCAGAAGTTGACACTGAAAGTCTTCTAGATTTTTTTCTCCACCTCATTTTTTGAGATAGAGTCTTTCACTGAACCTGGAACTCACTGATTTGGCTAGACTGGGACTAAATATCATGTATACATTTATACCGTAAACTTATGTGCCAAACAGAACTCAGCATGCTGTCCTTGTCAGGATTCCTGGAAAAACTTTCACAGGTCATAATATTAATAATAAAGATTTTGGTTATTATTAATAATAACCAAATTATTATTTGGTTATCATAATAATTATAATTATTATATTATTAAAATATTTGGTTTGTGAATCACTGGAATAAGGTAAGCAAATGTTTGACTGCTGAACTTACGTTTCTTGTTTTGCATTGGGTACTAGAAAGCTTAAACTTAAGAACCCTTTTGTTACATAATTGAACTCCCACCTTTGTGTACTAATTTCATCCTGGCTGTCGATTTTCTTGAATAGATTTTAATAAGTATATTTATTATACACAATAATGAGTTTATGACATTTTTATGCATGTATGTCACACACTTTTTATTTTTCATTGAATTTTTGTGATTGTCATACAATATAGTTTGATAGTATTTAGATCCCCTCCCCTATCTGCACCTCCCCTCATTGCTCCCACCCCCAATCTGTCTCTCAGCTGATGAATGGATAATGTAAATGTAGTACATTTAGACAATAGAGCTCTACTTGGTGGTAAAGAAAAATAGAATCATGAAATTTTCAGGTAAATGGATGGAGCTAGAAACTGTTACACTAAGTGAAGTAACACAGACTCTGAACAACAAGCAGCCTATGTTCTCTCTCATTTGTGGATCTTAGCACCAAATACCTAGATACAACTGTACCTTTCACCCCTCATCAAAGAAGTTTCTTTTTGCAGTACCTCACAGACATTTATTCTCTGTATTTGACCAGAATTCCAGAACTGGTTGAATACAGAGAATAAATGTCTGTGAGATGTTTAACCCTAAGTGTCACATAGTCAATGCAACCTCTACACATAGGATGAATGAATCTCTCACCTCTTACATACTTCTATTTTACTTGTCTGCCACTAACCTCTCCTATTCCTTCCTACCGGTCCATGTCTCCCAAACAGTGCTCTCTTCTGCTTCTAAGATTTTTTTCGTACAGCCTAGATTCTGTATATTTGAGAAAACTTGGTACAATTGTCTTTCTGTGCTTTGCTGATTTTATTTAACATGATGACCTTTAGTTCCATCCATCTTCCTGAAGATGGCGTAATTATGTCTTAATGCCCAAATAACACTCCATTGTGTATATATGGAAGATTTTCTTTATCTAGTCATTTGGTGTTGTTGATGGACACATAAGCTGCCCGTATAGCTTGACTCTTGCTGCACAGTTACTTATAAATTTTTATATTTCTAGACAGTGACTGCATGTAGTTTATAATCACTTAATCTTTAATAAAAACAATGTGGGTATCAGATGCATATAGGACAGCTTTTTAACATCTATTTCTCCTTCCTAGTCTTCTCTCTTCTACTCTGGATGTCAGAAAAAACAGGAGTTTCTTGGAAAGCTCATCACCCAAAACAAGAGACTCTTACCTTGTCACCCTTCCTAATAGTCCTGATTTGGAGCTTGCTGATGGCTTTCTTTGCTGCATCTCCCAATCGGCGCTGAAAAACCAAAAGCTGCTTGTTAATGATAAAGATGTAGAATTCCTGTCTTCATTTCTTATGACATTTAATAAACTAGGGCAATTATCTCTAAAATCATGCACACATGGCATGAATGTTAAGGATGATAGGTAGGAGAGATGGAGCCTGGGGTGTCTGTACAGACTGACCCTAGAAGTCAAAGTCTATGAAAGGAGCTTGGTTGGAGACAATTCCTTGTTCTTAGTGTTAGGTGCACATGACACAGTGTAAGCATATTACACAGAAACTTACTGTCCTAGAGGGTTACTTCAGCACAAGCTGTGTCCATGCAGATTAGCAACTAGCAAAAAACCAAGTCTGTACTAACTTGGCAGTGTAGCTGCTCAGTTTGTGCTAATTTGATGTGGTTGGAACAAATGTCTCTTTCTTGCAGTCAGTTCTCACTGCTGCATATTCCTTTCTATTTGCTCATACAGACCAGACTGAGGCTTGGCTGTGCACTGCTGCATACTACTCCATCACGTTCTCACGTTCTCCCTTATGTATATGTTTGAGTATGCACACATATAAAAAGGGGAGATAGCTCAGTGAGTTAAGTGCTTGCCATGGAAGCATGAGGATCTGAGTCCTGATTCCCAGAACCCACAGAAAAACTGGGGTGGCAGGTCCGGTCTGTAATCTGAGTGCTAGGAACTAGAGACAGTGGGTCCCTGAGCCTCTGACCAGTCAGTCCAGATAATCAGCAAACTCCAGTTTCAGTGAACAGACCTTACTTCAAAAAATAAAGTGAAAATCGAAAGAGAAAGACAACTGACATAGACCTCTGACTTCCACACACATGTGCACATGTGTGTTCACCTTCATACATTCACCACATACACACAATATATGTATATATGAAAAGAACACATTTATCCAACATACACACAATACATTGAATATGGAATTCAGGTTAGCAAACAATTACAAATCACATGCCTGGTGAACGATCACTACTTATGTCAAGAAAGTCTATATCATGCCCCATTTTTTGGATAGAGAAAATTGCTATCTTAATGAACCCTGAAATGAGAAGGCAGCAGGGAGGGGGCTGGTCAGGAGTTAAATTTTAATCTGTTAAATAAGAAAAGGATTTCTGTGTGCGCTTGCAAGTTTTCCACATGTTTTTTCTTCACCCTCAGCATGTGTATTTCTGGCCCATAATATACAGTATTTGCATCAGTGATGCATGTTGGGAGGATTAAAATCAATAGGGAATTGGTTTTGCTCTGTTTGGAATTTAAAATTCCCACTCAATCCTCTTCATGTTTTTTCTGTGTTAAAATTTAAATTTTTCTCTGTGGTTCTGGAGATTGAATCTAGGATCTCATGCATGCTGGACAAGAGTTCCACTGCTGAACTATGTCCACAATACCCTTCTCCTAAAAATACTGAATATATTACTGAACATTTAAAATGCCTGAGGCACCCTGCTAAAATACTTACATAATATTTCCTTTACCCTTAGCACAACACCATGAGAAAGGAAGTATTCTTCAGAAAGAACTGCAACTTACAGAGCTTAGGGACATTGTACAATATAACACAGCAAATTGGCAGCCACACAAATATCAAGCAACTAGCCAATCAATCTGCTGGCCATACAAAAGAATCTGTTAAGAACTTATGAATTTCCTTCATAGCACTGAAGCAGAAAAAGAGCTATTCTTATTATTTTCTCACTGATATTTTGTCCTTTACTTCAGAAATAATATTAACATTGTAAAATTTTAGTTTCATTTTTTTAAATTGAGACAGGGTTTCACATATCCCAGAGTGGCCCCCAGTTCACTATGTAGTTAAGGATGATCTTGGATTTTATTTATTTATTTATTTATTTATTTATTTATTTATTTATTTATAGACAGGGTATCCTTGTAAGCCCCATGTGGCCTGGAACTTCCTATATAGGCCAGACTGGCCCTGATCTCACAGTGATTCACCTGGCAGAGGCTTCCAAGTGCTGGGATTAAAGGTGTGCACTACCATGCCTGGCAACCTGGGACTTCTGATCTTCCTGTTGGATGACTGGCATGTGTATCATGCCTGCTTTGTGCAGTGCTGGGGATCAAACCCAGGCCTTTGTAAATGCTAGGCAAATACTTACACAACTGAACTACATTGCCAGTCCAATACTGGCACTTTAAACAGAAGTGTATGCTTTGGTTGTTTCCTAAAAGAAGTTGTATATATCTGAGACTTATGAAAAAGTCCATGAATAAAAGGGAAAGTTAGGAAAACCTGTAATGATAACTACTAAGGGGAGGAAGAAAAGGGAGAGGGATCGTAAAGAACTGAGGAGAGACAAGCAGGACCAGTCTTTCCTCTGTCTTCTTTGTCATCCTTTATTATTGGCTCAAGCCACTTCTTAAGAAGCCTCACCTGGATATCTTCCAGCAAGATTCCTCTAATCTACACCCATTAATGCCTTTTACCTTTAGAGTACTGTGCCATTGTAGTCTGATAAAAAAAAAAGGTTTACTGTTATTTTATGTGTTTTAAGTGTTTTGCCTGCATGTATGTTAGTGCACTACATACCTGCATTGTCTACAGAGGGCAGAAAAGAGCATCATGTCTCCTGGAACTGGAGGTACAGATGGTTGCCAGCTGCCATGTGGGTGCTGCGAATCAAAACAGGTCCTCTATAAGAGCCAGTGCTCTTAACCTCTGAGCCATCTTGCCAAGCCCAGATATTTGATTTTATGACCAAACTCTGTTACACTTTATTCAAGTAAGCTCCTTGAAAGTGGATCTGTGTTTATTTTTGTATCCAGCATGCAGAATAAAGCTGTCTTCATTAACTGGCATTCAACCACTTAACATACACGTACATGCACACACACACACACACACACAATCACACATAAATTTTGTCTTTTTGTGTTTTGAGACAAGGTCTTACTCTGCAGCCCAGTTGGTATTGAACTCATGATCTACTCAGTTTCATGACTGTTATGATTGGAGGCATGTTCCACCAAGCCCAGCCAATACACATTTTCAATCATGTTTTCTATACAAAATACATTTCTGGATTTTAGAAAAATGAAACTGAAAATAAATAAAAAATTCCTGTCCACTGTATCTTTTCATCTAGAAAATATCCCATAAAAGATGAGTGAATAAAATATTCAACCAATAGATTTTTAAATCAGGGAAGTATCCTGAAAAGTTTAGTTAATGGTGAAATTTACAAATAAATCATAATGATACACATGATAAGGCAGCAAGGTTGAGTTCCCTGACTGGTGGCTTCTTTGACTAGTGGCTATCTTCTGCTGAAGAAGAATGGGAAAGCATTGAGGGAAGGTTTTAGTTCTCAGAAGCAATTGCAAGCCTGCAGAATATTTAGAATAAGAGATATGAACCTCAGATGAACAAATATTGGTCATGTTTCTTTTTTTTTAATTTTTAAATTTTTATTTTTTATTGATTTTTTTGTGTATTTCATACAGAACATCTGTATGATTGATTGTCCCAATCAATCATCTTTATACCCCCACCCCAAATGGCACCCTCCCATAGCCTCCCCCTCCCACTGGAGCCCATATACCCTGTCATTCCTGTTACTGCCCACTGTGTTGTTAGTGCCCCCAGCTGCTCCCTGGTGCAAGTCCATCGACTCCATCTAGTCAGCCTATCTAGAGTCCCTTGTTTTAGGAAGATCAGCTCTTCTTCATCTAGCAGCAATCGGTTGCCAACATTCCTTTAGATAAGATTGGGGTCTGCTGTTTATTTTCCAAGTTCTATGCTGGGTTACTGTCTGTCTGAGTTTGTGTGGGACTTGTATATGCTGATACCTATGGCACAGAATCATATAAGCCGGTTCCCAAGAGCATGTAGGACTCTGTTTCCATATGGTCATGCCCATCCTTCCTGGCTCTTACAATCTCTCTGCTCCCTCTTCTGCGATGGTCCCTGAGCCTTGGGTGGATGAAGTTTAATAAAGGGGTCCTGTCCAAGGACCATTATTCAGCAGACTCTTGATCTCTACACTTTGGCCATTTGTGACCTTTTGTGTTCCTGGCCCTCTGCTGCATGAGGAGCTTCATTATTGAGAACTGATTCCTTGGTGTCCTCTTCTTTATCCCTGTTCTATGTTCATCTTGCTTTTTAAGAGTTCAGAAAACTTTGCAATTATGCTTAATTGGTATCCTATAATGTTTGTGTTTAATTCGCTCACTTAAATTACTTTTGTTTCCAAAGAACGAGCAGAGTAATTAGGTGGAAAATAATATTTTTAAACAAAAGCCATAAATTATACTTAAATGCATCAAAGTATTTTAAAAAGCAGGTAAACTAGAAGTAATCTTCCTCTTTCCTTCCTTCCCTTGCTCATTCCCGTCCTCCCTCTCTCCCTCCCTCTCCTTTTTCTCTTATTCCCGTTTGGTTTTATTGAGTCAGGGTCTCCTTATGGAGCCCAGGTTGGCCAAGAATTCCTAATCACCCTCCATCAGCCTCCTGAGAACTGAGTTTACAGGCACATCCCCATGTGCTACCACATCTGACTGGAAATGTCTCCAAAATCATATTTCAATTAGAACATTTTTTACCAAATGAAATATGTCCTTCTTAAATATGGGCAAGTAAAGTTAATTCAAAAATGACTTTAAATTTTAGCTATGTATTTACCTTTACTTCTGTCTATATCTACAGAAAAAAGGATAGCTTTCTTTTTTTGGTGGTCCTGGAGTTTGACCCCAGAGTCTTGTGCATATTAGGCAAGCATACCATCATTGAACTATATCCCAACTGAAGTTTGAAAAACATTCCTCTCTTCTAAAGGAAAGGTTCTTGCTGCATCCTTTAAAAGGAAATTGCAAGCTGCATTTCTAGAAAAAAAATAGTGAAGTTCATTCAGAAAATGCAAAAAGCTGATCTTAAGGTATCTGGGATTATGACTAACAGGATAGTTAATGCTTAGGGAATTAGAAAGACAAGTTCTGTTACTGGCATTTGTGTGAATGACTTCAGCCCAGGGACATAAAAGTGGTTTAGTGAAGGGTAAAGTCACTTAGGAGATCAGCTTCCTAAATTGCCAGAATTAACAGATTGAGAGGCAGTAAAAGAGAAAAAAAAAAAAAAAAAGATGCTGGCATCATGAAGTCTAGGAGGCCTTCCTTCCCAGAAGTCCTGAAAACTGTATGGCAGGAACTTAGGAATTACTTTTGCAAAAACTATCTAGTCTTCACTCAGGCCTGTGGATGCCTAGTGAATAACTCACAGCAGGATAAACACTTGCTACCTCTGTCTTCATTTTGTGTCTGGCCCCATTACATCTTAAAATTTTGGATCAGATTCCTGCTTGACTCTGCCCATAGGTACCTTAATCATTTAAGAAGTATTCATCTAAAGCTGTAGCTTTAAGCACAAAGGTACTAAGATAAGGTGACTAAGATTTGGGGCTGGAAAGATAACTCAGTGATTGCTAATCAAGCATAAGGATCTGCATTTGGATCCTTAATACCCATGTAAAAAGCTGGGTATGGTGGTGCACATGTCTAATTCTAGTTGGGGACAAGCATATCTTGGGGGCTCACTGGCTAGCCAGCCTAGCTTAAATGGGAAACTTTAGGCTCAATGAGAAAACCCATATCAAGAAATAAGGTGGAGAGCAGTAGAGGAGGACACACATCAGCCTCTGGTCTACACACACACTTACACAGGTGAGTGCACACACAGTACACACAACCACACACACACACACACACACACACACACACACACACACACGAGCAACTAAGATTTGCAGGGGCATCATGATAGCTTGTCAACTGTTAGGCTTTCTAACATCCTGTCCCATAGTGTGGGATTGCAGCCTGGCAGGTTCTAGTCATTGCCCTAATCTGACTAAGAACACTAAGTCTTGAACAACGGGCTTGCTCTCCTAAGCAGGAGAACTCGTCTCATAGTGGGAAGTGAATTGCCTCTTGAGTGATGATGACTTTAATTTTCCCAGAGAAACAGTCCTAAGGTAATGATAAAGCAGACCACTGTTTGCCCAAGATTGGGTGACTAAGCATGTGTCTTGCCCCTTCTTTGTCTAACCTTAGAGCATGTGTCAATACTCTTGAAGACAGGACTAAGAATGCTTGATCCCCCTTGTCTTTCCAATCTACCTATGTTGAATGAACTCCTTTTCTGCCCTTCACTGTTAGCTTTGTTTGTTTTTGGGTGAGTGGCTAGACCTGATTTGTTGAATTCACCTGAAGTCATCTGGGTGAATGGCTGGATCTGATTTGTTGAATCCACCTGAAGTCATGTTCCTTATAACCTTGGCCTGGTAGCAAAGGTAGGAACATTATTTCATTTCATAATCTGAAAAAAAAAGCTATCCTAGATTCATTTCCCTTTCCTTGCATTTTCTTGAACCAAGGTCATTCCACACACATACATCTCTTTTGAGGAGGAGAAGGGCACCATTTTGGTAGAGACTCATGAAAGTCATGACAGCCTGTCCCGGCAGCATCTCAGAGACACAGGAGACTCAACTTCTGACATATGCCATGTACCATACAGTGACTATGGGGCCAGGCAGCACTAATTGATCTTTTTCTGTAAGAGTTCTTGAATAATAGAATAAGGGGAAAAGCACCATAAAATTTTTAAAAAATGCTACATCCATTTGCATGTAGTCAAATATATATGTATATGGAAATATAAATCTGTATTTGTTTTGTATGCACTTGTACATGTGTATGCTTGTGAATATGCATGTGGGTGCACGTACGTGCTGCATGCATAGGTATTGTGTAAGGTACATATGCACATAGGTGTGCATGTGTGAGGAGGCCAGAGAATGATCCTCAAGTGTCATCTACCATATTTTTTGATGCTCTCTCATGGGTCTGGAGCCTTAAGGGGAGGCAAGACTGACTGGCCAAATAGCCTCCAGGATCTGACTGTTTCTAACTCCCCAGAGCTGGGATTACAAACATGAACCACCATGTTGGGCTTTTCTTTTCTTTTTTTTTTAAATGGGGATTCTGGAGCTTGAACTCAGGTCTTCATACCTGCAAGGCAAGCGCTTTACAGACTGCTCTTTCCTCAGTTTTTGTATTTCTTTTCACGTGACATGAAAATCACATGGAGAAAAAAATTATCCTACTCTCCATATTTTAAAAAACGTACAACTTTCAACCAATGTTTTATATTTCCAAAGTGCAAATTAAAGAAATTACAACAGCCTCTTGAGTGCTAGTATGACAGGCTCCTATCACTTTGTGTATTAAAAGTTTTTTTTTATTTATTTATTTATTTAATGTGTATGAATGCTTTGTCTGCATGTATGTAAGTGCACCCACATTGTTCAATGCCCATGCAGGCCAGGAGAGGGTGTCAGGTCTGCTGGAACTGGAGTTACAGATGGTTGTTAGCCACCATATGGGTGCTGGGAAACAAACCTGGGTCTTCTTCAAGAGCAGCCAGTGCTCTTAACTGCTGAGCCGTCTCTCCAGCCCCATCATTTCTTTTTTCAGTGTTAGAGATGGAACCTGGGGTTTCTTGCATGCTGTACAATTGAGACGTAATCTCAGCCCCCAAAACATCAACATTCTTAATGAAATGGCCCTGTTATAGTTTGGATATGAGTGTTCCCACAAAGGTTAATGTGTAGAAGGCTTGGTCCCCAGCTAGTGACACCATTTACAGATGATCATGAGGATGCTGACTTCATCAATGGATTCATTGATGAGTTCATAGCTGAATGGACTAGGTAGATCATTTCTTTTTTCATTATTTAGATGATACTTTATTATTTTTTGTAATCAAACCTATGAAGTTAAGACCTTATGTATTTGATAATATGATACCCTTTTACAAATGAAAAAAAAGTAATTTTATGTTTCTGGACCAATATGGTTTCTAATTTTTGTTTAATGTATTCAACATGATAACCTTGGTATAGGGTAGATTCTCTCTCTCTCTCTCTCTCTCTCTCTCTCTCTCTCTCTCTCCTGTCATTTCCTGGTTGTTGTGAGATACTATATGCTCCTGCCACCACAATGTCTGACTTGTGACAGGTCCACAGCTATGGAGCAAGCTGACCATGAACAGGAAGCCTATGAAATCATGAATCAAAATAGCTTTTGTCTTAGATGTTTTATCACAACAATGAATCAATAAAAAGGGACTGTTAGAAGCCCCAATAAAGATTTTGTTGCTTTGGTAGTTGATTTCTCCTGTCTTTGATTGTGTTTGTTCTGTTTGATTTTAGTTGTGGTGCTCCTGAAGACTGAGTCCAGGGCATCACGTGCTAAGCGGCTGCTCGCCCACTGAGGTATATCCTTAGCTCTGTCTTTAGGTTTTTAACTGTACTAAGTACAGAGGGGGAAGGAAAATGATAGGCTGTTGTTAGTCCCAGTTTTTCCTAGAGCCTGAAATAGAGGATGTTCACATGGGGACTTGAAGTCTACCAAGAAATGGAATTTTTCCTTTGTGATTCTCAGTTAAAGTTATGGTAATGGAAGATTTAGGGAGCAGCTCAGGTAGACTGAGGAAGAACAGGGGATGTGTTTCAGCCTTTTCTTTCAGGGGTAAATCCCACCTCATTTCCTTGCTGGTGCTTTTAGGGAGGTTTTCTAACCTTTGTAATTCCAAATCATGCCTTTTACTAAAAATTGTCAGGAGTGGGGCACCTTGGTAATGAGATTTATTCATCACTTTGATCTAAACAGATACAAGAAAACATTTACCAAGGTTACTTTTATTTTTTGACATTAGTGAAGATAAATTGCCTATGAAAAATACAGAGCTATATATTAAAAGAAAAAGTGCTATAAATGTCCACAAAGACATTAAATGATGACATAGCCCCATCTCACTCACATAAATTAGTGATCCTCCAGATATCTAGGAAACTGGGGAAAATAAGTCATCTTCTTCATCTTCTTTGAATGTTGTGAAGGTGATAACATCAAAACAAGACAAAATGGCAGGGGCACAAGGTCATCAAAACAGTGCTGCTGCTGACTCAGATCTCTCAAAGTACAGGGCTTTGGTATGCTGAGTTATTTGAACTAAAGGAGACCTGGACACCTCAGAAGCAGCCTAAGAATTAAGGTTTCCCATCAGAATTTTCCTGTCACCCCAAAGGGAGTCATAGAAACCTTAATTCTTTTTCTCCAAGGTGAGCTGTAAGAACTAGAATCCTGCCTGCCAGAGCAAACCATGAAACCTACAACCTACACTTTCTCTCCTCTACCTTGAAGGTCCCCATTTCTGAGAAGTCTTGCGGAATGCTGCATAGAAAAATCCAAGAAGAATCTGAACAGACTGACCTTGCTGTCCCGTAGCCAGTCTACCACCAGTAGATCACATTCTTTACCCAACCACAGTTTTGTATGGCTCTCCATTCTTCACTGACCCTAAGAGTAAAGGTGGACAGTTTTCCCTGGATCTTTTGTCTTCATTTTTCAAGGCTCCCAAGCCATATGTAACTTTGATGGAGTCTATTTGTTATGCTATTGTTAACTTTTTGTGTGTATTACTGGTGTGTTGGTCATGACCCATGTGATGGGCAATGAAAGGCACTGGCTCTCCTCTCCATCTCTGTAGCACATCAAAAGTGAGTATGTGTTCCCTCCATCTCATTTGGTTGGATCACTGTGCTACATTTTCTCCCTTTTCCCCCTAAGAACTCTATTTTCTATGTGTGGTGCTTATCATCATCACTATAAACAAGTGAAAAAAAAAACCCAAAAAACTAAGCTTTTTTATCTTCTAGGTGAACCTGCAAAGTAAGTCATCCCAGTCATCTGGAACCACATGTGGTCATAGGTGAATCAGACATTTTCCTCCTGTGTTCTTTTACATAGTAATGATCCTCTCTGCCTCGGGTGAAAGACAGAAATGGTCACAGAAGCCAGTCCAATGGCTTTTTATGATGTAGATAGACTATTTTGATAGCTGTGATAAACTCACAGAGCAATGACTTATATAGCTCTGTGGATGCACAATGTGAAATAAAACTATGAGAGTTAATTTGTTTGTGAGAGGTGATGTAGAAGAGATCACAATGCTAGTTACCTCATTCAATACTGCTTTGTGGAAAGGTTCACTTTTGCCTTTCATGTCCCCTGAGGGCTTGGCATTCTTTTTAATAGAGCAGTTTCAGGGACAATACGAATTCTTATTCTTTAGGAGATAGACACTTCTCTGCCTAGACTTTCTTTTGGTGGCTGATACTCAGAAACTTGTTCCTCTTTCATTGGAAGTTCAGTTTTTTAGATTCCATTACTTCTCTTATTCCAACATAGCTTACACACCAATATCAACAAAAAGAAATCAAATGGAATGAACTGTACATATGCACTTCATAGTAAAAAAATGCTCCCAGGGTGGGAAAATCCTTCCAGAAAAGTTGCTTGACTATCATAACCAGGCTTTACATAAAACAAAACAATACAGGTCTGGTTTCCTTGAATCAACCTCAAGGTTGATTTAGTTCAGGAAACTAAAAAAAAATCGTTTAGGTTATCTACTCTGCTCATATTTGAAATAGTTCTCATGTGTAGTAAATTGTGAGGTTTCTAGGACATGTCCCAAGTTCTCATGTCTGAGATGACAGTGAGACAAATCCCAGAGCATTTTAAGCACACAGGCTCATGTGCTCTGGCCATGACAGGGATTCTGCTTTCTGGGTGTGACAGTTAATCTCAACTGTCAACTTGATATATTCTAGAATCACTTGGGAGACAGGTTCTGGGAATGTGTCTGTGGGGGATTGTCTTGATTACACTAGTTGAGGCAGGAAGACTCACTCACTGTGGTTGGCTCCATTCCCTGGGCAGGGATCCTGGGCTGTATAAAATGGAAAAGGTGAGCTGAGCACAGACTTTCATCACTATCTGCCTCCTGACTATGGATACAATTGACCAGCCACTTCAAGCTCTGTTTCCTTGACTTCCCTGCCATCGTAGACTGTACTCTCAGATCGTGGTCCAGAATAAACCCTATCTTTCTTAAGTTTATTTTGTCAGGGTATTTTATCACAGCAACTAGAAATGTAATGAAGACACTGGGTGTGCTATGCTGCAGGGTCTTCAAAAGCACAACAGAAAGTCTTCAGGCAGAAGTGCCCCATGTGGGGAATGAGGGGCAATTGCCACCTTGGCCTTTTGGCAGGGAATGGAAAGTTATCCATCAAGCATGGTACTTAGAATCAAGGAACTGTTATGAACTTGTTTCACCTCCAAATTCAAGAAGAGATCACTAGATGGTAGGCAATGCCTTGAATGGATAGCATCCTCTTGAATGGGTAGCATCCTCCTGAATAGGTAGCATCCTCTGAGAAGGCTCCTGAGATACCAACTGACCTTGAGTCTCAAATTCCAAATATCAGTGCTGAATGGCAATGGCATCTTCATTTTACTGCTAGGACTTTGGTAAGGTTAAGTTTCTTTTGTACCTCAAGGCTATTTAAGAAGTTTCTTAGTCTGGAGGAAGCCATTTTTGACTTCAAATCAGCATCATGAAAACCAACCCTGAAAAAAATAAGTTAATATTTCCTTCTTCCAAATTCATTACTTCAAAGATCTTTTTAAATCTTGATTCTGGAATCAGACAGCATTCTCAAATACATGAATAGAATTGTAGTCAGATGACATCTGCCTCCTAAGTTTTAGGACTGGCCTTGTCATTGGAGTATGAGATCTCAGGCTGACCTAGAGGGTGTCCAGGCTGTGCAGTATAGAAGTCCACACTGATGGCATCAGTGTGATGTTTCCTGAAAGTACTCATGAACATCTCCAGGGTTTGTGATGAGAGACAGAAAGACCTTCATGGTATTTAAAAGACACTGTTACATTGTTAAATGAACAGAAGAGTGTTTTCCCTAATCATGATCTTAATCCTTTGAGGCAAAGGAGTTTGTAGCTTCACCTTCTCTAACCCTCTTGGAGCCTGTGCTAGTGCCCTGCTTTTATTTATTTGTTTTGTGTGGTGCTGACAGTTGAATTCAGGCCTTTATGTAAGCAGAAAAGTGCTCTGTCATTGAGCTGTATATCAAGCCTGTGTCCTGCTCCTTTAACAGGTGGAAATGTGATAGAAAAAGTCTTCACCTATGCATCACGTTTAAGTGGTCTTAGCTCCTGAAACTTCATCCTTGACAGATGTGATAGAAAAGGCTTCACTTATGCGTCATTCTTGAGTCTGGTCCTGGCTTGCTTTGACTTGTTTGACTATGGCCCCTATCTTCATGAGTCATGTCTAGTTCATAACTCCCAAGCTCCTCTTCATTGACTACTTTGGCTTGTTCTTTTGCTTCCTCATCCTGCCCAGCCTAGAGACTAGACTGACCTCAGTCTCATAGAAATCCACCTGCCTCTGCCTCCTGAGTGCTGGAACTAAAAGCATATGCCATCATGCTTGGTTAAACACCTCATGTTTAAGTGGTCTTAGCTCCTGAAACTTCAACCTTGACAGTATTCTAGACATCACCTAGCTGCCTTGGGGTGACACATTTATGAATGATTATGACACAAAGTATTCTGGGCTTGAACAGAGAAGAGAGTCACTGAGCTGGAAAGTGTTACTAGCGAATTGACTCCCTAAAGGTCTTAAACAGACTCATAGTCCAACCCATTTGAGATACTTCACTGGTATCTTGGTTAAGTATCACAGCATCAGAAATGGGGAGCAAGCGTCCATCCAACACCTGGAGTTCTGTGCAAAGAGCTCGAAACTAGACTCAGGCACACACAGTTCATTTGACAGACCAAGGTCTTCAAGGAGACTGGATGCAAGAAAAGTTGATGGGTCTATACTAAAGATAGCTCCAATAGCAAGTCAGGTGGCCACAGAGTAGATACCCATGAACAGTGGATCCATCGGGTGCAGGCTGTGCTGGTCTCTGCAACCAGCCTCCATGTTTCATTCCCTCAGTGTACCCACATGGATTGGGACAATGGTTTTAAAGCAAGCACATTTCAATAGTGACAAGAACTTGGAAGAAAATAAAACAAATACAGCAAATTTTATAATCCAGGGAGAAGTACTGGGGAGAATAAATATGAGACTAAGTCATATTTGTGTATCCCAAGCTCCCTTAGACATCTTCTCATGAGCACCCGCGTTGTACATGAGACCTATGTCTCCTGATGATTTAAAAAAATATATTCTTTTATTTGTGTGTATGAGTATCTCTCTGTGTGTACGCCATTGAGTGCAAGTGCCTTGGAGGCCAGAAGATGGTGTGGGATTCCCTGGAGCTAGAATTACGGATAGTGTGGGCTGCCTGATGTGGGTGCTGGAATCCCAATTCTGTTTCTCTGTAAGAACAGGGAGAACACTTAACCACAGAAACATCTCTCCAGCCCATGTCCTGAAGATTTAAATAGTATCCACATACCAATGTTTCCCATGTTCCTATATCCATCTCTGACTTTTCTCCTGAGCTCCAGCCTTGTATTGAAAGACCTACTGGGTAGTCCCACTTCAATATCTATTAAACTTCTATATTTAATATAGCCAAACTGAAGTTATTAACTCCTAAGTCCCTCTGGATCTCTTCTGTCTCTCCCACTTCAGTAGATGCTAGAGGCTGATCTAATTGCATCCTTGATTCATCTGCTCCTCTCAAACATATGGCAACCATATGACTTCTCAATTAAACTGGCTTGAGAGTAAACCATACTCTTGAGAGTAACTGAAGAGTTAATTATAGGTTGTGTTATATATAATAAGAAATAAACACTTGTTCTTTATCCTCGTTCCTGGTTAGAGCCTCTAAATCTTTGTGATTTACTGCTTGGAGTGGTACAGGCGAAAGGAGTCTTGTTATTCAAAGCAAGTCCCTTTAGGCTGGCAAGATGGCTTAAAGGGCACTTTCCATGCAAGACTGACAAGCTGAGTTCAACCCCTGGAACCTACATAAAGGTGGGAAGAAAGAACCAACTCCAAAAAATTGTCCTCTGATCTCAACATGCGTGTCTCCCTATACACATCACACACACAATAGTACATAAAGTTTAAAAAGCCTATTTCTTTTTTAAAAATATTTTTATTATTTTAGAATCTTAAAGCCTCTTAAAGGCTTCTAGATAGGGGGAGAAAACAAATTTATCCATCATTTTAGAACAATAGCGGGTTGTCTCCCTTAGCTACAGGTGGACACTACAGTACTAGAGACCAAGATTTGAAGTCTTACATCTGAGCAGCACTTTCTGCTTAGAAACAAAATCATCAATGAGAAATGATTGTATAAATAACATTTTATATGGACTTAAGCCTAATAATGTCTGGGAAGTGTAAGCCCTTGAACTATTAAAGAAATATACTGATTGCTTTAATCTTTGGTTATACATTCCTTTTGGGTGTTTAAGATGATACAGTTGGCCCACCTAGGCTTCTAGATGGGGGTAAAAAACAAATTTATCCATCATTTTAGAACAATAGCTGGTTGTCTCCCTTAGCTACAGGTGGGCACTACGGTATTGCAGACCAAGATTTGAAGTCTTACATCTGAGCAGCACTTTCTGATTAGAAACAAAATCATCAATGAGAAATGATTGTCTAAATAACATTTTATATGGACTTAAGCCTAATGTCTGGGAAGTGTAATCCCTTGAACTCTTAAAGAACTATACTGATCACTTTAATCTTTGGTTATACTTTCCATTTGCATGTTTAAGACGATACAGCTATCAAAGTGCCTGTAAACAAATCCTGAGTCCATCACTCTAGAGTCCAGCATTGGCAGACAAAAGAAAAATGAGGAGGAACCCAATAGAGGGATGCTTTTGGACACTCTCATCAAGAAATCCCAATAGACTCTGATATGAATATTTTGAAATTTTTTGTGTTCTGACTTTTTTCTGGTTCCCTATCTAGAACTTGTAATGCTAATTACTCTTGTCTTTATTGCTCCTTCACATCCCCTATTCACCAGTCAAGGACTTATTTTCTCCCTACAGAGAAGAGTTATGCAATTTGGGAGTCTTTTAGACCCACTGAAGGGGTACCCCAATTGCCTCACCCTGCATCCCTGTTCAGCATGGAAGGTGCCAGAGCGGTCTGCGTCCTGATTTCCTATTGGCAATTTGGATAACCTCTTCAGAGGATGGTGTGATAAGAATAGGAGGTAGGAACTGGCTAGGCGGTTAGGGTGACAGTAGTGTAAGTGTTTTCATCAGGTCTCTTTCTCCCTCCTGCATGGTCTAGTACAACAGGTTTAAAGTAGGATATATTTTATATTCTGTATTTATTACACAGAAACTTAAAATATGTCCCTAATCTGACATTTTGGCTGCTTCATCTCACTGTAATCCAAACCCTTCACTGGTCACAGTAACCACTGACTTATGCTTCAGTGGTCTATTTTAATGTGTATTCCCAGTGATAGCTCTACAGTATGTGCTTTATGAAGGCCAAGCCCCTGTCTCTGTAACTAATGTGGAAATAACTTTATGTATATTTATAGACACGCAGGCACTTCTGGAAGTACACAAAGGGGAGTTTAAACTTTCTTCCTTTGGGAAAGACTGGGAGAGAAATGCTAAAGGGAGTTTGGGATGGAAAGAAGATTTACATGCACACCTTTCGTTTCTTTGTTATTAATATTTTTTGCTCTGTCCATATATTAAAACATAGGACTATACAGAATATTATTTTCCAAGAAAGTCAGATTTTTCTTCAGTGTAGTTTTTATATTTGTTTTTGTTTGAGACAGGACCTCACTGTGTTGTCTAGACTCACTTTGAAATTGCAATCCTCTCCCTTCAGCCTCCCAAATACTAAGGGTACAGGTGTGCATCACCATGCCTAGCTTGATATATTTATGTCTTCCTTTTTCTATAATTCTAGAGAAAAGATGGAAAATGATTCCATCTTGTTTCAAACTGTCTTTCATAAGAGCTAAAATTTCCCTTACTAGATTTAAATATATGGAAACTACATAAGCATTGAGCTATTCACATTTTAGGGGGAAATACTATTTTCCAAGAATTATTTTGACCATTAAAGGTGACTTAACTAACATCCTTGTAATAATGTCACACATTTCTTATCTGATACTCCCAGCATGCCTATGGAGTTGGCATGATGTTATTCTGACTTAACATGTAATGAAACCAGGGCCTGGATTGGGGAAGCAGCTCATGCAATGTCATACCACTAGCTATCATAAGGTTTGATCCACACCCATCTGACTCCCAAGCTAGTGCCTTTAACCACTGCCCTGCTTTAGAAAGCACTGCACATTAGCCAAACAACTCCACTTTCTGTTGTTGCCCTTATTCTTCATGTTACCATCTGAAAGACTATGCTGTGAACACCTAGCAAATCTCACTTCATGGAAACTGTATTACAATGACCTTCTCTGGGTATAGTGAGGCCTAAAAGGTGTCATAATCATGTAAGATTCTGGGACTGTCCTTTCCAACTGAACCACATGGAGACAAGCTGATACAACATGTGTATTCAAGTTCATAAGTTCAGTTCCTCTTCCAACACCTGCTGGGAGGATATTTCCAATTTGACATGAACTCCTTTGATAGTCTATATCAGGCTGTGATCCTATAAAGAACCCAAAAGTCACTCCTTCTGAAGGTCAATAATGCCTTAATAAAAATAAATGTTTTAGGTTAACCTGCTTTTTAAAGCTGCAGCTTGCACAGCTGTAACTTTCTGTTGAGCAAAGCAGAACATTGTGCATCAAAAGAAAGGTACTTTGTCCAAGATAAATTATGCATTCTTATTTAATCCAAAAAGGACTAAAATACATTGCTCATTTTTATCTGGAAACAGGGCTAACTTTTAACATGATCCCAAGTTATGGAGTGACCCTGATGATGACATCTTGTAATTCAAGAAAAGTTAATAAAATGCGAATAGAGTAAAAACTTAAACCCTGTGAGTTACTTTCACCCCCAATTTGCTTTTCACATGCAGACATGTAAGCCATATGTAACTGCAGAAAATGAAGTGATCGAAATGATTAACTAATTCAAGACTTAACTAATTCAAAGCTTAAAATTTCATCCTTGCCTTAAGTGCCAAATGGCTGCTTAGATTTACCATGGGCACAAAAATACATATTTCTACTTATGATTGTCTCAGTAGCTGGTGACTATCTTTTTAATAACTGATATATGAATATATACTTCATATGGACCCCATAGGAGCTAACTGAACACACTGGTTTAAATCCATGTTCACTGCCTTGTGTCTTACTGGTATTGTACTCATTAAGATTCCTGAATATTGGGGCTGGAGAGATCTCTTAGTGGTTAAGAGGACTGGCTGCTCTTGCCGAGGACCCAGGTTTGAGTTCCAGCACCCACACGGTGGCTAACAGCTATCTGTAATTCCAGGTCTTGGGGAATCTGATGCCCTCTTCTGACCTCCACTGGGCATTGCATAATATGGGTGCCCTTACACACATGCAGGCACTACACTCACACATATAAAATAAAAATAATAGATAAAAATTTAAAAAGAGTCCGATATTTAATGAGAGTGGCTGTACCGAGCTTGTCTGTCCTCATCCAGCAGTCAACATGACAGTTGTAATGGATACCATTCACTGGAAACTTATTAGTGATTAATGCCTCATTAAGTGGCTTTAAAAATAGCACTCAGTAATGCATTTAATCCTCAGTGAAACCATAATGGAAACAGAGTATTTCATTACAATTTAGTATAGAAAACTAACAAAGAAATTAGATAACTTTCTCACTTTTGTTAAGTGCTGGAACCTGACTACTATGTAGCCACAAAAATCATGCTTTTAAAGGTTATTTAATATAAACATGATTTTCAACATGTAACCAAAAACCCATACATATGTGTTTATATGTAAACTTATGTGTATGCGTTTATGTCTCATACACACACATACACACACACACACACACACACACACACAGAGAGAGAGAGAGAGAGAAAGAGAGAGATGCACATAAAATAAGAGTTTATTGAGTATAAATATGTAGGGGTAAAAATCCTTGAAAGGCCGTATACTAAACTGTTAGCAATTCAGTGTTTGTAATGGGTAATTTGCTCCTTTAGTGACTTTGTATGACCACCAAAATTTATTAAAATGAATATGTATCATTCTGAAAAATCAAATAAAAGCAATAATATTCTTTAAAATAGTATTTTTAAAAATCCATCTGGAAGGTTTAGAAGACTTAAACAGACCAATATCTAGAAATAAATACAAAAATAAAAAGATATTTTCTAAAACAATTCAGATCTCATTAACTTACAGAGATTCCTATTAATATTCTTAGAAGCTACAACCCAGTGCTGTTTCAAACTCCTTGCTTCCCAATAAAAACTTCTGCAACTATAGTTTGTGTGGCTGCTGTGTGCAAGAAGGGAATTTTGAATTTTATCTCATTATAATTAACTTAAATTTAAATATCCATATATGGCTAGTGACTACTATGTTGCACTGATATCAGAACTGTAGACCACAGAAAATGAAAAGTTTGTCAGTTTTCACACACACACACACACACACACACACACACACACACACACACACCAGAAAAATCATTACCTAAACATGATAAAAATACAAACAACAATTTCACATATGAAAACAAGGGTAAAAAGTGAAGAATAAAATATAAAATGCTGACAGATATATTCCAGGATGGGTTAGAGGACCAATATGTACTGAAATTCAGGATGGTTCCATGGTAGGAAATCTATTAATAGAATCTATTCCACTTAATAGATCAA
>NW_008347042.1:2495785-2516457 GCF_000622305.1 Nannospalax galili
AACTACCTCAACCTATGAAACTGAATGTGAAAATGAAATGATGGAATATTATTTTTTAATCTCATTAAATTGAAAGTGTTCCCGTAAATATTATATTAGGAGAGGTTATCATGCCATGCCATTTTTTTATTTTTTAAAAATATTTTTATTATTTTAATTTCATGTGTATGAGTGTATTGCTTGCATGTAGGTAGGTGCATCTGTGTTGTGCAATGCCCGAGGAGATCAGAAGAGGCATTGGATCTCCTGGAACTGTAGCTATGGACAATTGTTAGCTGCCATGTGGGTTCTGGGAACCAAATCCAGGTCCTCTACAAGACCCACCAATGAATGATCTTAACCACCGAACCATCTCTCCAGCCCAGGTACCATATATATCATTTTAGATTATTTCAGAGGCATTATACAAGCTAATAAAATAAATTAAAAAAACAGGTTGTTTAAAATTAGAAAGAACCAAATTATCACATGATGATTATACCTCATAATAAACATAAGAATGTGTGAGACTGATTCTACTAGGGACAAGAAGAGTAGAAAGAAAAACATACATTGTACTTGGAGAGGAGACCACATTATAAAGCTGTAAGTTTCTACTAAATTATTCTATAAGTTTAAAAGCTGGTCTGATAACTCCATACTCACACAACACAAAAACCATGAAAATAAAGCAACAGCGGAGGTTAACCAGGGCAGACATGAGACATACTACAATTCTGTGGCACTTAAAACAATATGATACTAGAACAGGAAGGCAGAGGCAGATTAAGGGACTGAATTAGAGAGCACAGAAATCAGAGCAAGCACATAGGGGAATTATCAAATGAGGGTACTGCATATGAAAGGGCAAAATTTAATTTTCAATAAATGCCAGTTATAAAAATGATAGGTCATCTGAAACAAAGTAATATTGTCTCTCTGCTTCATTCTTTAAATGGAAAAAAATTCTCTAAGATTTAACTGTAAAAATGAAATAAAGACAAAGTGAAGGAAAACTGGAGGTGGTTTTCCTGTAGTCATGGTTTGGAGAAGACTTAATTATATGAAATCTAGAATGGTATTAAAAATTGATAGACTTAGACAAGAGAGATGACTAAGTAGTTAAGAACACTTGTGGCTCGCCAGACTTGGATTCAGTTCCCAGCACACATGGCAGCTAACAACCATCCATAACTCCAGTTCCAAGGGATTCATTGCCCTCTTCTGGCCTGGGCGGGTATTGCATGCATAGTTGCACTTACATACATGCAAGCAAAACACTCATATACATAAAAATATATTTTTAATGGATAAATTTAATTACATAAGGACAAAAAAATCTTCATGCTTCAAGGCACCATAGATAAAGTAAAGAAAAAATAGAATTCTGTGTCACAAAAAATGGCTAATTTCCTGGACTAATAAAGACTTGATATCACATTAATAAGAAAGTAGATAGAAATCTCAACTGAAAAGTAACAAAAATCATATAAGCAGATACTTAACAGAAGACAATTTCATGTTTTACAGTATACTTGAAAATATGTCTAGCATTACTTATAATTTTAAAAATGTAATACTATGCCTGGGAATATGGCCAGGTGGGAGCATTTATCTAGCAAGTGCAAGATCTTAGGTTCAAGTACCACAAAAATAAAACAAAAACAAAATCACAACAAAAATACATAAAATTCCTTTGGTAAGGATATGGAAGCTAATTTTTTACATTTCTCTCTCTCTCTCTCTCTCTCTCTCTCTCTGTGTGTGTGTGTGTGTGTGTGTGTGTGTGTGTGTGTGTGTGTATACATGCGTACCAAATATGGAGGCCAGAGATGACTTGTAGGAGTTAGTTTTCTCCTTCCACTATGTAGATTCTTGGAATTGAACTCAAATTCCAGGCTTGGAGTCAAACGCTTTTACCTACTGTTCCCTGGCAAGCTAATTTTTAAATTGTATTGATTAAGTATAACTTGGTTCAACATTCATTTTGGCAGACAACTTTGCAGTCACCATAGTTTGAATATATATACTGTTGTCTTAGCAATTAAACTTCCAGAATTTACCTTACATGTATTCATGAATGTGCTAAGTATCACATGCACCTGTTTTGTTTGAAAGAGAAAACATGGGCATTAATGGGAACTGGATAAATAAGTCTGATACTTCAGACAGTGCAATGCTAGGCAGTCGCAAATAAGAAGGCCATTTGACTGTGTACTGACATGAATGAATCTCCAAGATAATCTCCAAGATGAAGTGAGAGAGAAGGGTGCAGAGTTAAGTATGCTTTCATTCTGTTTAAGCAATACATGTTTATATGTGCAAGCATATGCATTGATATGTGTGTAAAAATATCTCCCAAACAGAAGATACTCTGTGGAGTGATAATAGGTAAGTCTTATGTGGAAGGGCTCAATTTTAATTTATACTCCATTGCAGAACTTTTTAATTTTATACTCTCTCTCTCTCTCTCTCTCTCTCTCTCTCTCTCTCTCTCTCTCTCTCTCTCTCTCTCCCCACCCCAAGATGTGCAAAGCAGCTATTAAATGTTCCATTATTTTCTCAGCTGGAGGACTTTCCTGTCTCCCATCATTCTGTGCTTGATTAAGTAAATAATTATTTTAAAGAAAAGAAGCAATGGGAATGTGGGACAACTCACCACTATTTTAAACAACAATACAATAAAATATCAAAATACAAATATTTTAAAAAATTGGAAGGAAAGGTCAGCAGTGTTTATGTTGAATGGAAGTACAAGAGATAATTTTGAGAATTACAAAATTTATCCCATAATCTATGTGGCTGGAATTAATTTTTAAGAATTATGCTTTTCTTAATGTTTTGCTACTCACCTGATTCCTGTCCCTGGCATTTGCATATCGAAACCTCTGGATGTAATAAAAGACCAGCCATGCGAGGGAAATGATCATCAGGACAATGAAGGAAATGGAGACAAACACAACCGATGTGCGGCTCACATATTTCTGCAAGTTCCGGGTTCCAATGGTGATGTGCATGGTCACGGTGATGTTTCTTTCCAGCAGGCTCACTATCTCTTTGCCTTTTGGCTCAGGAATCATTATAGCCACGATATCTTCTACACCTGTGGTGAGAGGGTCAAGGAAGCCATCAATGAGGGTCAGGGGAGGGAGGAAACCACAAAATGTTCCGGTGGAGCGCCGTGCAAATGATGATACGACTTCCTGTTAGCCAGGGCCAGCCATGTTGTGAAGCTCCATCATTTTGGTTAAACGGTGCCCGTTCCCTATACTGTAGTAATTTGATTTTCAGTTCCTTTTTTTTTTTCCCCTAGATTCTTGTCCTCTCCACTTTCATAGCTGATTCAGAGGCAGCCTGATATAAGGAATGCACTATGAGCTACTCATCAATCACAGGGCATAGAAACTCCTCCCTCTGATACCTATAAGAAGGGATCCTGAACTTTCCTCAGACCTCCTTCCACACTGCCTTCTGTCCACAGCATTAATGACTCTTCTAATAAATCTCTTACCCAAAAGGACAGATTGTCTCAGTGTTTCCCTTAAACCTCAAAACTTTCACTTTCAAGAATCCCATGCAGAAACGGGCATCTTGCCTTCCTTTACTGCCTAGACATGCTGCGGTTTCATATATGCCCAAAGTGCTTAAATTGAAGTTGTAATTCCGAAACCACCAGGATCATGGTCAGGGAACTCTGTTCAACTCTCTGAGGTGCTGACCATGGATCTGATAAAGGTGGACCCTTCCACAGATCCCCACAAGACAGCAAAAGTCACTTGGCACCCCATGACAAGGGTTAAAGCCTTACGTCACCTGTCTCAGTGCTCTCTCCCTTTCCTCTCACATACTCTGTAAACACTCAATTACAGATCTCTGAACACCATTTTTACAGTAATTTTCTTCAACAGTGACTACCCAAGCAAGCAACCAACCAAAAACGAGTTCTTAAGGAGCTCTGATGTGATTGGCTACCGTAAAATAATGGTCTTAGAACTATTTTCTGCTTGTTTTAACTAAGTAAATGGAAATGGCTATGTGACTCCATGCCAAGAAAGCTGGAGGTAGATAATTCCATAATTATCCCCTTCTCATATATTCCCACCTCAGTGTCCCTGTTATTGGATGGTGTGACACAAGAGGCAGTTTTCTTGGACTTGAGTTATGTGGATCATTTCCCTATGCTGCATGACACTGTGTGGGGGTTAACATGCTGGTTTCAAGAGCTTCTGCCCAGGGTCCTTTCTGGGCATCAGATTCAAATGAAACACTGTGGCTGAGACATGGAACAGAATTCCCCCAATTCAAATCCACAGGGAAGACTGTACACTGACTGGAGCACAAAGCGCCACTTCTGTGTGGAAATATCTTGATGTGACTACAAATGAAAGTGGCCAATGTGCAATAAGGATGGTGCAGATTCAGGGCAAAATGAGACCTTACAGTTGCTGTTTAAAGGTGACTTATTCACAAGCTGAGGCTGGGCAACCAGATAGGACTGGAACACAGCAGTCAGCTGGGTGGAACCAGGTGATATTTGCTGAGGGTGTTGCAGGTCTCTTGTAAAGTGCTTAAGGTTTTCTTTGACTTTAATCTCTATATAAAGGTTTTCAGTCTCACAATTTTGATAGTGCCTCATACAGGCTTATTAATACTTTCAAAACAAACTAGAACCATTTGTTTGTCACTATGAAATATTTTATTTCATTTAAAAACTGAGCTACACACAAAAGATGTCTGTGTGGAACAGCCATCAGTTATATATCTATCCATCTTTAGTACTCCTGTTAGGTTGGTAGGGTGGTAAAATCATCAAGCCATTGGGAGTTAAGGTTTAGCTGTTGTCTTTAAAAATTATTAAAAATGATGGTTTGAATTCCATCTTAGCTGCTTTTACCCAGAGTACCACAGCCCCTTCTCATGTGTTTATTTTGGCTAACAGCTACATGTGGTCTGGCATTTTGTGAGGGATTAAGTCCACTCCCAGATTTTGACTCTACAGAAATATGATCTTCTTTGCATACTGGACTAATCTGGCTGCAGAGGTTCATCCATGGGCTGCAGCTTTTTTTTTTAGTGATATCTGAGTACTGGTAGGATCACAATTTTTCCATTTATTTCCTTATCTATATTCTTTAGGCAGGCCTATTTAAAGTTCTAGATTAGATTTAGTGAGGACAGGATTTTGGAGTTAATGATGAGGCTTTCTTTGCTTATATATGAGCAAGTTTATATTTTAATAGACAAATTAATATATTCCTTAATTGCTTTCAGTTTTAGTATCCTGCTTAAAAGGTTTGTCACCATTCAAGATCACAGAAGTACTCATTTCAAATATCTATTTGAAACTATAGTTTTAGTTTCCAGGTTTAAATCTTGAGCAACCAAATGTGATTTTTTTTTGGCCCTTTAACAAAATGTTATTTCCTGAGTTCTTTTAATGGATAGCACAGAGATTAAAATGTGAGTTATTTTCCCCTTAAATTTTCAGCTTTATTTTGCACCTTGTGTTTTCTGAGCAGTTGACCTACTTTTTGTTGAATCTGCCCTAGGCTTTTAGTCTTAAAGCTTTTAACCTGTTTCCTACCTGGTAGCCTAAATGCCCTGTAGCTATTCATCCTGCCCTCAACCTACAATTTGTCCGTTATCAACTCAGAGACGCCATAGAGTATAACCATTAAGAACTGGTCTTTGGAACTGGAAATGTTTTAACCCCAGTGCATCACTTTAAAAATAAGTGCTTAAGTTTTGGATCTCCACAAAACTTTGAGTGATTTATTATTTGTTTTCAGGGATCTGAGAAAACATTTTCTCTTTCTGCAGGGTAAGGTATAATTAACTATTTTAAAGTGTTTATTTTAAGCCTAAGTGCCTAGTTACTGCTTGTTGTCTGTACCACCGCTGTGTCCTCATATGTAATGTCCACTGGGAAAGAAAACAATGCCAAAGGCAGTGGAGAGGGTCTATTCATCTGGACCTGAATCTTACTTGTTTTCTATATTCATAATAATTTCCAGAGTTGATGATGTGTTGAGGTATTTTCCTTGTGCTTTAGACTGTATACTATGCATCATAAAGTTACACAATGAATATGAATTTATCCCAATGGAGTCATTAAATTTGGGTACTAGGGGCTGGAGAGATGGTTAGGAGCACTTGCTGTTCTTCCAGAGGACCAGATTTCAATTCCTAGCACCCCCATTCAGTGGCTTACAACCACCTGTAACTCCAGTTCCAAAGGATCCGATCTTTGCTGGATACTGTGGACTCCTGCATGCAGGTGGTACACATAAACACTAGCATGTGTGCACACATGCGTGCACACACACACAAATTAAAAATTAATAAATCCTTTAAGAAATTGTGTACCTAGGGTATCAAAAAATAAAATAAAACAAAAACTAGTAGAGAGTGAAGTGGATTGGGATGAAATACTCTCATCAGTGCACAAAATCCAGGGAATAAAGCTATGTCAGGATCCAGTTTGTTCAAAGGAGACATGTGCACTCTGACCTTTACTTCACTACAGAAGTTTTCCAGGGATAATAACAGTAGTGGACTTGCATCTGTGGGTGTGTGAGAGGCCATAGAAGAGAGAAATGGGCCTGGTGGGGAGCAATGGAGTTTTCTGAGAGAGGACAAGAGCAGTCTCAGGGTTAAACGCTGTTGTAGGTGTCTATACAGTGTGCATTTATGGTACACTAGAGAATGCCCAGGCTCTGGGAAGCGACATTTACAGATAGCATGTTTTGCATGGGTAAACTTCACACAGGCCAAGACATTTGGGTGATGCTATGTCTACCGCAACACCTAGTCACTCTAATACCAAGTGTCTTTTTGGCAACATTACATCAGCCTACTATCTATTTTACTCCCAAATGCACTACATGATTCAGTGTGGTGGGTGACTGTTGTTATGTAAGCACTCTGTTCTGGACAAGATCTTCCGTTCCAGAGCACAATGTGTGGCCAGGACACAAAGGGGCTGACTGCTGGAAGCAGGAGCACCTTGAACTTCAGTACTTCCTCCATCTGTGACAGAGACCACAGTCTCATCTGGTACATGCTGGCAAGTAAGGAGGCAAAAATCTCACAAAGTCAGAGAGTGTTTAATAACAAGAAAAGTCTCTACTTACACATTCAAGCCAGGCTGCTTAACCGCCGCATTAACAGAAATCTTTAGAATGGTGGCTGTGTGCTGAGCATTGTACAGAGCCTGTAGCCCCATGCATCCTGTGCACATTGGGTGGTGTAAATTCTCCTGCCTCCTTCTTCTATAATCTGTACTTCGATCTACTTCATGGTGGGCTCTCTAGGATTTAGGATTAAGGTTTTCATTTGTAGATATTTTCTACTTACACACTTTAAAAATACAGTCAGCTCATTATCATCAATTCTCAGGTGGGAGATATGTGGAATGAGTTTTTTTTTCTTAAAGGTAAAGCACCATGTAAATTGAAAGTTATTACTACTTTCTTCATCGACAAACATTTTTAATAGATACAGATGCAAAAATTCTAAAAAATTGTTTCCCAAATAGAACACAGCAGTACATTGAAATAATTTTCACGCCCAAATGGGATTTATTTTGGGAATGTGAGAATGATTTAATGTCAGAAAACATCTTGACAATTTTTACTACATTAACAAGTTAAAGGAATAAAGCATCTGAAAATCTTGCATAGCATGTCATCCTCTGGTATTTGGTCTGCCTTCCCTTATGGTGCTAGTGGTTTAGGAAGGCATGCAGACTGGAGTGAAAGTATTGATATCCAGGCTCTGTTGCCACTAAGATGCTGCCATGTGATTAATATCTGGCCACTGAGGTATGAGTGGAAATGTTTTCTGCTCCAGGGTCTTTCCCTGTTGTGTAAAAGAAGAATGCTAACTCTGCCACATACATAGAAGTCAACAGAGTATGCTGTTAAAAGCTAGGAGACCATGCAGTAAAACCTAAGATTCAGGGCAACATGTAAAGATAAAAAATTTCCCATCCACTTTCATTCATGAGAAACTAATGGAAAAATGGTCTACCTGTTATAGTGGTAGAAGTCATGAAACAACCAAGAATAAGTTGTTTATAAATGTTAGTACTAAGTGAAGAAAACTACATAGAAAGTTTCTCTGAAAGACATAAAAATCTTGAAGAAACTTACTTCATTTTAAACTCAAGGGTTGGTTATTTAGTATTACATATTTTATTTCCAAGCACATGCAATTTAGTTATCCATTCATAATTGTTATTTTGTTGCTACTGTACTATGGACAAGAAACAGTCTCTTGAATTTGATCATGACACTGGTCATCATTTGGGGGATAAAAGCTCCATTTGTATTAAAGATTTGCCTATTCTCTGGTGGCTGTAACTAAATCATTGCTTAAACTTATTAATTGTATTCAGATCTTCTGTATCTTTCCTTCATTTTGTCTGATTTTCCTGACAAGGTATGATAAAATGTCTAATAAAACTGTAGACTGCAGACTGGAGAGATCCTTCAGTGGTTAAAGGGCTTGCTACACAAGCAGCAAGCATAAAGACCAGAATTTGGCTCCCCAGAACCCACATAAAAGCAGGGAGGGCATGGCAGTGCCTTGGAATTCCAGAGCTCAGAAGGTGGAGTCAAGCACCTGGAACAAACTGGCCAGCCCAAGCCTCAGGTGAGCTCTGGGTTCAACTGAGGGCCCTGATTCTACATCTAAGGTAGAAAGTGGTCAAGGAAGACTCCTGAAGACCTCCACATGGAGAAGGAGCACCTGCACATGACAGCATGCATGCACATATGCACACACATCACATATACGTACACATGAAAAAGAAAAACAATGAAAAAAACCTGTTGATCAGTGTTTCCACAGCTCTGTTGGTTGCTGTTTGATTTATTTTGAGTTTATATTGTCAATTGCACGTGTTATCATGTTTTACCTGCTGACAGGACTGTTCCTGCTGGGAAGTTTCATATCAGGATTTTATTTCCTTAGACATGATCTACTCTTCCTCTACAAACCTACAGCTGCATTTTTAGAGTCTTTGATGTTTGTAAAGTCTCCATGTGTAATTATGAGTCCTAATCAGTGTTTCTGATGGAATAAGAACATATTCGGTCTGAGGTATTTTATATTTTCCTTTAATTTTCAAACATTTGACTTCATACTTTCTTCAAATACATCTTTCTGTGCTTTTTCTCTTCTGTTATTCCTGTGTCCTGCTGTGGTGTTCATTCTCCTCTACTACATACTTACTGTTTGTTCCCATTGCTTACTAAGCAAACTTTTAAAAAAAAATAATTGTAGACTAAAGTATCAAACAGAGTGTGTAGGAGTGCTGTGTACCCATCTCCCAGGTCCTTCCAATTGAATTGTCTGGTATATTTAGAGTGCATTATGAAAAACAGGAAATTAAACGACACAATTCAGTAGATTACAAAAACTGAATTTTCCAAGGTTTTACATGTACAGATTTTTACAAAACATATCTACAGTTCTATGATACTTTGTTACATGCCTATGGTCATATAACCACTCACATGATTAGGATAGTGAAGTAGTCCATCACCACCACAAAGGAATTCCTTTCCCTTTCCCAACTCTTGAGGACCACTATATATATATATAAATTTGACACTTCTAGAATATTATGTAGGTGAAACCCTACATATATAATTCTTTGAGACTAGTTGTTCTTTCATTTAGCCCTTACCATCCATCTAAATAGCCATTAGTAATTTATTCCTTTTCATTCCTGAGTAGACTCTCATAGCATGGAATGTGATAAATCAGAGTTCACTTGACCATGAACACATTGATAGACAGTGGGTTCTTGTCAGGTTTGGGCTCTTAGGATTATATCTGCTTTAAACATTAATGCAAGAGTTTTGTGTGAATGTAAACTTTCATTCCTCTGGGATAGATGCCAAAGAGTAAAACTCTTGGGATGTACAGGCACCGAAGATTTGAGTCTTCATAAAATTTTGAAACTTTTGCAATGGCTGCCACGTTTTACATTTCCACCAGCAAGATCTGAATGATCAAGTTTGTCATCATGCTTGCTAGACTTTGATATTATCACTTACTTTTATCTTAGCCATTCTCAGAGCTGTGCAGTAGAACTTTGATTGGTCTTTTAAAACATCTCTTCCCATTTTTACCAATCTATGTCTCTGGGATTGCTTTCTGTCATTGGGATAAATTACCTGGTATCGATCTGTAGTGGGAAAATTTTGTAACTGATTTTATCCTTACAATGCAGTATTTCCTGTTTCTTACCAGCCTTATAGGGAACTCATGTAGGTCACATGGTTTCCAGGAATTCAGGCTCTGTAATCTGAAACTCATTATGCTAATGAGGCATCCTACCCGCTATTCTGTGATAGGACGCTGTCTGTTATGCTAATAAGGTACCCTAATTTCTGTGCTGTGATTGGACCACCACCCCTATATAAGCTTGTGCCTTCCTGCAATAAAGCAGATCTGTGTCACTGAACCTGGTCTCCTGTGTCTGAATGCGGCTCTGCTGACACAGTCTCCTCACCAGCCCTGGGGTCTGGGACTGGGCAGAAGCAGGGAAGACAGAAGGCAGCACCGGGTGAGCAGAAGAGCTGCCTCAGCCCAGGGTGAGTAGAAGAGCAGCCTTGATGGCAGTGAGAACGGACGAGCAGCCGCCACTGGTGGTGACTGCATCGATCATCTTAGGAAGGGAAGGTTTATTTGGGATCACACTTCAGAGGTTTCAATCCATGATCTCTTGGGTCCTATTGCCTTTGAACCTGTCATGGGACAGTATTTCATAGCAGAAGCATGTGACAGAAATTTGTCTACTTTATAGAGGCCAGGAAGCAGAGAGACAACAGGTCTGGTGTTCCAGTATCTCCTTAAAGGGCATGCTTCCAATGACCTAGGCTTCTTCCACTAGATCCCACCTCCTAAAGGCTCCACCACCTCCCCCAAGGCCACAGGATGGAGACCCAGCTTCAGTACACACGTCTTAACATTTAATACCCAAACCATAACAGTGATTCAAGCTGAGCTGTCAGCTCATCAGTTTGTCTTTGAACATGTTCATTTCATACTTTAACCTATTTATTGTGTTCTTAATTATTGTAAATGATTGTATTTATAAATTATTGTATTAATAAATTATTGTATTTCTCATGCTAAATATTTTCATTAGTTTCTTTCCACAAGCTCTAGTTCCCTTTGTACAGCATCTTCCCTTACTTAGTACTTGTGGTCTATTTTCAAATAATTTCTTCTCAGGTTATAAAAACCACATTTTGTCTATGGCACTATCCCTCAGTTGTCTCCTGAACTTGGATTGTGAGATCACATCCCTTGGTGGAACCAAACTACAGTGCCTGAGGATTAACCTAGTCAGAGGTGCTGGCTTGTTGCTCCAAGAGAGTAAGAAGAGAGAGATAAGCTTGGATGGTCCGACATGCATTCGACAACCAGTGCTCTGATTCACTTGGTCTCTCTGCAGTGTGCAAGCAAGTTGCTCCCTCTTCTTAGATGAGTCCCAGTTAGCTTTCACCTGAAGCTCAGCCCTCACTCATGAATTATTACCACATGCTCATAGCTATAACGTCTCTGTACCCCATCAGATATAAACTAACTTTTTATCTGTGTTACTGAACCTTTCCTCTGTTGGAAAGTCTGGTCAGCCCCAGTCTCTTCCTGGAATGGTTCTTTTTCTTTGTCAATGACATGATCCTTTGCTCCAGTTTACCTGGATTCTCTAGTAGGACACAGCTTGCTCTGAACTTGATTAAGAGGGGATTTAAAACAAATTTATTTTTATTAAACTACTTTCCTCATACCTCAGGGCGAGGGGATAATTTGGGGGACGTGCTCCACCCTGGGTATTTGCCAACCATTATTCTGAGCCTCATTAAATCCACCTTCAAAAGTTATTTTTCTTGAAGTTTCCTCTATTGGATTTATATCCCCATCCTCCCTTTCCTGGCTTCCCCTGTTAGTTTCCTCTACCACCCCTTGAACTCCCAGTTTAATAATCACCTTCAGATTAAAATTTCACTCTTCACAGAGATAACTCACCTAAAACTTTGGCTTGGAAGATGTTTGCCCTGCACCCACACATCAGGCCTTCCTTCTGGTCTTCCTCAGACACACATTCTCTCTGCCTTGTCTTGGCCCTAGGCCCCATTAGAAACTGTGCCACTGCTAAAACTGTGATTTCAAAAACAGGACTTTCCAAATGCTAGTTCTTATTCTTCCAGTGCCTACGGCTCAATTTCCCATCAGTCTCCTCTTGGCTTACTTCTTTCTTTCCCCAGCCACCATACTTAGAAACTCTTTGCAAAATATTCTTTGCTCCTTTGCCCTTCTATTTCCCCAGAGAACTTGTCCTGCAAAATCTACCATTCCTCTGCCCTCCCTTCACCATGTGAACATAGCTGACAGGAAAACCTCACAAGTCATCTGTTTTCACTTAAATGCATGTTCTGTTGAATATCATATATTGTTCTGATCGATTCTACTTTAGAGCCCTCTTCCTGTATCCAAAAGATGACCTCATACCTTTATGTCTTCCTGAGAACCTCCTGCACCCCTTCCCACTCACATTCTCTATTAGTGACCTTAACCACAACTGTGCTTAAGAAAAATATACCCACGAGCAGGAAATGCTCTGTCCTATTATTAAATGAGGTAATTCACACTGAACCACTTGGCATAGGGCCTCCCATATAAAACCCACTAAGTAGATGTTAACTTTTATTGGCACTATTACCATTGCCTTATCAGAACCAAACATACAAATCAGTCTTGACACCCTCCTCTTGTAACAATATAATATATGTCCTTTGTGCTAAGGTGACCTAATCCCATCAATGTGATGAGCCCCACCTGCCACTGTACTTGGCTCGGGTACAGAGAGTACACACAAAAAGTTTGCTTGAGTTATGAGTTATGTTGATTCCTACACCTTAACCACACTTGTCTTAAACAAGGGTATCAGTGAAGCTAAGCTATGGAAATAATTTTAGCCATACACAGGAACAAAAATAAGATCAGAAATTTACTGACAAAGGAGAGCCATAAACAATGACAGAAACAACTGAATTCATGATTTGAGCCTTGATCAAGGCACAACTGAATTCAGTCTAGCTCTAGACTTTGCAGTGTGGGTTGTATTTCCTCTCATTTACTTCCATTGTACATAACCAGCCAGATTCTGAAAAATACATGTCTTCTGTGTTCCAGACCACAAGCATTGAATACCACATTATTTTCATGTCATTTTAAAAAATGTATTCTCTAACATAATTTTACTTCAATTAATGTATGGGGAATTCACAATAAAGTTCACCTTTAGCATTTTCATATATACTGATAAGAATGTCTGCATCAAGCTGCACTGTGACCAGCTGCCTTGTTCTACAGCTCCAAAGCCACCCTAGGCTATGAGTAGAAAGTGGTTGTTCCATAGGGCTCTCTGGTATCTATTAGCTGTTCTACCTCAGGAAGATGTTTCTGCTGTTTGAAACTAGACACCTTTCACCTGATTCATGTATTTTCACAGTTGCTGGGGATAGGAATGGATCACAGCCTTATTTTAGACAATAAACAAACTTTTGATATGAAAACTTAAATTCAAAGGAAGACTAATTGAGTATGGTAATGCCTATTACAATATGGACATACTCTGAACAAATGACTTTTACCTACCCTTGTGACCACAAGCTAGGTTCCTAGGTTCCTTATAATGTAGACAAGCACACTGAGCCATTGCTCTCTTTTTGTGACCTGAGCATAAGACTTTAATCCCTCCTGGCTATTTCTTGCCTTGGACCCCAAATAATATATGAAAGTGTATATGTTTGACTTGTCAGTGCCCTGAAAACAGTGTTTATCTCATTGAAAACAATGAGAGAAATTGATAACATCTGTTTATGGTTGTATGTGTTGGTCTAAATTAGTAAAGATCAGAACAGCAAAATTTTTCTCTAATAAGATAAGGGTCTGACTTTTATTTCCCCATTTCATGCTGGATATACTGTTTCAATAAAAGAAAGAGCAGGCCCTTGTTTTAGAGCATAGTTCTTACGGAATTATGAAGGCGCAGATTCTCAGCAGTTTGAGTTTCTTATTGGCCCTAAAATAGAGGCTTGGAGTCAGGCTGTTTTCATTTAAGCATTGCCATAATATGGCTTTGCCTGGTAAATGCTGCAATTGAGGAGCTAAAACTTTATTATTTATGAGCTGGTCTAGTTAACTTGTAGTGCAAAACAGCTGATAAAATTTTTCTAGAAGACCTCTAAGCCCCAGACAGGAAGATTTTTTTTAGTGGCTGGGTAAACACTGGTTAATCTGTGTTGTAAACTTGAAATATTCAAATGCTGTTTGTCACTGAAGTACATGTTAATCTTCTCAGTGTGGATTTGTCACAACTGCCAGTCACAACTAACTTTTATGAGGTCAGAAAATTGTTAAAGGAGATGCTAACAGTAGCCAGTTTTACTTTTCTTGGAATGGCTCTTATAACTTAACTCACAGACATCAACTCCTTAGCTATACACAGCCTGATGACACACTTATACTTAAAAAAATCAATATGTTGTTGAGTCTGTAGTAATTTCTGTGAAATTGCATCAACTACAAGGGGGGTTTGAGAAATAAAATAAAGCATTTCTAGATCTAACTGTAGCATTTTCTTGAGATATATTCAGCAAATCAGACTCGAAAGTGACTTATTTCCAGGTTTTGTGGCAATTTTAAATGGTTAAAAATGATACAATAGGGTCTAGGTTAGAATAAATCAAACCACGAAGAACTTTATAATTATGAAGTTTCAATTAAAATCACTTTTAGTGAAGCAAATAATCAAGCATAAGAATCTTCTGCTTGCCTGTAAAACATTTTACATTTGAATTTTGGTTTGGACAAAGCCCATTACCTAGAAGTCTCCTTTAGGAGCAGATTAATGTAATCACAAGACAGGAGATTATGAAGGACTAAAATTCCCTGCTAAATTTCTCCTCCTAATAATCTTAAATAAAATTATGTAGAATCATTTACTGTAACTTTTAGCAGGATTGTTATAGAAGATTTATTATGATCTTAATAACTATTTTTTAAAAAAATATTTTATTATTTTTATTTTATGTGTATGAGTGTATTGCCTGCATGTATGTGAGTGTACTTGTGTGATGCAGTACTACGGAGGTCAGAAGAGGGCTTCGGATTCCCCTGGAACTGGAGTTAAGGATGGTTCACAGCTGCCATGTGGGTGCTGGGAATCGAACCCAGGTCCTCTGCAAGAGCAATCAGTACTCTTAACCACTGAGCCGTCTCTCGAGCCCTAATAGCTGTTATTTATTTATTTATTTATTTATTTATTTATTTATTTATTTATATTTGGTTTTCTTGAGATAGGGTCTCCCTCTAATCTCGGCTGGCCTGGAACTCATTATGTAGATCAGGCTGGCTTCATAGAGATCTACGTCCTTCTGCCTCTGGAGTGCTGGGATTAAAGGCATGCACCACCACACTTTAGTAACTTTTAAACTAAACGGTCATTATACTTGCATATCTCTAACAGGCAGTGTGCTCAGTCCAAAGTGTTGTGTGACGATGAAATAGAAAAATTACGTATGTTTTCCCTCATATGTAGATCCTAACACCAAATCCTTATAAGTGAGTATGTATCCAGTCATAACTGTAAAAACCAGGATAATGAAAAGGAACAATGGAGGTAAAGGAAAAGAAAGAACTTGAGAGAGAAGAACAGTAGGAAACAGGTGTTACTAAGGGAGAGATGGATAGAAATGGGGTTGTTTGGATGGGAGGGTGGACAGAGGGTTATACAGGGAACCTTGGGGATGGAGGCAAAGAAGGAGCTCAAGAGAGGTAGGACCATAGGTGACAGGTACTATCAAAGGAGAAATGGGGAAAATGGGGGGCACTTTAAATGGGAAAACCATGGCCGAAGGACTAGACAGTGAGAGAGAGAGAGAGAGAGAGAGAGAGAGAGAGAGAGAGAGAGAGATAAATAATGCCTAGCTAGTTTTAAAAAACCAGAAGGAACCATATTAGTCCAACAACCTACTGACAAATTATACATACATTATCTCTTCATGAGTCCATATATATAGCTAAAGGCTACATGACAGGAAACAATGCCAGACAGGTAATACCTTACTTTAAGTTGCTGGTCAGGGTGGTCCAAGAGACTCCCAAAAATACTCAGGCTATTGCCACAGCCCTTGATGGCCTCCCAGAACTTGAAGTTAAGACCCTGCTGCCGAAGACAGAACATACTTCGGACACAGGATTTGGAGCAATAAAGTTGCAAATGACCTGCAACCACTTTCCCTGAAGGCTAGATCTCATAGCTTTGGAGAGAGCTATGAAGATGCCAAGGGAAAACATCAATGGATGATCCAACACCAGCTTCAAGACCGAAAACCACATCAATGGCCAGGAGAGCATATGTCATTGGTGCAGTAGTGGCACTCTTATCTTAGGGGCAATACACAGCTACCTAATTTGACTAAATGCCTACTCAAGAAGGAAAATCAAGTGTGTTAATGTAAACATAATTTAATACACATGGCTGGAGTGGCCACAGATCTTAGAGAAAACCCCAAGACTGTCACATCAATAGACTAATATGATTTCTTACTATGTGCAAGATATGTATCCTTATATTACAAATATCCCAGTCACCAATCATCAAAGAAGCTCATTTTGTACCAGTCAGAGACTATTGCCAAGTACCACAACTGATCACACATGGACATTGTCTATGAATTGCCCAGGCCTAAGTGACACATCTACAATGCAACTTCTACACCTAAGGCTAACATAGAACAGGGATAATGGAGATGACACTAAGGAATCTCTCAGTTCTCAATAATGAACCTTCCTCATACAGTGGAGGGCATGGAAACAAAAGGTCACAAATAGCCAAAGGATCCCTTTATTAAACTTCCCCCACCCAAGGCTTAGGGACCATTGAGGAAGAGGGGATGGAAAGATTGTAAAAGCCAGGGAAGAGGTGATGACCATATGGAAACAGATTCCTATAAGCTCCTGGGAACTGCTCATATGATTCTATGGCAATGGTGTCAGCATACGTAGGTCCCAGGCAAACTCAGGCAGACAACAACCCAGCATAGAACTGCAAAAATGAACAGCAGACCTCAATCTTATCTGAAAGAATGTTGGCAGCTGATTGCTGCTAGATGAAGAAGAGCTGATCTTCCTAAAACAAGGGACTCTAGATAGGCTGACTAGACTTAGTCGATGGACTTTCACTTAGGACACTGACAGCTAACAGGGATGATTGAGTGGCTCTGGGGGGTGGGGGAACTATAGGATTGTCCCAGTGGGGTTGGGGATATAAAGATGAGTAAGATTGTTTGAGCTGTTCTGTATGAAATACACAAAAAATTCAATAAAAATTATGTATATAAAAGAAAAGAAAAATGCAAAGAAGCTCAACTAAAAACTCTCATTATATCAGTATTATTTATAAAGTCAATATTTAAGGCATTACAAAGAGTGTAAAACATGCATTTAGACCCAAAGGGGGAGGGTAAGAAGGAAGGCAATAGATTTATTTCCAGTGATGTAGAAATAAGCATGAACTTCTGTACAACTTAGAGCTCCTGAATCCTGTAAGGACTCTAATCAGTCATTCACAGGGATGACTGCACTAGGCCAGTCATCATGCTACACCATGGAGAAGCATCTCCTAAAGGTCTCTGTAGTAAAGGCTTGCTCCTTGGTCCATGGCATCAACAGGAAGTGGGCAATTCTTGAAGAGATAGACCCTCATTAGAAAACTTCTAGGCACATGAGGACCTACCCTTTAAAGAGATACTGGATCTCAGGCTCTTTTACTATTTTTGTTTCCTTTCATTAATGAGGTACGCAATTTTCCTTCCCCAAACATTCCTACCATGATGTGCTGCCTTGATATAAGCTCTAAATCAATGTGTCTACCTGGCTATGGAAGGAGACCTCCAATTCTGTGAGCCAGTAAACCTTTTATTTTTTATAACCTTATCATCTCAGGTATTTTATTGTAGTAGTGAAAAGAGAACACAAACCATCTCTGCAATATTACAGGGTTAACATTCCATCCACATTGGCCAATGAAAGGAAATTCTAAGGCAGATAAACAGACAATATTTGACCTTGAATAATAATATTCAAGGTCAAAGATGAGCAAGACTAGTTTAGTAATTAATATCTCACCTTATGTTACTCTCTGAGGTTGCAAAAAATAAAATTTTGTAATTTTAAATCAGAAACAGTTACAAAATCAAAGCAAACAAAAATTGCTTTTGTTTTACTGGAAACTACTGGAGGAAAAAAAATCAAGAGCTATTCCCTGTTATATTACCTTTAATAAAACATGGCAAGAACCTCGAATTACAATGAAAACCAATCACAACACTGTGACTTTAGATCTACAGCACTCCATAAAACAGGCAGTTACAAGAACTACTTCTTAACAGGAGTTGCTTATGTGTTTGATAGAAGTGATCTGGAATTCCCAGTTCACTGCATAATTATCAAATGTCTCATTAGTTTGTCGGTTTCTTTTTCATATTCAGCAAACTATCTTTGGAAACTAGATAAAGCATCCCCTTTATTGGAAGTCCACATTGGAAAAATCCCCCTTTATTAAAGGCCAATTTGGCTACATTGGTTCTAGAAGGTGGGAATCCCCACATCGTTTTCCTTTGCTAAGATGACATGGACTATGAACGTAATAACATTAAGGTCAGTTAAACAACTAACAATAAATGGAATGAGGAAAAAGAGCAAATCCTTGGTGACTAGTAAATGGGTTTCCCCAGTTTCAAAGAAGCAGAAACACTGCATGTACTATGGAACGATGGGTAAATTCTAGGAGGTATGATGTACCTTGCTATGAAAAGATTTTTAGACTCTTACATATCAATTAGTCCATTTGTCTCCTTCACTCTCTCCCTCAGCGATTCTCAGAGCATGAGGAGCTGAGTGCATTTTATCAGGATCTCAGATCTAACATGGGGAGACAGTTGGGCAATTGAACATGTATCATGAAACAGGTCTGGAGATCTGAAAGCTACATCTTTGTCCATTTCTTGGGCCTATTATGCACTATAAGTCAAAGAGTGTCTAATGGATCTGGTCCATTACCCTCCTATAAACCTTGCCCATGCTTTTTAGTACACATTGTTGCTGATTTTCAACTGCTATCACCTGAATTTCATTGACCGAATAGCTTTTCTTGATCAGTAGGTACCATTGTGAGGGTTGGGTACTGAATAATGGCCTGCACCTGGGTGCAGCCCTGAACTAATGGCTGAAGGAGAAAGTGCACAAATACCACAGCTCCCCCTCCCAGGGCTGGAATAAGTCTATGCACATTTTCTGCACCATTTCCCCAAGTTTCTAAGTGGCATTAAGCTTCATTCTTCACATGAGGCTGCTGTATATCTTTTATTGGCTCCCCTCCCCCGTCATATTTCTCCATACCCAAGTAGGTGTTTCTTAGAGCTACCTCTTAAATAGGTAGGCTCTAAATCCTTGTTGTGGTTCTGGGGAAATGGACACTCCATAAAATTATTTCCCCTTTTTCTTTCTTTCTTTCTACATGGCTTTCTGATGTCCTAAATATGAGCTCTAATGGCTCATGTCTCAGCAGCACTTCAGTGCTTCCTACATACCATTCTGCGGCTGTGGTAAACACCATAACCAAAGGCAACTAGAGGAGGAAAGGGTTTATTTCATGTTACAACACCCAGGTCACAATCCATTACTGAGGAAAGTCAGGGCTGGAACTCATGGCAGAAACAGAAACAGAAACTAGGGTGAAATGCTACTTATTGGATTGCTTCCTCTGGCTTGCTCAGCTACCCTTCTAATACAGTGCAGGCCTGCCTTCCTAGAAATGGCATCACCCATAGAAGGCTGGGTCCTCTGACAAAATTAGCAATTAGAAAATGTCTCACAGACATGCCCACTGGCCAGTCTGATGAAGGAAATTCCTCAATGGAGGTTCCCTCTTTCCAGGTGTGTCATGTTGACAACTGAAGGTAAATAGGTCATCCATTAAATACAAAGCAAGAATATGCTCAATGTACAGTGTATGCAAGTGTCCTTAAGTGACATACCATGTACAAATGAGAATAAAAAACATGAATTTTGTCTATTTTTCAGTTTAAAGGAGAATCATTCTCTAGGAGTGTTTCTGGAGCTTTCTTTATAGTTTCTATATCATTTGCTCTGAAGAGAATTGTAGACATATGCAGTTCTGAAAGCCATCATTCAGATTCAGAGTCCGGTCTCTCATCCACTTCTGTCCTTAGGACAGAATTTTTTTTTTTGAACATTGGATAGGTAATAGTCACTGAAATTCCTGAACTTATGAGATAGTAACTGGATGTACTAAAATAGCTGTCACTCAGCAGATGAATAGTTGAGCAACTACTGAGGAAATTAAGCTTTCATTTTAGTTTCAGCTAATTTGACTTTAATTTGAGGTCATTACTAGGTTCAATTATTGGAATATTTAAAGTATGTTGGAAACAACTTGGATATGAGAAACCCCTTATTAACCATGAATTTTATGACATCTAAACACAGAGCAACTGTTTCTGGTGAAAAGTTAGCATTTAAAGTGAGATGGCCCAATCTGTAAAACACACCAAAATTTGAAGGCAGATTCATATATATATATA
>NW_008347042.1:2516467-2591179 GCF_000622305.1 Nannospalax galili
AATAATGAGGAATTTAAAATGAGTTTTATTTTGTATTAAGTAGATATTGAAATGAATTCTAAAGTACATAAAATTATATTGAAGTTAATTTTTCCTGTTACTCTGTCCTTTTGTGATAAAACCTGTGGCTACTAGAACAAACTAATATTAAATGTGTGGCTTCTATTTTCACTGGAAAGTATTGTTCAGTTAAACACTCAATGAAGTGTATTCACCAGCCTAGTGGGTACAATCACTGCTGTGCAGAAAGGTTACAGCAAGGAAATGACACCTTCTCTTAAGGGTTGACATTTTAAAGGGAATGTCACAGGCTTGCTAGTAATATTGAAGCTCAAATAAAAAATAAAGGCATATAAATTGTTCTCAGGCAAGTAGCTACTCATTTATATGAATATATTACTGATATTAGTGTAAAGCATAGAAAGTGATTTAAGAAATAATGCTACCCTTAAAAAAGCCCCACAATACTTGCTCTGCATGCACAGTGAAAGAAATGCTCTTCCTGTGTCAGCTTTTTGGAATGGAAATGGAACAACAGGGCAATTAGAGCCGGAGAGTGGGTTTTGTCATCTACGACATCAGCTATTCCTTAAGAAAACAATGCCTAGCCTAGTTAGGGTACTTGTTTAAGGATTAGATATGCTTCATTCTTTCTCAACAAAAAAGGAAACATCAATTCTCAACCATCATTCACACTACTCTTGGGAAGAAACCCAACTTTCCAACCTATAAAGCTTATGGTTTTATAATAGCCATTTTCATGCACTCACAACCAACTCTTGATAGTTTCCTACAGATTTGCTTTCATGCCTCTAAATAATCTATTTGACTAATATTTCCTGGACTATCAAATATATATATCTTCTACTGACACCCTGCTATGGTAGATGAAGATGTAATTGATCCGCATGCCTATCAGCTTCCCTTCCCTTCTTATACCTGGCCGAATGGATGGGCATTAATTCAATGCAAACATTGTTCATCATAGAGTCAGAGATATGTGCCATATATGTACTGTTTCATTTTACCTGGAGTTGGTGATTGCATCTGTTTTTCATTTGCCTGGCTTTCAGTATTTCTGCTGTTACTTCCCTCAAATATCACAGTCATATGCTCACCAAAATCCTTTTCTTTATTCTTTTTTTGTTTTTGTTTTTTGTTTGTTTTCTGTCTTTTATGAGACAGGGTCTCCCTGTAGCCCCAGCTATCTTGGAACTCACTGTGTAGACCAGGCTGGCCTTGAACTCACAAAGATCCGCCTGCCTCTGCCTCCCTAGTGCTGGGATTAAACACAGGAGTTGCATTTTTCAGCTTTTTTCTGGGACACTTCCTTTCCAAATCCCACTTTTGTTTAGATCTCACAGATGCTGACTGGCTGAATGCTCTGGAGATAGTGTTCATTCAGAGGCTTATCTCCATAGGAACCTAGTGAGGAAAGGATTTTACTCTCCAAATCAACTTTAAACTATGTTACAGAAATATATTAAATAACAGTAATGGCAATACCAAAAATACCCAAATATTCCACATACTTAAAATATAAATTGGTAGTTGTATTAGTTACTTTTCCATTGTTATGATAAAACACCATGACCGAAAGGAACTTAAGGAAAAGTTTATTTTGGCTTACGGTCCCAGAGGGCTAGACATCCATAATGGCAGGGAAGGCATGGTGGCAGGAACAGGAAGAGATAACAACCGCAAACAGGAAGCTGAGGTCACAAGCAGGAAGTAGACTGAGGATACAAGCACCCAAAGCTGATCCTGAGTGATGTATTTCCTCCAGCAAGGCTCCATGTTTCCATAACTTCTCCAAACAGTGCCACCAATCAGGGACCAAGCGTATAAATACACAAGCCTATGGGGGACCTTTCTCATTCAAACCACACCAGTAGTTTTTCTACATATTTGCAATAGAAAAAAAGTCCTTATTTAAAACATATTGGAAGATTCTGGATGCCTGTCCAGAAAATGTTACCACAAGCTGTAGTGGTTTAGCCTCATCATAGGTTGTTAAAGCCTAATTCTTCCAAGGTGGCTATAGGGTCTGGAGTTGGTGCCCATGATGTTTTCATGACAATTCTGTTCTTCATTCTCTACAATCTCATCATTGTAGGAAAATTGGATTATTAAATCTCTATAACAAAATCATGTACATTCAACTGGAATCTAGTCAGGATTTTATTACTGTTGTTAAGATAATAGTTTTTCGGCTGATCCTCAGGCAAAGAAAATACCAATGTAAGCTAACCACAGAAGAGATTTCAGATGTGGATACAGCGAGGAAGAGCTGCTGCAGGCCAGAGAGGAGTGCTGTCCTCCTCACCAACCGGAGGATAGCTGCCATGTACAACCTCCACACTTTGTGAAGAGAAAACTGAAGCCTGGGATACTATCCAAGACAGAGTGGGGGGGGGGTAAGTAGCTTTAAAAACATTTAGAATGATGGAAAAGACAGATTTCTAACGGTTAAATTATCACATAACAGATGGGTGTAATCATTTGTACAAACTAAACTTCCTGGAAGAGCTAGAAATCATTTAAATAGTCACATCAATAGTTGTAACCCCTGGGCATGTATCCTGTAATATTATAACAACTGAATCTGTAAACTGAAGCACCGAATCACAGTCCTGTTTTCTTTCCTTTTTCAAAACAACTGTATGAAACACAAATCGTAAGGATTTATTAATTATTTATAGTCTGGCTTTGAGATGGTAGTACTTTATGCAAATTATAAATACATGCTGACAGGCTGGTTCTAAAAGACTTGGCCAGCCATGGGGCACTGAGCATGGAAATTAAGAACAGTTTTAGTCCTGTTCAGAGAGTCTTGCTTTGCTGAAATACTCACTTAGATCTCTATGCAAATCAACTGTGGCCAATAATCAAAAGGTGAGGGGAATTCCTTCTTTCTTTTGGACCTGTTTTTCCCCCATCTGAACACTATAAATTATAGGAAGTTTATTCTATATAACCTTAGTTCTTTTTCTCTCTCCCTGTGGTACTGGGGTTAGAACATGTGGCCTCAGGCTCTACCAATGAAGTATAATCTCAGCCTTAGAAAAACCCTTTTTATGCACTGCAATCTTATAATTTACAATTCATTTGCTCACACATATCCACAGACTACTCTCTATAGAAGTAGGAGTTAAATCTCTCTGACATTGGCAGCAGGCTTTCTGTAAGTTGACCTCACTGGCAAGGCATAATATTTATTGTCTAGCACTGTTTCCCATAGCTGCTTCTAGAAATTACCACTTGTCTTCTCTTTTGTAAGCAACCCTGAAATAAAGCAAAATAATAGCCTCCTCTACCACACTGACAATTTTCATCACTGATGTTTAGAAAGTCATTTGCAAATAATTTCTAGATGCTCAGAACCATGCTAATAAATTATAACCATAAAACTTCATTTTCTCATTAGAAATATATAACCCTGAATGTCAATATGTCAACCTTGACCATGATTCTAATTAAGGCAAAAGATAGTTACCTATTGGGCCTGCTGAGTAATGGATAGAGTTTCTTTCTGAATCTGAACCAAGAATGTGATAACTGAAATGTAAGAATAATTATAATTGATATGGAAATAGCACTAACTAAATGATAAGTTTAGAAAGCAAGGGAAAACATGGTTGGTTTCAACACGCAGAAGACTAGAATCATGTTAGAAATCTTATTTTCAGATAATTCAAATTCTAATGGATTTATTCAAGAACTGAAATTCCTAAAACACAAAATGCCTTCTGAAAATACATCCAACATAATATACTGCTTCCTCCTAGGAGAAGGGCCCTGTATCGGTAATGTCTGAAAACAATAAGTTTTCTTATTTTCTCTAACCAAAGGATATGGACCTATATTCCCACTTGCATTTTCTTAAAACTTCAGGCTAGTTGGCATGTCTTCCTATACCTGGTCTCTCAGCCTTCAACATTTCCATCTGAGAACACAGGAATTTTATGACAGACTTGCTAGGGATGAGACAAGATACTGAGAGGCTAGTAATCAAAAAAGGAAGACCAGACAGAAAAACAGAGTGCTGGGCAGAAAGCTTTCTTTTGGGAGAAAAGTAGGAGCCACAAGGAACCTGCCATGTGGTGTTTTTAAAAGATTTACTTTGTTACTTATTGTGTTTGTGTAGGTGCTGTGAACCAAACTCAGGTCCTGTAGGAAAGCAGGAAGTACTGTTAACCTCTCCATCCCCGTTTGTTGCTCTTGCTCCTGCGAGCAAAAGAGGCCCACAGTTTGGAGAAGAACCTGAGGGAAGTGTCACAGCTGAGTGCATTGAGGAAGCCTACCTCACCATTGAGTGAGGCCTTCCTGGGCTTGAGCTGGCTCTCTGACCCAGATTCTGCCTGGAAAAGAGGTGACTGTTGGAGATAACCTATTTCAAAATGCGCCCGGAGTTGTGAATGAGAAGTCTTCTCCTTTTCATCCCAGGGACACATTCAACCCAAGGACAGCTTTTAAGATGGTTGTTCTGTAAGGGGGACACTGCCAACTCTTGTTGGGAAAGAAGGGTTGGGATTTGGAGGCTGCTCAAACTGATGCCACAAGTCAGACCAAGACCTGACAGCAAAGGACAACCTCGTCCTCCTAGAGTGACACTCCCAAATTCAAAATGTCAAACTCAGTCTTGCTGAAAGCATTCACTTCCTCTTCTTGTTGGGATAGATGACCACAAACTTAGTGGCTTCATACAATATTAGTTTATTATACTGCCATATTAGAGGTCTGGAAAATGAAACAAGTATTACTAGGGTGGAACTGAGGTATAGGCAGGGCAGTGTTTCCCTGTGACATGGAGGGGTGATTACTTTTCTGGTTTCTCCAGCTCCTGGACAGGGTCCACATACCTTGACTTGGGGGCACATCACTCTGACCCTTGCTTCCTTTATTATATTGCTTTCTCTTTCCCTCTTTCAGTGACCCTCTTATATCCCTTTTATATGGATTCTAATAATTACAAGATCTTCTCAAGATCGTAAATGTCACTACATTTGTGAGATGACTTTGGCCATGAAAGGCAGTGTATTCAGAAGACACCTTTGTTGACACTGTGCTGGATGCAGTGAATGGCATGACAGGATACATTTCTGGAAAAGGTTTTCAAGGGGCAAGAACATGTTGCCAGATCCTCCCAACCACAGTCAAGCCCCCAGACCTTCCAGCTCTTTATACAGACTATTTACATGGATGAAAAGGGAGATAATTTATGACCTCCCTAAGGTCTGCATAGTGCTTGAACAGACTGGCTACAGCTAAGAATTGATTTCAATAAATATTCAAGTCATTATTCCTTAATGTTGAGGAGAATTATCTCCTTGCCTCCCTCCCACTCAAAAGAAAATCCCAGTGAACCAACCAGCATTCATCTGCGAATGGGGTCTTGGGCAGAGAATTCTAAGTAAGACAGTGGCACACATCACAAAGCTCTGTCCAGGAAGGATCATGGGCCCAGTCCATGTTGGCAAGAAACAAAGTTGTATGTGTGAGTGCTTTTGGCAGAACACTGCCAATTTGCTTGGTTGGGCCTAAAAATAGCTGCCAGCATCTGACAGGGATGAGCTTCCCAAGTAATTACCCACTTTGTCTCAGCTCCCCAAGCCTGACATGAGCCACAGGAAGCACACACGCACGCGCACGCACGTGCGTGCACGCGCGCGCGCGCGCACACACACACACACACACACACACACACACACACATTGCCTATTGAACTGAAGCCAGAGGCTAATATCGAACAGTGACCTCATGGTGGTGTCTGGCCGCACAACAAAAACCACATTTAAAAGGGGTCAAGACCAAAATTAAGTTCTGAGTGTAAGGAAATCTAGGCAATAAAAAATGAGAAAAGGTTCTCCCTCTGCAGTGTGGAGGGACAAGCTACCCATTTGTGGGGCTCAGAGGAGTGGAGTTTGCTGTTGAGGTTGCCATTCCTGGGTTTGCACCGGGCCCTCTGGATGGGAGTGCATCTCAGTCAGTCTGCACCTCTTTACTGAATGCTTGACACTATTCATGGAAACAAGGCAGCGCAGTACCATGCACTGTAGTTGAAAGTAAACTTGATGACTTGGAATGATGAAAACTGGTTAAAAGGTCCCAGTCTCGCTGCTTCATAGCTGGGGAGTTGGCCGTTGACCCCACTCTGTTCTCACCTCTGTAGTAGTGGAATAATTATTTCTCTTACTACTTCAAAAGGTTAATGAGAAGATAATGTAAAAGTTCTTTTACACTCTATTGAGTATTGTAAACATTGTATTAGAAAAACAAGGCAAATTTTGGTTACTAGCTTACAATCTAGTTACGGTAATTATACACACTGGAGAAATACCTGAAGGACAAAACTCTATTAACAACTGGATAGGGAGGCCTATAGGCAGTTAGGTTTCTTGATACCAGATAGCAAGAGTTCACTGTGGGCACAGAACAGGAATAAAAGAAAGGAAAGGGCAAACACTATGGGAGAGAAGAGTTTGAACTGGGGATGATGAGGCAGAAAGAACTGGGAGAACATTCCAGAATGTGAGAATTGTGAGCCAGATCCACAGAAACAATAAATCGACATGTTTTTCTTCCTTCCAGGAAACTCTGTCCTATCTGAATAACCACCCACTTACAATCCTTTCTTATAAACCACGCTGGGGAACAATATGGCAATTTCTATCACCATGGAGATACACATACCTTTCCATAAAGCAACCCCACTCTTATCAACTGATCACTTCAGGGGTACATGTGTATAATATTTACACATGTGAGATAATATTTACACACATACTTGCTGAAGCCCATGTTTCTGATAGAAATGTAAAGTTTAGAACTATAACCTCAGAGGCTGACAATGGCAGATTGTTCAGAAAACCATAACATATCCAAAGTGAAATATTGCACAAACTTTGGAAAGTATGTAAAAAGCATTAGCTCCTTATGCATTGATATTGAATAATTGTCTTATTGTTGAATAAAGAAAGTAAAATATAAAAATTTGCATCCAATGTGTCTACATTTGCATGTGAAGAAAAACGAGGCTCCCCACAGACTGCTCACAATGCCTAGGCCACTTATATAGAAATAAAGCCATTAGTAACAGATAAGGGTGAAAGAATGAAAGAGAAACAGTTTTCACTATATACCCTCCTGATTTCTGCATCACTCTCATATATTACTATCTGAAAAATTACTACAGGGGCTGGAGAGATAACTTAGCATTTCAGAGTGCATGTTCTTGCAGAAGACTGGGAGTTTGGTTCCTAGCAAACTGCCAGCAACTCCAGCTCCACGGAATTGGATGGATGCTCTCCTCTGGCCTCTGAGGTCCCCAGCATTCATAGTGTGCACGCACACACACACACACACACACACACACACACACACACATATACACACACACAATTAAACATTTAAAAAAAATCTTTAAATGTGATCTTTGTAACTTCAGGGCTTCCAGAAAAGTTTATACTCTCTGACATCATTTAGGAAGTGTCCATATCCACAGTTCTCTCTGAAGCCTCCAGCTGAAGTTGATTCCGGTAGATAATAATGTAAAAACAAAGCTGCCTTACACAGCGCCTACCCACTTTCCTATGGACTTTACTGAGTGGTTGAGTTTTGTTATAGGCGGAATTGTGCTTCCCCTCAGGGTTCAAAAGCCAACTCCCATCCAGAAATGTGTTTGGAAGGTTATAGATAAGCTTAAATGAGTGCATAAAAACGAGGCCCTATTCCAGTAGCCTGACCAGCCTTATCAAACAAGGAAGAGATGCCTTAGGAGTGCCTGTGCTGTTGAGGACATAGGAAACAAGTGGTCATCTATAAACCAGGAACCAGAAGCCAACTCTGCAGGAAATAGTCCTGGATTCCAGTCCCCAGAGCTGTGAGAAAAGAAGTCACCCATCACTGGGGTTGTGTCATGGTATCCAGAGCAGACAAACAGTGCCATCTTGGATGGCTGTGGAGGATGGATGTCCTTCAGCCAGGGATCAGCTTGGCCCAAGGGGAGCTGCAACCTCTGGCCGGCAGAGCAGTGCTGTTGTAACACAGTAAGACACTCTGGTAAGTAATACTGACAGAGAAGTCCGAGAGGCTGGGGTCCTAGTCTGAACAGTCAGTTCTTCTGCGCTGCCCTCAACCAAAGGCTTCTCTGGCCGGATTTGTCTCAAAAAACTGTCTTACCTCTCCTAGCTCATAGGATTCAAGATCTGTGACACAGAGAGAGCTAAACATCCACTGCCAAGTTAGCTTCCAAAAATAGTGTGACTTCATACTTGTGAGCAAGAAACAGCAGCCTGTAACCTAGGAGTTTCCACTGCAAGAGAGGAGAGCAACTGCAGAGCTCAAAGCAGTGGCTGCTGCCACAGAATCCATTTGTTGTACTTATGGTAGAGATAGTTTTGAATTTTTTTCAGTCTAAATTATATCAACAAACATACCTGGATAATGACAACGGGGTCAGGTGAGTGGCCATGCTTGCTTCAAGCACATTGCAACAAGTGGTTTCAAAAGAAAATATGACCTGGTGTTGAGGTGACTGTTTCAGGTGTTGGATTAGTCTTGAATGTTGGCTAGAATGCATTCCCATTTGTATTCATTGCTAACAAGCCTGAAGTAAAAGCTTAATCAGATCAGGAGCTGAAATAGACTTGACAGTCATTTTTGCAAGGCAGCAAGCTTCTTGGAGGAATCTGTGTGTAAAAAAAGCTGCAAGTCTCCAATTGCAAAGGTAAACTACACAGAGATTCAGAATCAAGGATAGGAAAATATCACAGCACAAAATTTTACAATTATAGTCTAGATTTCTCGGACCAATATACATAAGGAGGACTCCTCGTCATAATTTTTTAAGTAGTTTTTGACTATTTTTAAGCAAGCATTACAATTTCTATGGTATTATGTTTGGTTCAAGACAAAGACTTTGTGATATATAATGAAGCAAGTGAATACTTATGATGACATATTATAAAAGGAAAGATCAGTGCCAATTGTTTTATCCCTTCCAGCACATAGTTCATTTAGTTTCTACCTAAAGGTTTATTTTTGCTACACATCTAATTTAATCCTGTTATATTTATAGATTATAGCTATTTATATACAATTATTTAGTTATATGATATATTTACATATATTATTAAAAATAAAAATATAGTATAAGGTTCAATATTGCTTAGCAATACTGATGGGAATAAGAGTTGTCTGGCATATTCTAAACTTTATAAGAATTATAAAAGGCAAATAAACATTTTACTTTTGAATGTAAATAAATTTTACATTTTGAACCATTTTTAGTTTTTACTAATTTAGAACTTTGAATGACAAATTTCCATGAGCTATTAAGAGTTGACCTTGGTAGACTCTAGCTTACAAAAAGGTCAAATTAATTTATTCCACTGTGTACTTTGGTACTTAGAACCATGTGGGTAGTGTGGTTACTCAGAATAAAAGATACATTTTTACATAGCCAAAAGCAATCCAAATAAACACATTGTCTACAGTCAGTCTCATTCTTGTTTTTTGTTAGTGTGCTTTTATTTATCTTGACTTGGGATATTTTATTTGTGCCATTTAATATTTGAGCAAAATATCTAATCTATGATACACTTAAGGAAATGAACAGATGTGAACATAGAATCTGACTTAACAGTGAGAAAGATATCATCAATTCGACAGCCATCCTGAACTCATTATCAGCCCACAGATGCAGCTACTACAGGCTTCTTTACACACTCCTGTTTTCCAAATAGATGGCATGTTATTAAAAGTGTATCTTTGGAGGTCCACAGCCTGCGCTTGGACTTTCTCTTACTTAAGCCCCTTGTGTTTAATTATCATTTGTTTTCTTTCTCTCCTATTGTAAGGGGTTTGCTTTGCTGAGCTGAACATGATGGATTCTTCCAATCATCTTGTGATTGGGCTGTTTTTCTTTCTGTGTGTAGGGTTCCTTTACCAGTTACAGTTTTTTTAACCTTAAAAAATAACATTAGTGTCTGTGTGTGTTCATTTGCACTCTATGTCAGACAAGTGTAAGGCAGAGAACAACTTCCATGAGTCGATTCTCTACATCCTGGACTGGAACTCAGGTTGTCAGGTTTGATGGCAAGAGGCTTTGCCCGCTATAAACTCTGGATGGAAGTATGGTTTCCCGCCTTGAATCATTATTGTACTCTCTAAGTTCAAAATGACATTGGTTTACCAAAAAATATATTGTTTTGAGCAATACCAAATTGCAGGCTGGCAATAGACTAGTGATTCCCTTGGAACATGAATAGTGAATGTAATAAAATTTTCATGTACAAATCAAAAGATGATGAAATTGACACCTACTTCCAGATGCAAATCAATTCACTCCAAACGTTGACCATGTTCTCAACATGAACTTACATCAAGAAAAGGGAATGGGAGTTTCTTTTTAATTGCCTTTTTCCATGCTAAACGTTTTGTTGACTAAAATCTTACTTTTTACTGTCGATTTTGGTCTGGGCAGCCACATAAATGTTGACGTCTTGAGACAGGCATCCTTGTTTAAAATTTTTTTAACTTGCTAATATAACAAATTAGCATCAAATGTAAATAGGTATGACAATATTTAACAATTTTAGCTGAGTTTTTCAAGACTTAGAGCATAATAAATACCAAGGAATGACTCACTTGTCGATAATTTGTCTGTAGTCTTTAATATTGCTATCCAAAGAAGGAATTAAGTAGATGGGTCTGACTTTACTTATAATTCACTAATGATGCTGAATAGATATTTAGGATGCAAACTCAACTCATAAAGGTACAAGACACATGTTTCCCATATCCGTGCTCCATCAAGTTTATGTTATATAAAACTTTCAAAAGAGCTTATTACTATTAATGCCAATAGTTGTAAAATTTCAGCATATCTTTAGAGTCTGTTCAGAAATACCTCATAAGGGAACTGAATTCTGTATTGTTTGATGGAAGCTGATCCCTCCAAGGATCTTTCTGTGTTTTCCCCCCTGCAAATTGCTTATGGCTTTCTCTCTGACCATTTCAGATTCTCATATTTCTGCAATTGGTGCCCTGACTGTAGAGCTCCCTCTTCCATTCTTTCAATTCTGTATGTTCTACTTTTTGTCTTATCATTGCTAGAAATTTGCATTTCTCATTTTTAATTACAAAAGAAGATAAAGACAAAATCTAATTTAAGATAGAGGCTTTTTTTCTTTCATAGTTTTCTATCAGTTGTTTTTCAGCCCTTTACAGAACACAGTTTCTTGCCTCAGTTTTATAACAAAATTCAATCTTACTGATTTAGTATTTGCATTAGTAATAAGCACAGGAGTTAGTACATTTAATAGAGGAAGTGAAAGAGAAGGAATGGAAGATATTATGTGCTGTAGTGTATTCTATTCTGATTAGGAAAGCCTCTTAAAAAAACAGGAGTTCTTAAGGTCATAGAATGAAATTCCAAAAGTACTGTGAATAATTTAAATCTATCCTGATTTTCTAAGTGTTTTACCCATGCTACTTGTCAGAGAGTTTTAAATAGTTTACAATGATGCCTCTTACACTGTTTTGTTAAATAAATTCATTTTAACTTTCATACTAACAAGCAACATTTATGTTGTATTGGGTTTGATACGTATGTACATTTATATATCTATATTTATACTAATGGCCTGAATATCAATTATAGTCCTTTCATGGTTTGAGTTCCTGTTTTAGGCTGAGGAAATACAATATGTTTGTCTTGATTAGAGAAAAAAATCATTTCATTATAGATTTTTACTTAGTTCAAGTAGAATTAATCAAGGAGATAAAATTTTGAGCATTAGAAATGATTTCCAACCTGGGCGTTCTTTGAACTTTTTAGTGACAGACAAATACGAGCACAGCATTTATTGTTCTTGGTATAGCTCACACCAATAAGGTTGTCCAACTCCTACCACAACTCCATCAAGAGTCTGTCATTCTAAGAACAGATACGTGATGTCAACCTTTAATCTATCTGCCTCCCTTACCTCCTTCTTCTCTTCAGTGTGTTAAGCTATGGCACACTGAACAATTAAAAGCTTGAATCAGAACAATGGGCTTCTATAAACAGTCTTTCTGTCTTATGAAAATGCTTCTCCCATGAATTACTCAATATTCCTCTAAGGGCAGAGACCACTTCCTTCTCAGGCTTGCATCTCAGGCTTAATCCCACTAACAAATTTCTAACCATTTTAAGCTGGGCTGCTACATGCACCAGAGATAAGACTATGATTTCAAGAGGTCCTGAAACTGTTAAGCAAGGCAGAGACAACTATAGTGTGGCGTGGACAAGCTGAGGTAGATTCAGAAGAAGGCCATGTTCCCTTTCCAGCTTTGCTGCTGTGAGCAAGTTTCCTGCCCTCATTGAGCCACAAGTTCTCAATAGCAAAGCAGCTTTAAGAATCTCAAAGGTGTCCTCTTAGGTGTTCTATGACTGTTAGGCTCTTAAGGAGAGCTCTTGATACTCCAAAATGAAATCTGTAGGATTCATTGCACTCCTAGTTCCCACAGCACTCAAAAGCACTAATTTAGGTTTAGGAAGGAGGATCATGAGTTCAAGGCTAGACTGACCTGCATATCAAGATCCTGTCTCAACAATAACCATGGAAATATTTACAGGGTGCAAACTCAGATTATCCTCCTTGGTACTAGGCTTCAGGAATAGTTTCTATCAATTCATCAAAGGAAAGGACAGGTACCCTGTGATATAACTCTTTTAGAGGATGTAGAAAAAGGGCCTAGCAGAGCCTCTCCAGCCCTCTCTCTCTCTCTCTCTCTCTCTCTCTCTCTCTCTCTCTCTCTCACACACACACACACACACACACACACACTGAATGACAAACCACCAGGACTGACCAACTGATGAAGTCCTAATGTGGACTGATGCCAGGGGAGGGGAAGGCAAGAGAAGGGAGCACCTGGCTTCTACTCTCTTCCTTTTCTTCTCAAAGGTCCTTGAATTGGGCCACGAGAATTCTATTAGCTGCTTAGAATTCAGAACTGCCTACAGGGACTTCTACGTACAGAGAGTAAGGTGGGCTCCCACATGAACAGAGGGGATAGGGTCGAGTGCAGACCAGAAATCAATTAGACCTCTGAGTTCAGTTTCTCAGAGAAACAGACCTAGTGCTGTGGTTCTATGCACTCTTCAGCTCATGTTTTCTACACATTTCCCATGAGCATTTACAGCATGGTAGGCTAGGCTGTGGGTCTACATTAGTGAACAAAACTGAGTGGTCCAACTTTCATGGGGCTAAAGAATTAATGGAAGAGATAGATATTAACTTTGAAATCTTTACCAATAAATATACAACTGCAAACTGTAATAACTAACAAGAAGAAAAAACTGAGATTCCCTAAAAATGTTCTGGAAACGAGTTATCTTTCCAGAGGGGTTGGCACTAGCACTGAGCTCTGAAGACTGAGTTGGAGATTTCTCAACAGAGGGAGGTGGGAAGCAGAATGCAAGTGAAGAGGCAGACAATTGTGACATCTTGAACTTTAAAATCAAGCCTGTAATTTTCTACTTTCTCTTATTCAAATGTCACGAATAGAATTGAGTCTGAAAATGTTCTAAAAATGCAGTTGGTGAGAATGCTCTGGTAAGGTCAGAGCCTGCAGGTCCAGGTGGGAGTGGAGATAGAATGCTTTTTCTTTCACTCTTTGAGATGGATTCTCACTAGGTAGGTGAGGCTGACCTGATTATCTTCCTTCCTCAATCCCCTAAGTGCTGGGGTTACAGGTGTGTATCACCATACCCCATTTGAGAACTAGGATTCTGATAAGTGACTCTTGGGTCACCAGTACTATATCTTGGCCCTTTTTGTGTATTGTATCTACAGAGTTGTCCCTGTTAGAAAATATTTCTAAGAAGCTGTCTTTGAGACGTATGGACTTCAAAAGTTGTGGCCTTCGTAATGTGAGCATTAATTCTGGTCCTCATAAGAAATTCTTTTAACCTGGCTGTTAATAGAAGACCTACAAACCTCTATTCTTTCCTTCCTCCACTCAGGCCTGAATGAGCTGACAAATCAGACTACAACAGACCATTTCCTTAAGAAAAAAGAAATCTGAAGTGAGGGATGTGAGGGATTTGTGTGTGTGTGTCTGTGCATGTTTGTGTGTGTGTGTATATGTGTGTGTGTGTATGTGTGTATGTGTGTGTGTGTGTGTGTACACGTGCATGTGTGTGGAGAGGCCAGAAGTCAATCCCAGTTGTTATTCCTTAGAAGTCATCCACCTATTCTAGAGCCTCTTAATGGGACTTGGAGCCTGCCATCTGTGCAAGGCTGGCTCGTCAGTGAGCTCCAGGAATCCTCTTTTCTGTCTCCCTAGTGCTAAGATCACAAGTATACCATGTCTGGCTTTTTTGTGTGGGTGCTGAGGATGGAATTCAAATCCTCATGTTTGTGTGACAAGTGCTTCATCTACTCAACTATCTCCCCTAGCCTAGTTATATGAGAGATTTTTTTGTTCTAATGTTTCAACATTAGTATGATCAAAGGCTCTGTGGTCTAAGAAAAAGAAAAGAAAAAGAACATGGTATGTTCAAAGACTTTTGGGTAAAAGTAGGTAGATTAAGGAAGAAAATCAATAAGTAAAAATGGTATGTGGGGGATGAAGGATGAACAGGGTGTTGTCTATGAAAATAGCTCGATTACTTCTTATCTAGTCATTCTCTGAGTTAAATAAAGAACATGAAAGAACTCTAAAATTTGGGAATAAGACCCAATACAAACCTAGAGAAATGTGGCTACCCCACATGCTGCCAACCAACCCACCTGATCTTTCACATTTTGTTAGATCTTAAATGTCTTGAATAGTCAGAAAATGTCCTTCCTTTCTTTCCTTTTCTTTCTTTCTTCCTTTCTTTTCCTTCTTTCCCTCCTCCCTCACTCCCTGTCTCCCTCCCTCCCTTTCTCCCTTCCCCCTTTCTCTCTCCCTTTCTTTCTTTCTTTCTTTCTTTCTTTCTTTCTTTCTTTCTTTCTTTCTTTCTTTCTTCTTTCTTTCTCTTCCTTCCTTCCATCCTTCCCTTCCTTCCTTCCTTCCTTCCTTCCTTCCTTCCTTCCTTCCTTTCTTTCTTTCTTTCTTTCTTTCTTTCTTTCTTTCTTTCTGTGCATGAATGTGTGTGTGTGTTTATGTATGTATACATGTTTGCCTGTGGGTGTGTGTGTGTACATTTGTATGCATGTGTGTGGAGGACAGAGATCAACACTGGATGCTTTCCTTGATTGCTCTCCATCTGACCTTTTGAGGCAAGGTCTCTCTTGAACACAGAGTTCACTGATTTGGTTACACTGGTTGGCCAGCAAATTCCAAGAAGTTGCCCGTCTCCTCTACCCCAGTGTTGGGATTACAGAAACCTGCCGCCATGGCCAACTTTATGTGGGTTCTGGATCCGAACTCAGGTTTTCGTGCTTGAGGAGCAGCCACTTTACCAACTAAGCCATCTCCTCAGCTCCAAGAATTTTTTTCTGTATAGCACTTTATTCTTGAAATTTGGTATAATTTTAATTTCTACTTTAAGGAACTAGAATGAAGATGAGGAAGAAAATGAGATCATATGCATGTATTTGCTTTGGGGGCATTTCTCTTTGTCTCTCACTGCCCAATCTGGCTGTCTCTCCTATAAACTAGTTAAAGCCTCCCTTCTGTGTGACAGCAGTAATAACTGACCAACACAATCCCTGGGAAAGTGACATCTGGAAACACAGAACAATGGAAGGAAATACAGCTAAAACCATAGACAAATGTCAAGTGCCTTTAAATTTAATCCCTTCACTGATAAATGATTAAACTAGACATGATTGATTAAGCAGAGATGCTTGTTTTATTTGGCATTTGGAAATCCTAGACTGTGGCTTTAATAACAACCTTCTCCATTTCACAGGGACAAGCAGCATGTTGATGAAGCAGGGACTCTGGATTCCTGCTGTGGTGTTTATGCACACCAATAGTCCATCTTTCCTAAATATTAAGCATTTGGGAGATTAATAAATATTGTTTTTAAACTGTAGTTCTCCTAATTCCACATATGTGTTCCTCAACTGCACTTGAGAATATAATACATGGTGAACAAATCACATTTAGATTTCTTTCTTCAAAGAGTATACATACTTGAATTTGTACAATATTAATAACAGTGTTGATCTAAAATAGAGACATCCATAAAACAGCCAAAGATGTTTTAGAAAGTTAATCCTTAGTGAAGAAAAAATTCTAGCTCTAAAAGCATTCTAGGGTTTACAGTCTTTGCTCATTTTGCATTTTATGGCATTTTGGTTTTCAGGGTAATACACTGACTTTCAAAGGTTGGAAAGGAATTAAGATACTAATAAATCCTCATTTCTTCTTTTTATAGTTTGACTCCAGTGACTCGTATTCACACACCTGAAACACAGAAAGAGCTACAAATAGCCTAGTCTTGCCTTTATTTCAACAAGGTGAGATCTACTGAATATCCATCTCTATTCGTTTCACAGACTCTATAAAACCTGATACCCTAAATTTGATAGAGGAGAAAGCAGGGAATGCACTGGAACTTATAGGCACAGGAAAGGACCTTCTAAACAGCACCCCAATAGTACAGAGAGCTGACTTGATAGGTTTTAAGAGTCAGTATCCAACATAAGCCTGAATGATTGTAAATAGCATTCTCTTTCCAGTATACATCTGCCCCCAGGAGATCAAGTTACAAAACTAGGAATTCCTTGAATTATTAAACACAAGTTCTTACATAAGAAGTTTGGGAAGCTCCTTAAATTTCAGAAGATAGGCTGAGGTTGATAAAATATTTCCACTGCTATTGCCATAGACTTAGGTCACGTAATTTGTGTACTTGCATACTGGATCAATTACAACTTTTAGCTCTTAAAGATCTTTGTATATAGAGTAACATAACTACATCTTCATCTCTACATTGAAGGTATTTGATGTTCTGACTCTCAGTGCTTCAGAGATGAGTGGTGTGTGTGTGTGTGTGTGTGTGTGTGTGTCGCTTCTCACTGTAACCAGCCAATTTTACACCTTCCCACCTTCCCAGGGAGTGACTGTCCCACATGTGTCTTACTGACCACCTAGGTACAGAATCACAACCTCCTTTCTTTTTGTTTAATATTTTATTATTTTTATGTTTTATGTGCATGAGTATTTTACCTGCATGTATATAAGTGCAATTGTGTCATGCAAAACCCACAGAGGCCAAAAGAGGATGTTGGATCACCTGGAACTGGAGTTACAGGTGGTTGTTAGCTGCCATATGAGTGCTGGGAGTTGAACCTGGGTCCTCTTTAAGAAGAGCAAGTGTTCTTAACTGTTGAGCCATCTTTCCAGCCCCCAAACCTCCATTCTTGTCTCCAAAAAACAGGCATTCCTGAATGAAGGATTCTCTAAATTTTTGTAAGCCTGAGTACATTTCCATTTGCCCAAGTGAAACAAGTGACAGATCTAGGTGAGGACCCTGAGTGATGAAAACTGGAACCAAATACAGTGAAATGCACTTAATACACGCCATACAAAGTCCAGTGGACTCAGCCATCACGACTGGATCCCAGATATCCTGAATTGAAACTTCCTTTACCTACAGGTAGACATGCCTGTCATGAGATAAATATGCTCTGTAGCTACTTGCTTTTGTGTTTCATATCCTGGATTAATACATAAGAAGTACATTTCAACAAATCACTGAAAATCTTATCAGCATCATTTAAAAGTCTCTTTTTATATATCCTCTTCCAAATACCTAGGATATTTGCAAAGTTTAGATTGGCTGTGTTTTTCTTACTGATTTGTAGTTTTTATTCTATACCAGTTTTGCTGTGTATGTATAGTGAAAATATCCTCTGACAGGTGGCTGTCTTTCCTCTCTCTCTGTTAATAGTCTTTTAATAAAACTTCCATTCTCAAATTAACTCTAGATCATTACTCCTTTCATGGTTTATGCTGTTTGCTTAGTAAATCTTTATCCAAGATTACAAAGTCATTCATCTAGGCTTTTTTTCTTTAAAAGTTTGTTTTAGTTTTCATTTTTAGGTTTGTGATATCTCTTAAATTAATGTCTTTATGAGACATAACCTAAGGTTCAGAAGTCTCTTCTTCCACATGGTCATGCAATGGAATTGGCTCATTCATTTAGAATGCCATTCTTTCTCTCCAGGTTATGGTGGAGACAGGTCAGATTGAGTGTCCCTATATACTTTTGCCTGATTCTGGTCTCTCACTTTTTTATTTGTCTATCCCTGCACCAAGAGACACTGTCCTAATTGCTGTGACTTGACTCTAACTGTTGATATCTGTACACTGATTTCTCCTATACTCTTTGCCTTCAGTCTTGTCTACAATATCCTAATCATTTTGTACTTTTGTATAAATTTATCATTAGATTGTCAATTTATGTATACAAATTTATGTGTTGTGTAATTATGCATGACCTATTTGAATTTTAATTGAGGTTTACTACAACTATATTTTGAGAGAATTGTCATCATCAATTGGTAGTAATATTAAAACAACAATAAGATACTATTTCATACCCACCCCAAATGATGAATTCATAGAAGAAGAAAATGGTAAACCAAATATTGACTAGGATGGGAAGCATCTGGAATTCACTTATATGCTGTGATACTCACTTTGGAAAACACAGTGATAATATCCATGAAAGCTAAGCATAGGTTATGTCTTCCAGTGACTTCACATCATACTGATAGTATATGCTTTCCTATGCCTATACACCCACCCCCTCTTTTGTGTGCAATACCTTTCCTCCCACACTGTGGTGGTTTAAATCATAGCCTGTAGGGTTAGATGGCTTGAATTCATGTTTCAATACCACCTTCCTGTCTATGAGACAGGGGCCATAAGTGTGAGTGGACAGACCAGACACCTGCCATGAAGAGTTGCCTTCGGGAGTCAGAGAGAGAAAGAATGGTCCACCATCTAAAAGATGGCCCCCAAAAGAGAGCCGCTTAGACCCTGCACTGAGGATTCTGGGGTCCTGAGAATGTTAGATTGGGATTAATGGGAAGATTCCCTACTTGCCTTATGAGTGGAGATGTGTCTTGAAGTCCAAAGTAAGGTTCTCCTAACCGCAGAAACCTTCAGCCTTTCTTGAGTTGAGAGTGAAAGGAACTGTAACATAAAGGTTCTTACAGTGCACCTAACAAGGGGCACTTTTATCTCAGGGTATTTAAACTCCATTTTGTATAAGCCACTGGCATGCCTAATCATCAATTTTATATAGTATTAAAATTCTGACATTTCTATTTTTCCACAATAATTCAAACCTTCAAATTTAAAGAATTTTCTCACATAGTGAACTATAGTTGCTAGACAGCAACACCTTTTTTTCTACCACAGTTATGAAAACCACATACTTGATGCCATTTCTATTTTGTCTTAATTCAAGAGAAAAGGAGGAAAGTATGAATTTTCGTGAAAACCATTCCATAGTGGCCTATGATAGCCCTCTGGGCATTTGAATGTTCTGGATGAAGATTCCTTGGGCACTCCCTTCCCTGGCCATTGGTCTCCATGGCTGGCCTCACTCTAGAACCCTGCTCCCTGAGTTCCATCTTTACCTCAAAACCATCTGCTAGAACATCAGCCCTATTCACTTACTTTGAGGAGAGGCAAAAGCTGTAATACTATAGTCTCTTGTGTAGAAAGCATGTATATGCAACTAAAGACCGACAGAAGTCAAGTAGGTAAGATTCGCATCCTATCTCGGCCATGTTGTCTTTATGTGACGTGGACCCAGGTCACACCACAAAGTCCTAAGTGTGTAGGATTAAACAGAATCATTCATTTATGTAAAAAGTTCTGTCTGTAGAACCAATTGTTTCAATAAAGACCTACTTTCCCTTTTGGGTCTTTCTATTGTGTTTACCTCAAATTTAAAAATTGCCACATAACATAATAAAGAATCAGAGGTGATATTATAAGTGGCTCTCTTTCACTCAGTGGTTATAAAACTGTCATGACAGAGAACACTGAGATTCAGATTCATATGTGCAAAAATCTTCCTAGAGTGGAAGGAATTTTGGAAGCTTATCATGGGATGTACTGAGTGGTTCTGAAGAACAAAGAGCCCTTTTGATAGGAAACAGCTTCAAGACTGCATCATATTCTAAGGTTGAAGTTCCACTTCTGGTTAACCTCATTCTATGAGTACAGCTACTCTTTGGAAATCAGTTTTTTCACTAATCACTGCCAGTCATATTGAAATTATTGTGAAATAAAGAATCTTTTCTTTCAGCAAGCCACAATTCAAGTGATAACATGGGGTTCTACAAAGAGCTTCTGAGAGCTCCCAGGCAGCTTCTTTTTGCAGAGCTGGTGCAGGAGCCTGGGGGCCAGGGCCCATCCCTGATGCCTGTGATCCTGAGTGTGTTCAGGGCAGCTGCTGACAAGCTGAACCGTCATCTCAAACTGGCTATGCAGTTGCAAGGAGTCAGTTTCTTGTCCTTAAATCCAACTGCTGGTTAAGAAAGCCAAAATAAATGGACTCTTTCAACGTGAACTATTGCAATATTGAGTGTCTCTGTGTGTCCTAACTCAGCAAAAACAGCAAAATATAAAGGAATGGGCTGAGGGGTAGCTTAATGGGTAAAGTCCTTGCAAGTCCAAGAATCTGAGCTCTATCTTCATGATTTATTTTTTTAAGACAGGTATGGTGGTGCACCTGTAATCCCAGTGCTAGGGAGAAAAGACAGGTAGATCCCTTGGGTTCACTGACCGGCCAGTCTAGTCTATTAGATGAATTTCAGGCCAGTGAGAATATCTGTCTCAGTAGATGGGAACCAGCCAAAATGAAAAAGAAAAGGAAAAAGGTATAATTTCAGAATGAGAAGCCTTGACATCCTCAATCAAAGACCTAGTGAAATGGTAGGCAGCATGATGGGTAGAGGGAAAGGACTCCAGGACCTTCCCTGAGTCTCTGCTCTACCTCTGGGGGCATTTCTATGAAGGCCTGCTTTGTAGCCTTCTTCCTTTCTGTATCTCCCTCTAGCCGAACCCCCTCTTCACCCAATTACATACTAGCTCTTGCTCCTCAGCATCCCTCTTTCAATATTGCTGCCCTATCCCAGGCCCAGGCAGCCCTTCCACTCCTAAGCCAGCCTATTGCTCCTGATTTTCCCCTCCTAGTTCTAGATCACATCTTACAATCTCTGCTTCTCCAGCTGATCTTTCCTGAAGGCATTTAGGCATACTCCCTTTGTCAGTCTAGGTCATTTTATATCCCTTGCTTCCAAGCTCTGCAAGATCCCTTTGTTTGAATTTAGAGTTAAAATTGTAACCTGATTAGGAGGTACAAAGTGCTTTGTAGATTGCAAGGGGCTATAATAATGATACATCTATTAAAATTGAGCCCCGTATTTTTTATTGCTTGCTGGACATCTCCATATGATTGTTAAAAGATCCAAGTGGAATTTCTCCTCTTTCTCTGAAACCGGTGTTCTTTTCATACTCCTATTTCTGTGAAGGGCATCTCTATTATTTTAGTCACAGGCTTAAGATCTTAGTATCATCATAGACTTTTTCTTAATCAGCAGAATATCACAGTTTAGGAAAGTTTTAGTTCACAGCAGAACTGAATGAGAAACACAGAGAGCTCCGCCTTCTCCACACTCCTGCAGAGTCCTTTCCCCACTGCATTTCTCCATCAACATGAAACACTGTGGACCTCACATACACTTGTTCTCTGAGTTTGAACAGTTGTGCAACTTTGTGATCATGCCCCTCCATTGTAAAAAGAAATTAGTTGACGAATGGTGAGATGTATGCTTAAAACACAATCTTGGGACTGGAGAAATGGCTCAATGACTAAGAGCACTGGCTGCTCTTGCAAGGATCCTGGTTTGATTCCCAGCACCCACACAGTGGCTAACAACCATCTGTAACTACAGTTCCAGAGGATCTGACTTCCTCTTGTGACCTCCATCGATGGGCATTGTACAACACAGTTGTGCTAATATGCATGCATACACACAAAATAAAAATAATAAAAATATTTTTAAAAGACACAGTCTCTCTCTCTCTCCTCTCTCTCTCCTCTCTCCTCTCTCTCTCTCTTCTCTCTCTCTCTCTCTCTCTCTCTCTCTCTCTCTCTCTCTCTCTCTCTCCCCCCACAGAGGTCAACTGGTCAATTTCAGGTGCTTTCTTCTATCCCTCTCCACCTTATTTACTTGCTCCACCTTGTTTTTTGAACTGTGATCTCTTACTGAACCTGGACCTCTTGCTGTTTAGATGGGCTGTCTGGCCAGGAATCCTCACTCCCACCCTCCTATTCATCTGTCTCTACCCCCTAAGCACTGGGGTTACAGGCATGGAACAATGCCTCACTTTGGGGGATCTGGGGTTTTGAGGATCTGAACTCAGGTCTTCATGCTTGTGTAGAATACAATTTACCGACTAGTCACATTCTTAGTTCCAAGTCATATATTCTTGAATCTTGGGATGTAAATAAAATCAAGATTTAGGATGAAGATACTTATATTCATCAAGAAAATAAATTTAGCTATTCATGGATTATGTCTTTTTAATTCTATGCAATTCTGTTTAAACTATTTCATCTAGTTGGTAAAAAGTTTCTTAATTAAATTTTTTATTCTTTTGAGAATTTCATACATGAGTACTGAATTTACATAATATTCACCCCTCCCTCTCCCCTTCTCAATTCCTCCCACATCTCTCTATTTACTCTTTCTCAATTTCCTGTCCTCTTCTTTGATTAATATTGTTACATATACACACACATACGTATGTATGCATATATCTATAATGCACTGAGGCCATTTAGTGGTGCTCATATGTACATGTGTTTGGGGCTGACCACTTGGGATTAGGTAACCTATCAGAGACCTCATGCCAGGGGAAAACTGATTCTCCCTCCCTCAGCATCCACAGATTGCCTGTAGCTTTTCATCTAGAGGTGGAACCCTGTGACATTTCCCCACCCTCATTGCCAACTGGAGTCATCATGCAGCTCTTGTTCAGGTGACCATACTGTGGAGATATCTCAAGTGCATCTTCTTTATCATGTCCAGAATGTACAACCTAGCAGCAGGCATTCTGGTCCTCTTCCATGGGTTACAGTGTAGATATATCAGCTGGTATTAGGTACTCCATGGTGGTTATTCTCTTCATTTTTTATGTTGTTGGACTTTGTGATCATCTCCATCTGCTGCACAAAGAAGCTTCTTTGATGAGTGGTGAGAGCTACACTTATTTGTAAACATAAGGAGAAGGAGAACCTGCTATGGCCACGTCCCTAAACCAATTCGATTCCTTACTATATTCTCAATCCTTATCCAAAAAGAGTTTTTAAGCATATCACTGTCATGCTTGTTAAGAGTCTTTGAACAAAAGTCTATATTTAGGTCATATTAGATGGAGAATACCAAGAATCAGATTTTATTTTAAGAGAAATTTTATAAGACGATTTCAAAATGGGGAGGGGAAGGCTATGGTGCCAGTAGGGAAGGGGGTATAAAGATGATTAAGACTGATTAATATGTTCTGTATGAAATACACAAAAATTCAATAAAAATTTTCAAAAAAATGTAGTGTTTAAAGTGATACTTTCCCCACAGAGATTTTATTTTAAATGATGGAAATAATAAACGTCTAAAACTGAAGCTTCTAGAATGACTTGTTCTTGCCCACTTGGGTTTTTCTCTTTGAATTTGACTTTGACTTCTGGTTAAGAGCAGAGTGTCTGAAGTCATCCTTGTTAGAAACAATTTTGTTCAAGGGATGCTCCATAGAATAACTTGTGGGCCATGAGGTGACTGCGCTTATGAGCTTTCATGAAGGATTTACCACTCACCTCTTGGTGAGGTTCTTCTCCAAGGCAGTTTGTCACTTTGAGAACAGCAGCCAATTCCTGCTGAGCAGCCTGAGCATGGGGTAGGAGCCATTTGAGATGTTGTGACTAGCATCTTCAGGATGATGGCTTTTCATATAGAGCCACTTCTAACCAGGACCAACAATACTTTCTTGGGTTTCATGATCTTACCTATCTTACTTCTTCCTTTTTTCTCCTTGGAGACAGGGTATTATGTACCCCAGGCTGGCCTTGAACTTTCTATATAGCCAAGAATGACCTTAAACTGCTGATTCTCCTGCCTCTACTTCCCAGGTTCTGAGACTACAGGTATATATTGCCTTCCCCATTGTATGAGGTCCTGGGAAATAAAACCCAGGACTTTGTGCCTAATAGGCATTCTACCAACTGGACTACAATTTTTATTATAGAATATATCTTAATTTGCATCAATGGTTCTCAAAATGTTACAGTGATGGCTTCGTTGAGCTGTTTAAAGGATCAGAAACATGTGCTGAATTTTAAGTATCATCCCCATTGCATCTCCCACCCTCCACTGCCAGCCTGTAGCATATGTTGAAGGACAAAACTGAGATTTAAATATCTGCAGTCTGAAAATGCATATGAAAACCTCTCCACAATTCCAAGTGTGTTTAGTGCAAACACTTTCATGTATCTTTAATGCTAACCAATTCAAGAGGTTTTTCTGAACAATAGGTATTGTTATTCACAGTTCCAGAAGTGAGGTTATTTTTTTTATTTTCTGACAGATAAAGTTTATAAGGAAGATGGCTTTAAAATACAGAGACAATAGCTTAGCATTTTATGCTTGGGCCCTAAATTCTGCTTGTAAGTCAAAATTAGCCTCCCTAACTCCTTGAATCACCCACAAAGTTCAATAAAAATGTTGGTTTGTGTACCCTGTGCCACCTGCTTTTCAAATAAACTATTTCCCTTAATTTCTTTTGTATTTGTGCATACATGATCTTATGCATGTGCACATGTGTGTGACTGTAACACGTGTCTGCATATGGAGGTGAGAGGTCCATATCAAGTGTCTTCCTCAATCATTTTCACCTTATTTTTTGAGACAAGGTCTCTCATAGAACCTGGAGCTCACCAATGTGGCCAGTAAACTCCTGGTATCTTGTTTCCACCTCTCCAGTTCTGGGATTATGGGTGTACCCCATTCCTAGCTTTGAATGTGGGTACTGACACCCAAGCTGGAGTCCTCACTTTATATATCCCAGACCAATTATTTTGAATCTCAATTTTTATCTTATTGATTCACAAAACTCATTTTTCCTCATTTCCTAGCCACTGGAGAGATTTACTTTGTCTTACCGATCTATAAAATAAACCTTTTATACATAACATTTTATAGGTTCTTCTATGTTAAGCTTGATTGCTCTATTATCTATAGATACCAACTATTTACAGTTCTTTGGTCACTGGGAATATTTAAAGATGTTTCGTCTTCCCATCAGGTGTGGGCCTCTTTTGGATAACTGGAGTGCAGATGGGATGCAGCTTCACATCCTCAGATGAAGAACTGATACTGTTACCTACACAAGGGTCCCAGGCTGGGACAAATGGATGGTACAATTTAGCCTCTGCTCTGCCAGCAAGAACAGTGCCCAGGGATTTGCTCCTTGAATTCTTCCAGAAGCACCTTCCAGAGTGGCATGGCTCCAGAGACACTGTTCCTATAGACCTGCATGTAATGCTTTTTCCTATTGTCCAAAGGTACCTAGAGGTGGAAGGCATTCTTTAGTCCCATCTGCCCAAACAGGAAAATGGGGCAAAAATAAGCCAATTACAGAGGCCTATGCCTGGCCATAGCCTCCCTACCTCCTTACCTCAGCCAGTGACAGTCAAGCTAAAGCCAGAGCATGTGTCCTTTCATGATGTGTTTACTTCAGAAGTGCTTCGTGAGCTAAGCTCTTTCATTTGGTTATGAGTAAGTTACTGAATCAGATCCGTGGAGGCTTGAGATTAAGATCCAGGCTTGATTAGTACTTTTGCAGCAAAGGATAAAATAAATAAACATGGTGGTTGGGCCATGACAAAGACTGAGACCTAGATAGTTTCTAAAATGGTAAGTATATATTTTAGTTAGGATTGTCACAACTAAGAAAGGGATCTTAAGAAGAGAACTTAGTGAAGGATCAGGCTGGAGTCAGTGGATAGGAAATTTCTGAGATGAAATATTAAGGGTAAGGTGGATTCTGGCTGACCCAATTTAGCAGTATTCTTGGTAACATTGATTGTGCAGAGACAAAAACAAAAATGGAAAAATCTACACTCAGTTGACAAAGAGCTCATGGAAGCCTGCGTAGAATTTGGCCAAGGAAAAGCTTCTTAGAGCATCAAATAGTAAAAGCCCCATCCTGCCCCTCTTCAGTTTGGCTGTGCCCGCCAGCAAAGCACTGCCCTCTTCTGGCAAACACCATTGTGTGGTATCAGAACTAGGGGTCAGAGGTAACCGGAAAAGAAGTATGATCAATAAACCTGCCCATAGCTGCTAGGACTTGTTCCTGTGACTAAAATGTTGGTATAAGGATAATTCCTTGCCTGCAAACTGGAACTAAGCATAAGGATTGAACCACATCTGATAAATGTTACAGATAATTGCACTTCAAAGGCAGCTGGACTTCACTATCTGTATGCTTAGTTCTTTGGTCTATGTGCCTGTTCCCCTTGCATAGGGCCCAGGGTACAGAGTGTCACTTTGTTTCTGTTAGTAGCCAGCTCAAGGAAATCAGGTTTCCTATAATGCCTAATATCAGAGCACCGCTGTTCCTGCTGTCCCTCAGTCCTGGTGTCCCTCTGTCCCTGCTGTCTCTCTGCCCTGGTGTCCCTCTGTGGTAGTATCTCTCTCTCGCTCTTGTTCCTATGTTCCTACTGCCCCTCTGTCCTAGTTCCTTTAGTCCCTGGTATTCCTTTATCCTTGGTGTCCTCTATCCCTACAGTCTCTCTGCCTCTGGTGTCCCTCTGTTCCTGCTGTCCCTCTGTCCCTGATTCCTCTATCCCTGAAGTCTCTCTGTTCCTAGTGCCCCACTGTCTCTAGTCCACCTCTGTCCCTAGAGCCTCTCTGTCCCTGGTATCCTGCAACAATACTTTGAACATGGCAGAAATATGTATGATATAAACTTCTGTGACAGTACACAAGACTCAAAATGGAAGCCATGAATCTGCAGCTGGCTGGTACAGCTTGCTAACTAATTGGTTACTGCAACCATGGATCAGGAGAACCAGGATTGCAACTCCTGTTCCATTCCTAGCTGAACAGAATGTTAGGACAGCAGCACTGACAACTGACAGCTCAGAAAGTGTGGGAAGATCCTTAATGAAGGGAAAGAAAGTCTTCTTTACATGGGCACAAATGGTCCCTGGGGCCGTACAAAACCAGCTGGTATAAAATTTGGGACTGAGGCATATGATTCCTTTGCAATAGGGTTTTCTCAACAGGCTGGTAGGATATCAGTTCCTAGAAAGCCCCAGATGTTTAGCTTATGTCCCTTTTTCACGACTTTACTCTGGTCCCCTACCACCCTACCTAGAAAAAGAGTATATAGATGATTAGAGGGCTGAATGAGAAGTGTGGAGGGTGACAAAGGCAAAACACCTTTATGAGTGTCATATTATGGCTTCCTAGTTACGTATAGCTGGTGGCAAAGTGACACCTTTGCAGACTTGGTGTCTGGTTGGCTCATTCTGCCAGTTTAGTTCATTTTTCAACCTGAAGGCAAATATACCCTTCAGTGACCAAGCACATTTCAAAGGTCTCTATGCAGGAAACACTCTGAGCAGGTGGCACCCTCCTCATCCTCTCACTCTCGTTTTCATTTTGACTGTGCAGATGGTGAATGAATAACAGACAGCTTAGGGAAGTGACTGGCAAAAATACCAGCAGAAAGCCAGCAACAAATTAGAAAAGTTTTCACTGCAATTTTGAGATTCCTTTTCTCAAGTGCTTTACTCCAAACTTCCCGACTTCAGTCACAAAGGGTGACAACATGTTCTTAAAGAATATTGCTGAAGAGATGCATATCATTCTATTCAAGTGACTGTCAGAAGAATTTAGCTAAATGACTTGTTCCGGCTACTTTTCATCTGTGCTTGCCACACTGCTGTGTGCTACAATTCTACTCACAGATGTGAGATTATAAATGGGAATTACTTTCAGACACTGTAGAACTCATCTCCCAAGGTTTGGAACAGTGACAGGCAATTAGGGGCTACTAACTGCCTTTCTTTATGCAAACAGCATTTATTATGCACTTACTGTATACAGTAGTGCTAGGCAGCAGACATAAGGGACCACAGACAAAACTTAGAATTGTCTAGTATCCACATAAAAAAGAACTTGTTGAAATTAATTTTAATTTCCAAAATTGTATGTTGGTAAATAATGATGTGAATATAATGTAGTATTACTGAGAGATTTTATACTAAGTCTTCAAAAATCTAGTTTATATTTATAGCTTAACAGTGTCCCAATTCACCTTCAGAGAGTTAGCGGCTCCCATGATAGACAGCACAGAATAAGAAATCAAACGAACCCCACCTGTGTGCTTTCCTGCTTCTCACAGCTCTTTACTGTCTCTCCTAGAATGTTCCCAAACATCATGTATGCATTCTTCTATTCCTTTAACATGTATTTAACCCCAGATGATGGCAATATGGCAAATAATTAGGTTGAAATACTCAGAAAATGCATCCTTAAATGTAACATATTCTTTGACATCCATAGCTAAGATTATAAAAACTTAGGGAAAATTTGCAGAAGCAAATTTAAAGAGAAAACAAAAACCCAGACAAGGGGTGGAGGGGCGGTGTCTGAGATACCAGCGGGTTGGTCCTGCCAACCATGAAGCTTGGCGTTCACATTCTGAGCATGAGGCTTGGTGAGTGCTCAGGACATGAGCTGGAGCTTGGGTCTGTCATGAGCAGTGGGCCCACAGAGTGGTATTCCCACAGTCAAACACTCAGTCAGGAAAACACCTGCAGAGGACAACAGATGCGCTTGATGATTTTGCTTAGACTCTGAGAAGGGGAAGAAAGTTCTGAAAATTCAACTTTATGGTCTCTCTCTACTTAGGCTTGAAGGGGGTCAAATTTAAGGTAATGTGTTGGAAATTTAAGTATACATGCAAATTCAAATGTGTCCCAAGAGCCTTCAGAAAGCAGGACCAGACATAGAACATGGGGACAGGCCTTCCCTCCAGGCACACCAGATTTTCACTGGTTAGGAGCCTCCAAACATAAACTCATGATACCTATTTATAAAACTTACAAGAAACCTGTGCATATCAGGTGGGAATTGGCTAATAGACGAAGTGGCAGGGTCAGGTCTCCTCAGGAAATTCTGATAAGAGAAAGAGACCTTGTAAAAATAAATAGACTTGAAATAGCAGTCATACACAGTGACAGATAGAAGAGACCTCCCTTAGAGTGACAAGCATGTCAAACAGCACTCATCAAAGAAGCTTCTTTTTGCAACAGATGGAAGCTACTGCGGAGTTGTACATCTGGTCAGGCATAGAGTATATATGCCTGGGAGATGCCCAATACTAGATGTTACACCTACAGTCAAATCTCTACAACTAAGGCTCATGGAACATAGTAGAGTAAGGGACAGAGAGAGGAATGATGTACCCCTCAGCTCTCACCAGTGAGGTTTCCATGTACATCAGAGTGTGATACACATAGGATGCCACAACTGGCCAAGTTTTGGAGACTAAGAGACTGTAGAGTGTAGGATGGGACTCCTATATGGAACCTCACCCACCCACAGCTCAGGGATCGTTGTGGAAGGGGAAGTGGAAAGGTTGTAAGAGCCATAAACACAGGAAGGTAGAGGCTTCCAGGCCACTGAAGGCTGCTCATGGGAGCCTGTGGCAGCAGTGGCATCGAGCCCGGGACCCATATCAGCTCAATTAAACAAGGGCCCAAAGGGGAGGTAAGAAATAGGTAGTGAGTCAGCAATAAACTGAGAACTATGTGAGACTGATTGCTGCTGGGTGAGGAAGAGTATGACTTACATATGGCCACGTGATGGGCTGACTAGACTCCAGTGGACACGTTTACACTGAAGGACATTTGGGTACAAACACCTGAATGAATAGGACTCAGCATGTATGGCAGAGTGCGTAGGGTTCAGTTGGGGGATAGGGGAAGGCATGAATCGAGGAGGGGGGTCTGGATTTGAGTGCAAAATGTATAAAATTTAAAAAGCTCAGTTGAAAAAAGTTTTTAAAAAAGGAGTTGGGAAAAACAAAAGTAAAGAACAGAAATCATGAAGGAAACAAATAGACCAGGAAGAGTAAAAACAAAAGAGCAAACTGTTTGAAATGTTGAATACAGTCATTCATCCTAAAGTCGGGGGGGAGCCCAAACCTGAATAAATGGCTGAAATAGTGATTTAGATCCAATTTGAAGAGAGGATTAGTGAACTGGAAGAAAATGGCCTACAATTCCATGACTAGGTAAGCCATCATTTAGGAATTATGTGGATGTAAGCTTTTTCAGGCAAAGATTTGAAGTGCTTTTCCTAAGACCCCTGCTTCAAAGAAACAGTACTAAGTTACTGACAGTACTGGTTAGGGAGATGGAAATTCAATGCAGGAATGACAAATCAAGCACTTGGAAATGTGGGTTTATATATAAATAAGTGTCAATTACTTAAAATAAGTACATTTGGATTGACAGTGCAGCTCAGAGGGCCTTTGAGTACTTATAATTTAAGTCAAATGTGCATGCTAAAATTTTAAGGGTGAAATAAAAATCTGAAATGCTTTTCAATTTTTAAAACCCAGAGTAAGGAAAGCAGAGTGGTGTGGACTGAATGTGTCCTTTCAAAGTCCATAAGGTCAACCAGCAATCAGAATGTGCATGCTTGGGGTCGGGGAGAAGTCTTGAGAAGGAATTGGGTGAGGAAGGTGAAGCCCTCATAATTGAGGCTAGTGCCCTTATAACAATAGGAGAGAGTGTGCCTTCTCTCTCATCCTCTGCTGTGAGACCACATAGCAAGAAATCTGTCTGCAAACTAGGAAGAGAACCCTTTCTAGGAGCCAAATTAACTTGAGTCTTGACCTTGAATCTTCTAGTCTTCAGAAGTGCATGAAACAAATGGTTCAAATCCTCTAGTCTATGGTATTTTTCTTATAGTGGTCCAAACCTACTAAGACAATGGGAAAAAATAAATCCAATGTCATTATGTATCAGGAACAATAGTAGACACTGGAATCCCCAGAACTTACTGAATAACCATCAAAGTACTTATATTTATATTATACTTAAAAATGAAACAAAGTAAGCAGGTAAATCGAGTAAAAATATTTCATACAGAACATTCAGAGAAGGGTGAGCAAGAAATTCTATAGAATGCTGTTGAATAGAATACAACACAAGGCAGAAGGCAGGTACTCCATTGCTCCTTGTGGCTAGCGACAGTTGTACTGGACAGCTAAAGAGCTCCCTATTGGAGGTTCTGTGTCTCAGGCACCCAAGAGCATTTATATTGCTAAACAAGTGTCTAAGCTGTGGAGTTCCTCACAGTTCTTAATGTACATGTACTCAAAGAGTAATTCAGTGTGCAGCACTACAGCTTTATAAATATATTTGCTCATGTGATGTTTTTTGTCCACAGCACAGCTGTTAATGTGTCCCGGAGAACTATACAGCGGCATATATCAGTGTGAGGAATTCTCAAGTGACAGGGTAATTGGCAAGAGGAAAACTTGGCAACACTGACCAATGTCGTCGGGTCAGAGTCTGGTCTATCCCATTATGAAGTTCAGGTCTTTCAACAATAAGCAAGGCAAGCTAGGAAGATATTTGGAAGGGCCTGTGGAGGGAAGAGGCAGCCTTTCAAGGGTCTCGATGTGGTCACGTGATGATATGAAATGCTATAGCTGCTGTGTTCCAGACCAGATCTGAGATGGATCCATATGAATGTTTGCCCCTGCTAAGCACAGGCAATGTCAGCTTTGATCTTGTTGGCTGAAAGTGAGTCATTCCTTCTCAGTGGGCCTGCCAGTTCTGGAGAAAGAAGTCATTACCACAGAGGAGAGAATGACTCTTGTGATCACAGAGCATGCAGGTCACTGAGAGGCTTTTGTTTTTTGACTCTGGAGCAAGCCTGATTCAAAAGACATAAGTTGTACTTTAGATAATGACATAACAGAATTCCATGGAACACATGATTTATAATTAGGATATTGATTCTAAGTGTTTTGTAGACAATGGCTTTCTTTTTCTGAAAAGTACATGTTAATTTCTGACTGGTTTATGTACTCACATTAAGTTACACACATTCTCTCTTTCTCTCATACATACCTGCATACATCTTCAGTCATGAAATGTTTCAGTCCTGTTCCTTTTCTTCTTCTATCTAGTTTCCATCACACCTGTAGTTGGATTAGGTCCCTGGGGGTCTACATGTCTTTGCCAGCCTCCTTTGCAAGTAGATATGGTAATGATTAAGTCCTTGTCAGGGGACTGTGTGCCACCTTCCAGTCTGGCTTATGAGCGCCTCGTACATTGCACTCTTTTTCTCTTTTCTGGATGTCAATAAAAGCAAACTTGAAGTCATACAGTAAAGATGGCAAGGCCTCCATAGCCTTGGTCCTTGAAGGACAGAATGGAGCAGAACATGTCTCGACCTATGAATTATATGGATATATTCCAACTTACATAATCAATTCACTGACATTGTTCTAGTCTTCTTAAAGACATTAGATATCAATAACCTTGGAATACATTTTCCAGTGCTACTTGAGGCTAGGGAGATAGGTCAGTAGGTAAAGTTCTTGCTGAACAAGTATGAGGATCTCAGTTCAATCTCCAGTACTCATGTAAAAAGCTAGACATGGTGATGCATGCTTATAATCTCATATTGGGGAGGTAGAGACAGGATGGTCCTTGGGACTCTCTGGCCAGCCAGCCTAACATAATCAGTGAGTTCCAAGCCTCAGTGAGAGATCCTGTCTCAGAAAACCAAGGTGGATACTTCCTGACAAATGGCATCTGAGGCTGACCTCTGGCCTATACATGCACACTCATGTGCAGCCATACATGTGTACGCCTACCTGTATACACAAGTGTTTGCACATACATGAAAATTTGAATCAACTCTGCTTGACAAGGGTGCACATCCAGTGCAGAGGAAACCTAACAGGAAGTTAAAGCTGGTGTGTGATAGATGATGGGTTCCAGGGCTGAGTCAACAGTGCTGCCAACGGAAACACTACTGAATTCTCACTGTGCATGTTGCATACAAGGTGCACAGACAAGCTGGAACAACAACAAAAAAAACCTGTGTAGAATTAACCATATTACTGTAGAGCACTAGACAACTGCCCCATTCAGAGGCACTAATGTCATGTGAAAAAAGGCTGATGTTCATTAAGAGGCAGTGACTGGAATTAGTCAGAATCCTTGGTGATTAATCTTTGCTATGTGTGACCACAGGAGGTGCTCAGTCACTTAGCCAGTTCTTTCACAGCGCTCCTGCTGAAGGACGGGACATGTTTCCAAAAACCATTGGTTTAGTCTTAGTCATTTAATAGAGTGCTGGCTTTTGCCAACAGCTTGAGAGTTTAAAAGAGAATAAAAGCTTGTTCCCTGCTGGAAGATTTTGGAAGTTTTCCATAACCATTATAGTCTGTGCTCTTAGGAAATTCCAGCTTTATGGCTCATTAGACAAATGGGAGTATGAATTTTACTGTCAGTAGAGAACACTGAAGAAATAAAGAAAGAAAACAAAGTCACAAGAGAACCATCAGTACAGTTCTGTGTTGGCTTTCTTTAAATTAAATATGGATTGTAACTTTTCAACTTATTTTTAAAGTAACAACTGTTGCTTATTTGAAACTCTGTATGCTGGTTGTGGTACTGGGACTATAGTAAAAATGAACTGCTTCTTAAATTTAAAACAGTATGTTATCCCCAAAAGTAATTTTTGACATTTTATTTTATTTTGTATATTTTCCAATAGTAAAAATAAAGTCCTTTCATATTCAAAACTGCCAGGGAAGTCTGGGTTCCTACATTTAGGGGGCTTTCTTTGATACAACAAAATTAATTTCAGAAAGATTTAGAAATGGTCAATCACAAATAACAATTTATATTCACCCAAACCAATATCATCTAAACCAGCATCATTTATTAAAATATTCTACATTTGGGCCGGGGAGAGGATTCAGTAGGTACAGTACTTGTTGCTGAAGCATAAGGATCTGAGTTTGAGTCTCTGCATCCATATAAAAAGCTGGATGCAGTGGTCTATAATCATAGTGTTAGGAAGGCGAAGCAGGAGGATTTCTGGAGCTGACTGGTCAACTAGCCTTGCTGAATCAAAGAGCTCCAGGTTCACTGAGAGACCCTCTTTGAAAAAATAAGGTAGAGAGTGAGAAACACTTGACATCAACCTCTATCCACCACATTCATGTGTACACATGTACATGTTCACCCACACATACATACACATATGTGAACACACACCACACAAAGAGATATGCTACACTCATTAATGATTATTATTTTCCTTTTCTATTTTTATTTTATGTGTGTGCATGTATTACCCGCATGCATGTAGGGGCATCCATGTCATGCAAAGCCCGCAGAGGTCAGAAGAGGTTATCAGATCTCCTGGAACCGGAGTTATGGACAGTTGTTAGCTGCCAGGTGGGTGCTGGAATTTGAACTTGGATCTTTTGCAAGAACAGCCAGTGCTCTTAACCACTGATCCATCTCTCCAGCTCATGATTATGATTATCTTAGTGCTCCAGAAACAGTTGATTCAAAGAATGGATGGCCTAGATATTGTTCACAGCTATTCTTGCAAAGATCCATGACCTACTGTGTTTTAATGGAGAAGTGAACTATATATAACTTGTGAACACACTGATATTCCTTGTGATGAAAAATTCTGTAGAAACCATAGAAAGTACATTAAAAAGCTAACATTTTCCCTGGGTTCTATACTAGTTACTGAATAGGTCTTTGCCTTTATTGTTCACAGAAAACAAGCTCTGTCACCTTGTATTTCAAGCAACTTCCAGACCCTCTTGATGGGATTGTTTATATCTTTCTCAAGTATCATGGGAAGGGATGCACAGTACAATCAGGCATCCTCTATACCACTTGGGATCAAGGCCACCAGGCCTCTGGTCAAACAGACTCTTTGTATACCATCCCTAAGCCTGGTTCAGTTTCTGGAACATGTAAAACAAAGTATCCCTTAGAACTTAATACATGGGTACAATGAGCAATAAGGATTATGCTGCATTTTTTTTTATTAAAGTGTTAATGCATAGAAAAGTCATTACTATCATTATTGATTTAATGGGAAATTGGATAACATTCTCAAAGAATTAACCCTGACAATTCTTATCTGGGTAGAAGAAATTATTGGTTACGCCTTATCAAACAAAGCAAATAATATCTTTTTATAAACTATAACATCAAATGTGTAGAAGAATTAAGGTAAGTTCTCAAAGAGACATGTGTGGTTTCAAGGTTCATTTCACCACTATTCACAATATCCAAATATGAGATTAATTGAAATATTCATCTTCTGGTGAGTGGACAAACAGAATGCCTCATACACTTATAAGGAAATACGATCCAGTCTCAAAAAGGAAGAAAGTACGGCTGTATCATTTTGAAATGAAGGAAACTTGAGAACATCTTACTAAGTGAAGTAATCTGGTCACAACAAGGTAAATAAAGCATAAGTCCTTTTATGTGTGGTATTGAAAATAGTCAAAACTACAGAAATAAAAATGAAGGCGATGGTGTCAAGTGGCTGAAAGTAGAAGAGGACTGGGGGCGATGCTTAGCCGGGGGGAGGGGTAGTGCTTAGCCAGGGGGGTGATGCTGAGCCGGGGGCAGAGGGGGGGGCGATGCTTAGCGGGGTGAGGGGGGGCAGTGCTTAGCCAGGGGACTGATGCTTAGGCAGCAGAGAGTTTCATTTTTGCAAAGTAAGGAAGTTCCAGCGATCTGATGCACAATATGAATATATATTATTAATTTTGTACAGTGCAAAATGGTGCGGGTGACAAATTTTATGTTTCTTAACACAATTAAAAACATTTTTTAGACTGTGCTATCAGCCAGTCTCAGAAACATCAGTTATGAAAACCCTATCAGAATTCTATGGCTCCTACCTAGAAACAATTCTCCTTCACAGTCAATTGATCTTCAACAAATGAGCCAAAGATACACAATGGTGAAAAGACAGTCTCTCAACAGTTGGTGCTGTAGATCTACATGCAGAATGGTAAACACCATGCTCAAAAATCCACTCAAGATGGATTAAAGGCTTAAATGGAAGAGCCGATGATGTTAAACCACTAGAAAAACACAGAGGAAAAGCTCTATAACATTGGTTTGGGCAAAAACTATTTGCGTATGAGCCCTATAGTACAGATGACAAAGCGAAAACAGACACATGAGATTACAGCAAACTAAAAAGCTTCTGCAAAGAAAAAGTAACAATCCACAGAGTGAAGAGACAGTCTATGGAATGAAGAGCTAGGCCTGTAAACCATCACCTGGTGAATGAAATATACAAAATATATAAGGAATTTGAACAATGAAAGAGCAACAAGACGATCTGATTTCTTTTCTTTTACTTTTTTTTCCCTTGGAGACAGGGTCTTCCTGTAGCCCCAGATGGCCTGGAACTGACTATGTAGACCAGGATGGCCTCAATCGCACAGAGGTCTGTCTGTGCCTCCTTAGTGCTGGGATTAATGGTGTACACCACCATACCTGTCTGAAACAATCTGATTTTTAAAATGAGCAGGGACCTGAATGTACATTTCAGACCTACAAGTGGCCAGCAAGTATATGAAAACAATGCTCATTGTCCTCTTCTTCAGAGAAATGCAAATTAAAACTGCAGTGAGAGAGTACCTCACACCTACTAGAACGGCTACTACCGAGAAGAGAAAAGTCCCAGCATGTGGAGAAAAGGGAACACTTGCATACTGTTATTGACAATGTAGATTAGTAAGGCCATTATGGAAGAACAAAACGAAGTTCTTAAAAAATTAATAATAAAATTAGTAGGTGGTCTAGCAATCTCGTTTCTGGATTTGTAGACAAGAAAAGTATGGGAGGGGTGAGAATCCTGAGGCTCCTGTTAAATGTTAAATGTTAAATGTTTTTCAGTTTAAAACAACTCTCTCTCTCTCTCTCTCTCTCTGTCTCCTTCCCCCCTCTCTTCCCTCTCTCTCTCACTCCTCTCTCTCTCATCTTCACTAGGTTGCCTAGGTTCTCAGTCATGATTTCTCTACATTTTAATTAAAAATCTATAGCTCCAACATGTACAACTCCGAAGTTGTTAGATACAACTTCCTCCCAAAGCTGGATGATAAACAAAAGCTCATACTGAAACATGTTTACTTAAAATTAGTTAGGAGCTCTGGCTCTGAGGAAAGGAGGAAGTGGAGCCTATTCATAAGGTTCTCTCTGAATGAGCCAGCATGCAAAAGGCTCCAGATTCAAGCTCCTTCTTGCTGTTGTCATCTGGTTCACCTTCACAGGCTTCAGTGTCATGAGCTGAGAGAAGGCCATGGAATACTCTAGTGGAGGCATGTGGAAGAGGACACAAGTCAGCTATGCATTTAACAGCAGTGGGGAGAAATGTCTGTGTTCCAAAACTGCACAGTGGTAAAGGCAGAAACCCGATCACACATTACTGTTGCTTCAGAAGACATGTTAGTTACAAGAACACAGCACAGTGAGGCAGAGTCCCTCATTAATTACTCTGTGTACCTACAGTGATGTACCTTAGCTTATTCAGTTTCTTCATGCACCTGGGAGTTTCAGGTCACACAACACTCATCATGAAGTATACATGACATTTGGTAGTATGTGTGCAACTGTAGAGCAAAAAAGAAATGCAGTAAAATTTAAGATCAAACCAATGTATTTGATAGAACCAGGGAGAGATTTTTCTTCAAGAGAGGTTCATGGTGTCGCTTCAGTTTATGGAAATCGAATTATCAAAATGTCCTTTGGTGTCTATTAGAATGCAATTATACTGTTCATCACAGGGACCAGGCCTGAGGAGAAAGAGTTAGATCACACTATGAGAAATGGCAGTTCAAGGAAGAATTGTAGCTCTAAGTCTCTTCTTGAAGGACATCCTGAATTGTAAAGAGGAGTTTGTGGTTCTAGAAAGAATGATGACTCGGGAAGCAATGAAAATATAGCGATAGGGCATTTGGATTGAGAGTACCATAAATCTGTAAAAGTATACAACAGGAAGTACATGTGGAGGTCTAAAAATATTCCTGGTAAAGGCATAAGGAACAAGAACAGATATTGTAGCCTTTTCCCTGCAAAGGATATTTAATGCTAAATTCTGTGTCTGGGGCTGCTCCTGACATATTCCATTGCTGCATTTCCTGTTTCTGGCATATAACAGGCACTTGAAAATTCTGTTGAACGACTAAGCAAAAGATGGGACTATAAAAACAGTTTGGGGGCAGGGGGCAGATCACAACTTCCTGAAAATACTAGGCTTAAAACATGGATTTTATTTTCCTTATGGTAAAAACACATAGCATGCAATTTATCAATGTGGTCATTTTTTAAAATTTGTTTTTTAAATCTTTTTGAGAATTTCATATGTGAGTACTGTATTTACGTACTCCTTCCCTCTCTGCTTCAGATCCCCCCACTTCCTCTCAATTTCATGACCCCTTCTTTAATTATTATTGTTACACACACACACACACACACACACACACACACACTACTGAGTCCATTTAGTAAGTACATGTCTTTAGGGCTGACCATTTGGGAATTCTTCCTTGGAGAAAACTGATTCTCCATCTCTCAGCAGTCATGAATTTCCTGTAGCTCTTCATCCAGAGGTGCCACATTGTGAAATTTCCCTCATATACACTGGCATGTAAACTGGTGTTGGCATTATGTAGGTCTTGTTTAGGCAACCATTTTGGGGGAGGGTGGATTTCATAGGTGCGCTTCCCTGTCATGTCTGGAAGATACTGACAAGAGGAGTCCTGGTCCTCTGGCATGTGTAATCTTTCTGGTCCATCTTCTACAATGTTCCCTGAGCCTTAAGCATAGTGACCGCATTTTGAATGTATCAGTGGGGTGGGGCTGGGCACTCTGTGGTAATTTATTCTCTACATTTTGACTGGTTGTGGCTGTCTGTAATCATCTCCATCTGTTGCAAAAAAGAAGCTTCTTTAAGGAGGGGTGAGAGCTACACTTGGATTCGTGTGGGTTTAAGGATTCGTATTTAGAATACAAACACGCAGTGAAGACGCTACATGTACACTGCTGTACAACAGATATCCAGAAGTTCTGCATAATGGAAACCCTTATTTAAAATTCATAATTCGTTAAGAAGGCAATAATATGTTTCTGAAACCTTTTGTGACTAGCACTCCTGAAGTTTGGGTAGTGACCCATAAATAATGCTAAGGTATGTCCAGGCATCAATGGGCTGTGAATCTCTGTTGTGAATTGACCACAACTTTATATTAATTGCTTTGTTAAGGAAAATCTTAATTGCAGCATATCTGTGAAAACTTCTGACTGATAAATTTATTTGAAAAATATTGATAATACTTGCTCAGACCACATTCAATTAAAGGAAAAGAAATTATTCAAAATAATAGCCCCAAACCAAGAAGCCCAGTTCTGCCCAAAGCAAATGCATTCTTAAATGCAATCCACTTTCTTACCCTAAAGAGCCCTTAGTTCTAAACTCTTACATGTAAAGCATAGACTGCTGGTTTGAGTTTTAATAAGACATTTTTTAATCTTTAACTGATTTCTAGGCTTTCACCTCCCATTCCCTTGGTCTTGACTCAGTGCTTAACAAAGACTCATCACCATGTCATTAACTTCTCCCATGCTGTTTTAAAAAGTGTTTTTCCTTTATTTTTATTTTATGTGTATGTGTGTATTGTGTGCACATATCCAAGTGCATCTGTGCTGTGCAATGCCCGAGGGCAGAAGAGGGCATAGGACGCCCTGGAACCGGAGTTACAGATGTTTGTTAGCCACCATGTGGGTGCTGGGATTCCAATCTGCATCTTCTGAAACAACAGCCAGTGTTCTTAACCACTGAGCCATCTCTCCAGCCCCTTCCATGCTATTTTTAATGCGCATAAAAGCAATACCTAAAATGCTTGATGGTACAGGCTTGGCGGTCCTTAATACTGGAATGGACAAGGAATTTTATTTCTTTTTCTTTGTTTTTAAAGATGTACTTATTTACTAGTTTATTTATTTATTTATTTATTCATTCATTCATTCATTCATTCATTCATTCATTTTTGTTGAGAAAGGGTATCTAGCCCACACTGGCCTAGAACTGCAGACCAGGCTGGCCTTGATCTCACAGAGACTGGGTATGCACCACCATGCCTGGCTTAAAGATTTTTAATTTTTTTTTTTCCTGTGTGTGTATGTGCATGTGTGCCTGTGCCTGCAGAGGCCAAGAGAGGGTATCAGATCCCCTGGAGTTGGAGTTACAGGCAGTGGTAAGTCACTTGATGTGAGTACTGGGCATTGAACTCGGGTCCTCCATAAGAGCAGCAAGTGCTTTGAAATGTTACTGAGCCAATCTCTCCAGCTCCCTCTATTTCTTCAAAAAAAAAAAAAAAAATGACATTCCACTTACTTGCCCTCCCTTTTTTTCTTTTTAAGGAATATGGCTTTTGCTCAGCATCTCACTATTAAATTTCCCGTACCTTTTTAGACAACATAAATTCGCTATATGATGATCACTCAAAAAGCCAGTATAAGTTAAACAATCTTTCTTTTAAGTCAATGTATTATAATTTATAATATTTTTAAGAAACCACTGTCTGACATTTGCTGAGAAAACTTTAATGTGTGGATAAGTTAGCAACAAGAGGAATAAATTTCATTAAGAAAAATTGGAACAGGACAGAAAACAAACAAAATTAAGAAAATCAAAATGTTGCATTTTCTTCCTAAGAAAACAAAACAGCTCAAGAATATTTGGAATTTCTAAATTGCTTTGAAGGCACATTAGTCCCAGTTTCCTAATAAAATATTACCATTTATTTTGCTTTTTCATCATGCAAACAGAAGCCTGAATCATTTTTACAATAAACTGTTGGATCAAAAAAGCATTTTTCCCAAGATAGAAAGCTAAGAAGCTGTATGCCAAGGACTGAATTATTTCCAGCTGTGAATGGAGATCTCATTTTTCCTGGGAAAACTGGTAGTAGCTGAATTCATGTCACTTGCATAATATTAAGAAAAGACAGTGGATAATTAGCAATGTAAATTACTTAATGAAAATCCATATACACAGAGACTTAACCATGTTTGAAAAAAATATTTGAATTTCCATGTAGTGTGTCTGTTTATAGGAAAATATATATTAAAGGGTGGACACAATCATATATACCAACATTTTAAGATGTCAATAAGTATTCATGAAGGTAAAGTGCTTATAGAATTTCTTTTAAATTGTGTGTGCATGTGTATGTGTGTGTATGTGTATGTGTATGGTGGCATATGTGTGTGCAAGTGTGCTTGCTCATGTGTGCAAATATGGAGGCCAGAGGTTGACACTGAGTGGCTTCCTCTAATGCTGCCTACCTTATTTTTGAGACATGATCTCTTACTGAGCCTAGAGATTGCTCTTTGGCCAGCAAGCTCCCTGGATCTGCCTGTCTCCAAGCTGCCTGGCCCAAGCACTAGGGTCACAGACTCCTGCTACAACTTTTATGTGGGTGCTGGGGATTGGAACACAGGTCTCCATCCTTCCACAGCAAGTAAGTATACCCACTAAGCCACCTCCCTAGTCCCAGTTTATACAGTTCAAGTTATATGTAAGATAATCATAATATATGCAGAGAGGGAGACCCTAATATTCATCCCTCATCTAAAGAACCCAGGACAGCAGGTTAGCCATGCACGGCGCTATTTGTATTTGTACCCCCAAAGGGCTCCAGATGAAGACAATGCCTGGCTGACTTTTCAGATCCCAGAATGAGACTTTAAATCAAAGAGGGAAGACAAAGATAACGCTGAAGTTCTAGTGATAGTTGAAGCTATGTACTACATTCAGACTTGCCTCAGAATATAACCTTGGGTGATACTACGTAAATGTCATTTAACCTTACCCACCAGCACTTAATCTCAGCAATTCAGAAGGAAGTCTGAAAACTAACAGAGTTGGCAACCTCTTTGGAGATCTAATAACTATTTTTAAAGAAAGTTTCTTTCCCGTTTTGATGGCAATATGAGCAGGTACATGACTTGAAACCGTGAAAGGGAGAAGAGACACTGAAGGAAGCAGTGACAATGGGCCTCAGAAAGAAAATCAGCCAGAGCAGAGCACAACTTCACCCACAGCAGGATATAGATGACAGCCTTCCAGAGGAGCCAGGTCCTTGGGGAGAAGGGAAGAGGCTCAGGGTGGTGGCTGGAAGGCTCAGTGTGGATGGCAGGCTTGGCTCAGGAGATTGAGGCTCCAGTAACTGGTATGCATACATCTCCAAGCCTATTGAGCACTCTGGAGTGAATGCAGAAGCACCCCCCCATGTCTGTGCAATGTGTGGAGAATAACATACATCATTTAAAGTACAGGGGTAATATTCAGAAAATAAGGTAGCATGGGTACGAAAAATTACTATGCTTCTCCTGCAATTCATGAAGATGTAAGAATCTTTAGAGTTTCTTGTGGGGAATGTAGGCGAACCTAAATAGGGAGCACATTAGAGAAATGGATATGGAATAAGAAAATTCAAGACAAACAGAAATGCCATGTTTTAATTATATAGTCGTTATGAAGCAATAGGTCTGTCTCCTGCTTTAAGTCTTTCAGATGCCGTTTTCAGTTCTGTTTAATTTGGTACGACCAACTAAACTTTTCTTTTTCTGGTATAAATGTCTATTCTGTTCCATAGTCAAAGATGACAACTAAAATTCCCAGTGAGCTAGAAGTACTAGACAAGTGGTTTCAGCAGTCCTCAAAGCATATAATGGATTGGACATTGTATAAAATAAATTTTCTTACAAACAATATGAAAAATGGAAGTTTACAATTTGTTTTCAAAGTTTGGAAGGAGAATTTTTGGTGGTATAAAATCCATCAGTGGTGATTCCTCAAGTCTTATTAAAGCATTAGAATGTACTAACCTCCATAAAATAAAAACTATGAAAATGAAAATTCAAGACTAGTTTAATTGGTTAAAACTAGTGGGCAACTTTCTTCAGGAAAACGAGGGACAGAAACAGGGGAAGGAAGTATAGAAAGAAATGGGGGGGGAAGTGGGGTGAGGAGTGAGCTAGAGAGATCAAGGGAGAGCACAAGCAGGCTCAAGCAGGTCCAGAGGGCACTGAGCTGACTCAGTAAAATAAAAGACATACTTTTAGGGATTGAGTCGTGACTGAATCTACAGCTAAGTAGGTGATGATTCCTTTGTAATAATCCCTAAAATCTGTGCATGTGCACACACACACTCGTGGATTTTATAGAGCAGATTTAGTCAACCAGTTTGGCTTATAGATTTTCATGCTATTCCACAGGTTGAGGAAGTAAGGGTTAATGGAAAGTGACTTCAGAATGTTTACTTACTAGAATTCTTGAAAAAAATAATTTGATAAAGGACTATTGTTTTAATGACTAGAAATGATAAATCAAAATTTATCCTTTGCGTGCCACTTTGAATAGCAAGAATGAGGACAGGAATCAAACTTACAGCTGTATTAGTGGAGATAGGAACTGAGAAACGGAACTTATAAATGATTCTAACACTTACATTGATATAGCTTTGTGGGTCAAGATGAAATGAATACAATGAAAATACTTCCCTGTAGATAGGGACATCATAATATTTACAGTCCAAATCAAGGCCCTTTTGAGAGGAAGGGGTGCTCTTAATAATTATACTAGAATAAGAAGTGTAAGCTGGGGTGGTCCTGCGCAAACTGAAAAATTGGACCCACTGGTGGCCTCCCACCCATAAGCAGCAATCCAGGGGACACAAGTACTCTAGTGAGTACAAAGACCATCAGTATATTGAAGAGGATTCTCTCTCTCTCTCTCTCTCTCTCTCTCTCTCTCTCTCTCTCCATATATATAGAGCTTTAGGCCTCACACATGCTAGGCAGATGCCCTACTACTGAGCTACATCCCCAGGCCTGTTTTATACTATTTAATTTGGAGATATGCTTTCAACTAAGTTGTCCACTCTGGCCTTAACTCACTCTATAACCTTGAACTTATGATCCTCCTCCTTCACCCCTCCCCACATTACAGGCTTATGTCACCATGCGTGGCTACCACAACCATTTTAGATACAGACTTCCTGCCCTAGGGCTCACCATCACAGTGGCTCAAGGTCACCCAGTGCAAGGCTACAAAGCTCTGACCCCAGAGCTGTTCTCTTTCCTCCTTTAATAATTGTGAAACAAAATGTCCAGCTTAAATGAGTAAGTGACAATGTAATGGGGAAAAATGACAATGGAATAGAAGTACAGAAATCACCGATGATGAATTATCAGCTAGGAGCAGGGGAGAGAGGTGATGACAGGAACAGTCTAAGACAGAGCACACAAAGAAGATGGGAGTGGCGGATTACCTAAATCATGACGCTGCATCCTAGAAAATAAAAATAACATCATCGCAGAACTACGTGGGTCCCAAACTAGAAGAAAGCTGTTTCTGCATGTGAGTGTATTCGTGTCTATGCACGTGTGTGTGTTCGGGAGTAGAGGCCAAATGTCAAGATCAGATGTCTTCCTCTACCCCTCTACATGATGATGGAAATTTAATGATTCAAAACTGTAGAATCATCAAACTTAAACATATATTTTTAAATAAATAAATAGGCATCATACCAGTGAGCTTGATTGTAGGTACGTAAGGCTTATTTAACACCGGAAAGTCAACCAAATCAATCCGGCACAGCAACAAACCACAAGAAAATAATATATATTTAACATATTTGTATCATATAAAGTATATTTTAATATATTACAAATTGATTGCATATGATAGCCACAAGAAAATAGATTTCAAATTCAGTTCACAAGCAGTGCCTCCAAACTCCAAATGCTTTAAAGTCTAACAGGATGTTTACACTGAGAATATTTCTGTGATGTTAAAGATGACTCAAATAAATGGAGACATATACCATGTTCATAGTTCGCATAACAAAATATTGTTAAATATGCACTGATTAGGTATTTTCTTATAGCTCTCATTAGCACTTCACTTGCCAATAATAAAATGAAAATACAAATCCATGAAGCCCACAGTGAATAGGAATTGCTTAAGGACACATTTTACATTTGGCCATTAAGTCTTTTTGAAAAAAATGTAATTGAATTTTTATGTATTTCACATAGAAAATTATACTCCCTTCCTCTCTGGCACCCTCCCATAGTCCTCACTCCACTGGAGCTCATACCTTCTGTCATTTGTGTTAAGGCATATCATGTAAAGTGAGTGTCCTCAGTGCAAGTTCATCCACTGAGATCTAATCATTCTATCTAGAGTCCCTCCCTTTAAGAAGATCAGCTCATCTGCACCCAGCAGTAGTCAGCTGAAAATAACTATTCGATTATGATTGGGGCCTGCTGTTCATTTCCACAATTCTGTGCTGAGTTTTTGTCTGCTTAAGTTTGCATGGGTCTTGTGTATGCTGCCACCATTTCTGCAGATTCGTATGAAAAGTCCAGGAGCCTGTACGACTGTTTCTGTATGGTCATACACTTCCTTCCTGGCTCTTATGGTCTTTCTGCCCCCTCTTCTGCAATGATCCCTGAGCCCTGGGTGGGTGGATTTTAATATAGGAGTCCTGTCCAAGGACCCAACCTCTGCAGACTCTTATTCTCTGTGTTTTGACCATTTGTGACCTTTTATATTCCTGGCCCTCTGTTGCATGAGGGAGCTTCATTGATGAGAACTGAAAGGTGCATTACTGTTCTCTTCATCCTATGTTCTATGTTCTGTGAACCTTAGGTATAGAGGTTGCATGCTAGCTGTACCACTTAAGCTTGAGCAATTTAGACAATCTCTGTTTGACCAGTTGTGGAACTCTATAACTATCTCTGTCTCTTGAAAAAGAAGCTTCTTTGGTTCAAAGGCTTACACTTCCCAGACATTAGGCTTAAGTCTATATAAAAAGTTATTTAGACAATTATTTCTCACTGATAATCTTGTTCCTAACCAGAAAGTGCTCCTCAGATGTAAGACGTCAGCTCTTGGTCTTCAGTACTGTAGTGCTGGCCAGTAGCTAAAGGAGGCAACCAGATACTGTTCTAAAGTGATGGATAAATTTGTTTTCTCCCCCTATTTAGAAGCCTTTGAGAGGGAACTGACACTGACTCTGACTACTCCAATAGATATCAATATACCTGAAATCAAATCCTGAATCCATCACTCTAGAGTCCAGCCTTGGAAGACAAAAGAAAAATGAGGAGGAACCCAATAGGGGGATGCTTTTGGAAGCCCTTGTCAAGAAAATGTAATTTGACCCTAATCCCACATGGCTTCCTGGATTTGGGGAGGGCTAAAGTATTCAATCTGGGGAAGGCTAGGAAGAGAAGGCATGATCCATACTGGGTAAAGGCTTTCCAGTGTGTATACCCTCAGGTCATACATACACCTCAGCAACTCCTCAGTTATCTTGGTAAGTAAGCTCAATAAATTCATTGGTTCCCCAGTAAAACTTAATCAAACATTGGCTCAACACTGGAATCTTGAAAGGGAATAAGTATTGCTTAGCATCCCCAGGAAAAGAAGTCTCAAACAGATGGAAAATTTATTTGTTAATGCTATTGTGTCTCATAATTATTTTTTAAAAAAAGAAAAAGAGAATGTAAAAGATATTAAAAGGATATGGGAATGGAGATATTTTCTAAAATAGAAAAAAATGAGAAAGTCTAAGCAAGTGATGAGACAAAAATAACATACACATAATCTTAAAATGTCTATGATCATAGTTTAGCCAACTAATTTAAGGAACAAAATATACATCTAGTCAAAGTTTATCTGAGAATAATTGCTGTTTTTTTTTTTTCACCCAAGCCTTATCTACATAGCACATGGTAATTAAAAGTAACAGACTGATGGAACTAACCTTATTGGATGTTTAACAGCCATAGTTTGAGGCTTTAACAGCCATACTTTGAGGCCTATCTGGTCAGAGGGTCTTAAAGGATAATTTTTGCTTCTTGCCCTCTAAGGTTGACTAAATTACAGGGAACTACAGAGCATCTCCTAAAATGTCCTGTAATTGTGGTGAGTCACCTATCCTCTTGTTCAGGGAAGTCTTGGAGACCCCCACCAGATGGACTTGAACCAATGTCCAGTATACAAAGAGGAGGGTCAACTCAGAGGAAACATCTCATCCATGCTTCCAAATGAAGCCAGCCGCAGTTGAGCTTGACCTTTGACTTATCTTCACATAGATGGAACTGGTAAATGAAAGGAACCAGGGGCTCCTCCCAAGCCCATGTGACCCCTGAGGAACAAATCCTCAAACGACCTTCAGAGCAAAAATAAATTAGTTTATTTGGGCCAATTGTATGGTCTTAAACACCCAAGAGGAAAGTATAACCAAAGATTAAAGTGATCAGTATATTTCTTCAAGAGTTCAAGGGTTTATACTTTCCAGACATTAGGCTTAAGTCTATATAAAAAGTTATTTAGACAATTATTTCTTATTGATGATTTTGTTCCTAACAAAAAAGTGCTGCTCAGATGTAAGACTTCAAATCTTGGTCTGTAATACTGTAGGGCCCACCTGTAGCTATGGGAGACAGCCAGCTATTGTTCTAAAATGACGGATAAATTTGTTTTCTCCCCCTAGATAGAAGCCTTTGAGAGGGAACTGACACCAATTCTAACCATTCCAACATCTATCAAAATACACGAAAGCAAATCCTGAATCCATCACTCTAGAGCCCAACATTGGAAGAGAAAAGAAAAACGAGGAGGAACCCAATAGAGGAATGCTTTCTGAAGCCCTTGTCAAGAAATTCCAATGGACTCTCCTATGACCATTTGAAAACTGCCCTGTTCTGACTTTTTTCTAGTTCCCTGTCTAGAACTTGTAATGCTAGTTATTCTTGCCTTTATTTTTCCTTCACATCTCCTATTCACAATTCAAAGACTTTCTTTTCTTCCTTGAGATAAGAGGTATGCAATTTGGGATTCTTTTCGATAGACCCACTGTAGGGGTACTGCAGTTGCCTCACCCTGTGTCCCTGTTCAGCATGGAAGAAGCCAGAGTGGTCTGCATCCCAATTCCATATTGTCAATTTCGATAACCTCTTCAGAGGATGGTGTGATAAGAGTAGGAGGTAGGAACTGGCTAGGCAGTTAGGGTAAAAAGACCCCAAAGAAAATTAGCCAGTTTCTTGGCTAAAAGTCAAAATGTCCTTGGGCCTCTTAGAAACATACTCTGTTCCAAAGGCCAAAAATCTTGAAAGGATTTGGGAGTTTGTATCTAATCCTTAAAAGATTTTAGGATTACCTCTTCAGAGGGGGGATGTTAGAGTAGCCCAAAGCCCCATAAAAATAAATATATGAAGAAGAAAGAGTACATGAAGGCATCAGAGAAAAGTGATGGGGAGATATGGGAGGAGTTAGAGGGGAGGGAGTGGGCGTGGATTTGATCAAAACACCTTATATGCATGTATGAAATTCTCAATAAATTATTTACTTAAAAAAAGAAAAAGAAAAAGAAGCTTCTTTGATGGGTGATGACTGGGATAATTGTCTATAGATTTAAAGAACAAATCAAAACCTCTCTCTCTCTCTCTCTCTCTCTCTCTCTCTTTCTCTGTCTGTTGTGCATGACTGTGGATGTATCTCTGGGTTCCTGTGTGGATGCCAAAGGTCAACAATGGCTGACTTCCTCTATCATTCTCCACTTTATTGTTTAGAGACAGCATCTTTCACTGAATCTGGAGCTCAGGGTTTCTGCTAGACTGGCTGACCACGAAGCCCCAAGGATCAGCTCCCCCAAGGCTGGAATTATAGAGACATGCTCCTGAGCTTTATAATATGGGTTCTGGGAACCCGAACTTAGGTTCTTATGCTTGTATACCAAGGTTGTCAGTCATCTCCCCAGCCCTCACATCTCCTATTTTGCCTCTAAATTCCTCTAATCTAATCACAGAGGAGCTACTTTCAAGTTCTCTCAAAATACCTCTGTTCTAAAATTTCAACCATTTCAAGTTGTTTTTTTCTTCCTTGAATATTGTACTATGCAAGCTCAGATCAGATTGGAAAAAAATAAATTGACTCTATTAGTGTAATCCCTGAGTTTTTCCTGCATTCTAAAGGAACCAAGTCCTAAAAGTGCTTAGAATACAAAAGTTGCTGGAAAGTGTCAAGTGGAAAATAAATAGCAGAACATATAATCTGAACAGTAAAACCTCAATTTCTAATGGCGGTAGTGGTTCTTACATCCTTCCAAGATGGTCTACCTCGTTTTCTGATATTTGTGTGCTCACCCTCATCCCTTCTCCCTTTCCATCTGTGTTTGCGGGGTGGTGGTGGGAACACAAAATGTACACACAGAAATCACCTTCAGGGAAGGTTTTTAAGTCCTTGAACTTTATCTTCAGCATAACTTTCTAGGTAAACTAGTTAAGTGTGATTGTTACTGTTAATTGTGAGACACAATTTAGACTTACCTGGGAAGAGAGTCTGGATGAAGGACTATCTAGATCAGGTTGGTCTGTGGGAATGTCTGTGGGGGATTATTTTGATTACATTCCTCTAGGTGGCAAAACCTGGCCACTGTGGGTAGCATGATTCCTGAAGCTGATCCTGAAGCTGATCCTGAACAGTATAGATGTGGAGAAATAGAGCTGGTCACAAGCATGCATGCATTCTTTCCTCCTTGTTCCTGAGTATAGCTGTGATGTGACCACCTCCTTCAAGCTCCTGCAGTTGTGACTTCCCTGCCGTGAGGGACTGCAATCTGGAGCTACAAGCTAAAATAAATAATTTCACAAACCTTAAATTGTTTCTGCCAGGGTATTTTATCATAGCAAAAGAAAAGGAACTAAGACATAAAGGGACTATATATTTAAGGAAAATTTGATAGAGATACACTAGCATTTATTTTACAACTGTGATCAAGTCATCTGTAGGAAGTTATTTAAGTTATTTTGATTGAACAATAAACTCTGAGTATCAGCACATAGGAAAATGAATTTAATTTATTTGTGGGCAGGAAGCCAATAGATAATTAACATAGACTTATTTGAAAGGAAAACTGGAAAATTTCCCAAGAGATATGTAGGTAATCAACAAAGAAAAGAGTGAAATTTCTAAGACAGACAATATGGTGTGTTTGTGAAGGTCAAAGCAAGGATGGGGCACACACAGAACTGTTCTCTGGATCTGCCTGATGAAGGTGAGATGTCACATCATTTATTCACAGATGATGGCAGAAAAGAATTTCTGGAAGGAATTTGCTTATTGATATGGGAATGGGTCACTATTTCTTAAATAAGAATTCAGACAACATTCACTACTACAAAATAACTGGGCAAAAACATTTGTTAGAAAAATCTCATAATGTTAGAAAGACAATGCCTGAATCTTGGTATACACCCATCAAGTTCACATGATGTATGGATTTCAAAGTATTGTCCAGAGAAGATGGATGTAGGGAGACTAAAAATACATAGATATTTCTTCTTATAAATATGTTCTTGGCTTTGAATTAAGTTTGGGCTTTCCATCCTTTTTGCATTGTTTTCTAAACTAACCATGATTATGGAGAGTCAATTTGACTGGACTAGTCAGTGTCTGAGTGAGTCAATAGTAAATTTTTTAATCCAGAAAATACAATGGTTTGATAATCATTCCCTTTATATTATGAAGAGGAAAAAAAAGAGTTATACTATAAGTGAAAGTATAAACAAAAGTAAAAATAATATTCAGGATTCATGGGCCAGAACTCTCATTTAGATCTCAAAATAAATCACCCTTTCCCCCCAATGCACATCAAATAGGTAATGTAAGGAAGACAATGGAGTCAACACAACTACACTTATGAAGTACTTAAGATCTTCATATATATTGTCTTACTTAACCCCTCTAGTACTTTCCTTAGTCTGTTTTATAAAGCTGTAACACAATATCTGAAAGTAGGCTAGTTGATTTTAAAAGGCCAGATATTTGTTTCTTAAGATTGTGGAGGCAGTAAAGTCCAAAGTCAATGGGCCCATGTCTGGTGATGGACTTCTTACTGTGTCATTCTATAGCAGAAGATGGAAGAAGAGCATGAGCATGGGAGATGGAAGAATGCTAAACTCATCCTTTACAAGAATGCCATACTCCTGCAGTAATACCATGAAACCATCCATGAAGGCAAGAGGTACGACCTCTTAACACTATCACTGTGGCATAAAGTTTCTAACACAGAAACTGCAGGACACATTCAAACCATGCCAATGTCATTATAGGTATGCAATAGAGTTGAAGTAATGGTATTCTATTGATATACACAAATTTCTCCTTTTGATTATATAGATTAAATACTTATGTGCAAATTAAGTATAGAGACATGCATATTAAATATTACATCAAAAAGATTTGAGAAGATGCCTTTTGGAAGGAGGAAGAGTGTACATACATTTAAGTATCATCATAATGTTTTATTAATCTTTTCATCATGTAATTATATCAGATCCTTTAAGGAACATGTGTTATCATAAATAGTAATCCTTTAGTAACCCATAAACAGATCTTAGCTTGGTATCGTTTCCTAATAGCAAACCCTATAGATGAGTCACATTCAATGGATCAAAATGGTGGTCTTTACAAAGGATCTCTGGGTCAAAAATCTAAATCCTGGGAATGGAAAAGAAATTGCCAATTTCACTTAATATAATCATTAACACATGAAAAATGAATATATAAAATTTCTACAGACAGTCTTATTTTCAATAGCTTATGCTTAATAAAATGGTTAAAAGTTGATTTTTTGAGGGGACAGCAAGATGGCTCAGTGGGTAATGTTGCATGCCATGAAAATCTGACCACCTGAGTTTGATCCCTGGAACCCATATAAAGGTGAAAAGAGAGAATCTACTCCAAAAGGTTCTATTTTGAGCTCCATACATGTGATGTGGCATGTGTGCCCTCATATGCACACTCCATACATATATACACACTGATAATAATAAGAAAAAGAATAAGTTAATTCTTAAAAGTTAAACTTTTTTAAAGTTTGCATATAAAGCAATGGGGTTTTATTATTTCATTTGCATGCATTGTTTTGTTGATACATTCTCCCTCCCTGTCTCTTTGACCACCTCCTGCTGGTTCCCATCCTCCCCACCAGTTGCCCCATAATATTTACATAGCACAGCTACTTGATAGTTGAAAAACAAAATGTTAGAACAAATTTTAATTTGGATTGGAAATATTCTTTTTTTTCATTCAGTTATAGAAGATAAAAGAAAATAAAAGTCATTAATATTTAGGCCACACTTTGGAACCAGGACTTGAAATAATCTAGCTGGAGCTGATCAGGAAGCCTTCTTCCTGAAGACAAGATTTCATGGTATCAGAGGATACTGTACAAGCTTCTAAATGAGAAAACCAATCAGTGGTTCTACCTAGCTGTAAAGCCCACTAAACAGCAATCATTAGCCCAGAAAATTATCTTTATTGCTGCAGTAGTGACACTTTATCTTGGGTGTAATCATCAGGTGTCTAATTGAATTAAGGCCTGCTTAACTGGAGGGAACTCATGAGTGGTGCTGTTAACATAGACAAATACACATGGCTGGAAAAGTCCTAGATCCTAGAGAAAAACTGACTTTTGCCTCATCCCTAGACCAACATAATTTCTTATTTTATTCTAAATATGCATTCTCATATTTACAGAGAAGTGATTAACAGAGAAACCCACAATTGGCCAACGTTCAGAGAACAAGAGGACTGAGAGTGCTTATCCCCGAATAGGACCTCTATTTCAAAACTCTGCCTCCCAGTGTTCAGGGATGATTGTGGAAGAGGATGTGGAAAGATTATAAGAGACAGAGGGGGTGGATGACCACAAGGAAACAGTCTTCCAGACACTTGTCACCCATGGTGACAGCATGCACAAGTCCTATGCAAGCTCAAACCAGACAAAACTCTATCACAGACATAAGGAAGTGGACAAGACATCCCAATCCAACTTAAGAAACTCTTGGCAATTGCTGTCTTCTGGGAGAGGGAAAGACTGTCTTACAGAGATGGGGACTCTTGGTGGGTACAGTGGATGGACCCATACTGAAGACATTTGGGGACACAAATCATACTGGATAGGTTCTATATATATTTGAGTACATTAAGGATCTAAATGTCATCAAACCACATTGTATGAAAATCATAAAAATTCAATTAAAGTAAAAAATTAGATAAGATACCATATGTCCTTAAATAGTTCAAATTTGGCATCTTTGAAAATTGACATTTACTCAATTCCTCAAATATGTTTGGGGACTTGTTTTCACATAAGAGCAAACTGTAAAATATTGGAGTAGGGATGGCATACAAATACATGCAGATATTCACATACTGCTTAAATGAGTCTGGGGGTTTAGACTTCCAATTTGAAAACATGGCCTGTCTCACTGGAACACCAGCTGTCTTCCCCGTATTTGTTTTGGAAATGAAAGTGATTTGTTACTTTAATATATTATATTTATTTGTAGTTATTGTTTATGTAGCATTTACCAGGTTCCAGAGAGCTGAACTAAGCATTGTAAGCATACTTTCTCCTGGAGTTCTCACAGTGACCCTATGAAGTACATCCCAAAGATATTTTCTTAATATAGATAAAACTTCTGACAGCCTTGTGAGGTTATGAAGTCTATTCAGGGGTATTTAGGTAATCTACATTGGTTCTAGGACTGCAAGATCATATTCAGAATAATTAAGCTACTTTGAAACGATAACATCATCAGATTACAATGGCCACAATTGTAAACGAAAGTAGGAAATGTCACAGAAACATCCAGTTAAAATGGGGCCACACAGCCCTCACCCTTCCCATGCATCCAGGCATAGTTAAGGGAAGCAAAACAGGGACTGTTAAAACCTTTTCCTTGGATACAACAATGCTTGAATTACGTAAACTCCATGACTAGTTGCCAGGATCTCATTCTACTTGGAGCTCTTGACTATGGATTGGGGGATGTAAACACTAGTAAGTCAGTATATTAATAAGAAACCTCTTTGGGAGGATACAGTCTATCACGACGGGGAAGACATGGTGGTGGGAGTATGAGGTGGTTGGTCACATCTGTCTGTAGTTCAGAAGCAGAAAATGAATATACATGCTTGGCTGATTTCCTCTTTTAACCCTTTTGTTCAGCCGGGGATCCCAGTTCATGAGATGGTTGCCACCAACACACAGAGTAGATCTCTTCTCTTTACTTAAAGCTCCCTGGAAACACCCTCACAGACCAGGCCAGAGGTGTGTCTCTTTAGTGATATCAAGTCCAGTAAAATAGACAATAAAGAGTAGCCATCACAGTCAGGTTACTGGTTTCATGCAATTATGTGGCTACAGTAACTACTGGGCTTCATTGAGTATTTTTATTCATAATCACATTCTTTTCAATTATTCTCATCCCTTTCAACAATCTCAAGGGTTTCTCTAATCTTTAATTATAAATATATTTGCAATATATTTTAAAACAAACAGAAATTCAGCCATGATATACTTTTTGGTCAAACTCTCTATGTGAAAACTCAAGCTAAAATGAATAATGAATGTAAAGAAAAATAAATTGATAGGAAAGCCACGGAGAAGGGTCTACTACACAGAGAAAACTATAGGAGATGGATAGAAATCAGAACATTTCAAAATTACAAAAATATTAAATTTATGATTCAGAAAATAGTTTTGATCTGAATGATAGGTGGTAAAGGTTTTTTCCTCTTACAATCTTGGATGGGGCCTGTGCTAATTACAGTTCTATAAAATGTTTACATTTTCTGTCTTCTACCTAAATAGACACTAACACTTCTCTTTAAATAGAGTGCTTTCTTTTCTATTAGTCATATCCAGGACTGGACCAGAGTACATTCTGCAGTTGCCAAAGCTTGGGGTCAGTTATGTAAACCTGCTTTTGGAGCATTCTAGGAAACACACAACCACAGGTCTGGGAGGAAGTTAGAGAGTCAACTCTGCTTTCATACAACTGCTGTTTACTGACACCCACCAGGGCCAGAATAGAAGTTCAGGATCATGAGTCATTGACTCTGTGTCTTTGGAAGCAAGATCCATGTAGGAGTCCTAAACGGCTGAATGCTTCCTCAGCTTCTGAATATCTATGTTGCTCAGATCCTATGACATTTCATTTTATTTTATTTTATTCTTGCCATCTGAAGAGTAATGCAAATAAAAAGTCAATTCATCATGCTTAGTTTCCTGTACATTTATTCCACAGGTTAGGCAATTACTGTCATGTGGCTTCATGAATACTGAGCCTTACAGAGAGGAGGGAATGTTTGCCATTCTTTAGAAATACATTGAGAGGATATAAAGAGCTAGCTTGCATCTTTCACCTTGTTTGAAGTACATTTTTAGAATATTTACCCTAGATATCAATAAAAGAGCGTTCCCTGCCACCGACAGAATAATAAGTACTTAAACTCAGTTTCAAATATCAGTGTGGACTTTTCTCGGCCTTATGAGAGGACTCTGTGGGAATGTATGTTTGTGTGTGTGTGTGTGTGTGTGTGTGTGTGTGTGTGTGTGTGTGTCCCTCCTTTAACTTGTCACAGCTTGGAAAGATGCCCACATCTGAAAAAATTTAGAACACATGTGAGAAAGTGTGTCTTTCAATGCAAGCTTTTCTATGTTAAAAAGTTGTGACAGTATTCTGAAGGAACATGCCAATATACCTTCAGTCTTTCCTCCTGCAGGAATTCTGACCCTGCCTTTCACCCCCCACAGCCCTTCATCAACAGGATTTCCATCTATAGCACAGAAAAGCAGAGGCTGACCTAGATGAGGAATCTGGTCTTGTGTACCTGTGCATGTTCCAGGGCTTATCAAAGATGGACTTAACAGATAGTGAGTCACAGGATACACTTTTCATCAAAAATAAATTAATTCAATAATTAATTCTTCTTCAATAAGAAGATATTTCTTATAAATCATTTATGAAGAAAAAGGACAATTATTTTTAAATACCTGCCCCAAAGCATACACGTAAAAATTTAGTTAACATAGGGTAAAACACCAGCAATTTCTTTTGTGTGTGTGTGTGTGTGCCCATGTACCTGTGTGCATGTATGCATGTGTGTGTGTGTGTGTGTGTGTGTGTGGAGAGAGAGAGAGAGAGAGAGAGAGAGAGAGAGAGAGAAAGAGAGAGAGAGAGACACTAGGTCAGAGGTCCAGGTTGTTGGGTATCTTCTTCAACTGTATTTATTTATTTATTTATTTATTTATTTATTTATTTATTTATCTATTTATACAGGGTCTCACCATGTAGCCATGGCTGGCCTAGAATTCCTTATGTAGATAGAGTGGCCTTTAATTCAGAGATTCACCTGCCTCCGCTTCCAGAGAGCTGGGTTTGAAGGTATGTGCTACCCTGACTGGCTCCACCTTGTTTTTTAAGACACGGTTTCTCACTGAACCTGGAGTTCATCAATTCAGGTAGATTGGCTGGCCACCAAGACCCAGGCATACTCTGATTTCTGCCTCCTCAGCACTATGGTTACAGACACATAGAACTGTGGCTGCCCCTTCACATGGGTGCCTCAGGTCTAAACTCAGGTCCTCAGGCTTGCACAACAAGCACATTACTAATTGAGCTATCCCCAGCCACATGAAAACTTCTTCATGCAGTTTATTAAGTTCCTGAATCACATGTACATAATTTTCCAGGGTTCACAAGTAGGAAGGCAACTGAGGCTCTGTTCTAAATGACCCTGAAAAGAGTCTTTATCAATACTAATTTGATGAGACTCTCTTTTCATCCCTCCTTTAAAAATTATATTTTGTTTTAAATCAATAAATTTAATGTATTATAGGCTTCTAGACAATATAATCTTTTTCTCTTGCACCTCAAAGTTGTTCAAATCTGTCCTCTGCAATGAGGAGTTTCCCCGGAAGTTCTCTTTGGGTGATGAGGCAATTAAGCCTAAGAAAAGTGAATAAAAAATAAGAATACGATATTTGAGAAATGTAACTGTGAACATGCTACCAAGTTATCCTGGAAAGAAGCCGGAATAGACTCAAAGCACACAAAGAGTGGATGCTGCTCATATCAGGTCCTTAAACATCAAAGTTTATCCTGCAACTTGCCGTTCACTTTTATGGGCAGTTTCATCCATGTTCTGTAGAACCACACTTTAAATGACATTGAAAATAAAGTCTTGAAGTAGCTAAATACTGTTGCTATGACACATGATTTCCTGGGTGGAGAGGCTATGGGAGGGTACCAGTGGGGATGGGGGTATGAAGATGATTAAGATTGTTTGAGACGTTCAGTATGAAATATACAAAAAATCAATTTAAAAATATGTGGGAAGTAGGGGGATTCAAGGCAATGGCTACATGGGAAGCCAAAAGCAGCAGCAGCAAAGTTGCTGAAGTGCAAGGTCTGCACGTGGCTGTGCTCTGGAGCAAATGGAAGCAGCAGTGGGCAGTTGGGAATGAAGCCCACAGGAAGACCCTTCTTGGGGCTGGGGAGATGGCTCAGAAGTTAAAGTGCTTGATGGGTGAACAAGAGGACCAGAGTTCAGAACTGGCCTGCCTGTAACTCCAGCCTAGGTGGAGACAGGGATTGCCCAGGGCAAGCTGTGAGTTTGATTGGAAGACACTCCCTCAGATGATTAGAGTGGAAAAGTGATTGAGGGAAGACTCCTGATGTTAATCTGGGGCTTCTACACACATACCTGCACACACACCTATGCAGCTGAGGACACATGCACATACGCATGTAAAATCACATACATACATGCAAACATACCATATACATACAAACACATGAAAAGAAGGAAAAGAAACTAAAGAAGACATTTCTTGGGATGTGCTACCACCCACGGATGAGACTATGTATGGATGAGAAATGACCGGCTTAGACGATATGGAGAGGGACTGCTCCTAGTGAGTCTCCTTGGATATTTTAAGCATACCTAAACTTTTCCTTTGCTAAGATACTTGAGTTTGTATTTATCCGTGACCCACACAATGGCTAATGCTCAACAGATCTCTTTCATAGGAACTAATTCATGGCACATTCTTGAACCAATTGGGGATTTTAAACTATTTTTTCTCCATAATGCTCAGTATTGAAAGTTATATTTCAACAGTAAAAAAAAACTAAAATAAACACATTTTCCAATTAAAAGGAAAATGTTTAAATATTTAATAGTTCAAAAAATTGAAAAGTGGAGAGGGCTAGCTGTGACATGCAAGGAAGGAGTCCAAAGGAAATGAAAGGCAGTCTAAAGGAAAGGATTCTACTCAGCTCTGACACATTGTGGTCAGATATTATTTTCTCATTTATTTATATTTCATTTGCTATTCTTTATTTTTCAAGAAAAGTCAAAGGCCACATGCTTATGTGAAATATCCCACGTTATGAAATATTAAAATGAATCTGGATCTTTTCACCATCCCATAGCATCCAGCTGTGGGAATTTTTCAGCATCCCACAGCTCATTTTGCATCCTGGGATACCTTCTAGACATTTCTTTTCTTTTGCAAGCCTCTCTATTCCTTGACGTCTTTACTGTAAAAATAAGATAATAGCCACATTTACCTAATAAGGTTGTGTTTAGGAATGAGAAATAAATAACAGCCATGGAGATGGCTCAGATCATAAAGTGCTTACTGAACCTGGGTTTGGATCCCCAGCACCCACATAAAAGCCAGGCTTGGAAGTGTGCACCTATAATCCTGGTACTGAGGGTAAGCAGAGACAAATGGACCCTAGAGCTCTCTAGTCATCCAGTCTAGCCTAATCAGTGAGGTTTACAGAGAGATGTGTTCACACACATGAACACATACATATACATACACCACATACACATACATACATACATGCATACATACATACATAAATGAGTTAGATTCCCAACATGCACATGGTGGCTAACAACCATTTGTAACTTCAGTTCCAGGGATCTGAAGCCCTCTTTGTGGGCATTGCCTGGCACTGGTGAACTTACACACATGTAGGCAATACACTCATACACAGAAAATAAAAATAATTAATAAAATATTTTTTTAAAGGATAGCTTTATTTTAATTCACATTTTAGGGGTTTCAGTCCAGTATAGGGTCGGCCTATTGCTTTACAGTGCACCAATTCTCCTTGAACTCATTGCTTTGGGCTTCTAGTGGGGACACAGGCTGACAACAGCTGAGGACTGTTGTGGACCCCTGTTGTGTAAAGTAGCAGTCTCTTCATGTCCGGATAGCCCATGGGCTCGGCCTCATATGCAGAGATTCTTTTTTCAGCAGGGTGCCTTCCCGGCATCTTCCTGACTCATCTTTTGAAGCAGCCATCACAGAAACATGGCCTCCGGCTCTGGAAACTGCCAGCCTTTCCTGTGTGATTTTCAGATAGTCTGGCAGCCTGGCAGGAGCCCACCTCTACATGTAAATAGGGCATCCCACAAAGTACCTATCAGCTAAGGCTTTTACCACTACCCCCACAGTATAAAGTATCCTGGTTTTCCCTCAATAATCGGAGCTGGATCACTGAGACTTGGAACCGAGCTAAGCCACTGAATAAAGGGGCTGTACCACTGACTGAGCTGAGTTCTGTGTCTTACTGCCTACGATCCAGCCTCCCCAGGGGGCACTATCCTTCCATCATCGACTCACAGAAATCCAGCTTTAGCCGTCCTGCACCTCTCCTCGTGACCCGGCAGCTGACGGGTCCTGAACTTAGAGAGAGAGAGTGCTCGGGTGGGGCGGAAGACTGGGCCAGCCCCGGTAGCAGAGACCCACAGAGACGCCGAGAAGCAGGGAGCCACGGAGCAGACGCGCTGCGGGACCGCTGCTTCCCAGGTGCGCGCAGGAGACCGGCGTCACGCTAGCCGCTGGCGCCCCGGGATCCCTGCGCCCCCATGGAGGACCATGTGGCAGAACAAGTTATTCAGCTTAGGACTAGGCATCCAAAAGAAAGAGGAAAGGACTGTGGCCCCACAATCGATTTTGATAGTATGTCACCAATGATTTAAGTATTTCTCATAATTCCCACCTCCTACAGGTGCACAGCAACATTCAATAGCACCATTCTAAGAAACAAAGCTTTAGCAAATAGACCTCTGGTGAGGCATTCAACATCCAACTACAGAACTGTCCCAATCAATAAGTGATACTGAGGAATCAGCAGAAGTTAACACAAGTATGCACATCAAAATTCAATGTAGACTCTAACACTATCTGGCCAACAAGTACCAGTGAAGAATCATTGCAAGTATTTACACCCAAATTCAAGCAAGTTTGAATGAATATTAGGAAAAATAGGAATAAAACTGGATATTTAAAACATGGGAAGGGTGTGATACAGTGGTGCAGGGTGAGGCCACACAGAGTAATTTTAGAGCATCTCAAAAGAGGACAAGCGAGTATGAATAATTGGTGGAATAAATTGCTAAACAGAAAGAAATTGTTTAGCAAGACAAGAAACACATCACGGAAGTCATCACCATGAGTGAAGCCTGGGTATCAGTTTCCCTGGCTGACGTGAACCTATAGAAAGGGTTCAAGAACAAAGAGAAATTGGTTCTGGGGGGCTGACCATGAACAGAGATGAAGCCTGTGAGCAGGAATGAAAAAGAAAACAACTTTCTCTGTTAGACCTGACCCTTCCAAACACTTTGTCTCTTCCAAAGAATATGTTTAACCTGTGGCCCCTCTAACATCACACTGAAAACTTTCTCACCAGAGAGTGAGAAAACCTCAGCACTGCCCTGTGAGGCAACTGAGACAGTCTATATTTATCCCCACCATTCTTTCCTCGTTCTTTTTAAAAATCACACATTTGCTGTGAAAACCACATAACAACATTTAAGAAAAATATTTCATATGAATAAAGCTACCTTTAATTCCCAAAGCAATATAGTTCCTTTCTATGATTTCCTGTCTAATCTACTTCTATCCATCCATAGATCTGTCATGGTATGATTGCACAAACACTATGCTCCATTATCTAGTTTGTTTACGTAGTTTGCATAAAAAATGTCCCTCGGGGTTTCTACAACACCATTAACTTACATGTCTATAACAGTTTGTCAAGTTGTTGCCTCTTTATTTAATAAACAGCAGTCATTTAAGAAGTGTCCTTTTTTTTCTATGACAGAAAATATCTCAATAGGCATCAATTTGCCTAAGATTTTTTAATTTGTATTGTAAATGGTGTTGGACTATTTCTTCAGAACGAATTCAAAAGTGTGAGAAAACTGGGCTAAGATGTATACTCATTTTTATTTCCCTTTACTCTCTATCTATTAAGGCAGGCATGAGAGGCTATACTATTATAAGGAAATTGTGGGAATTACCCTGCAGGGTGATTTATGATAAGTACACTTTAGTTCTAAAAATGCCCATAACTTCATAAGGCTTTAACACACTAGAAATTGGCTTTTTAACAGAGTAAAGCTGAATGCCAAGACATATCTTTTCCCAAACCCTTAGTTCCTCTTATAAAGTTAATGTGCTGATGGTAAAGGCATGAGAAGCAATCCATTCTCTATGAATAAATGGCTCAGGAGAGATTTACTAGTGGATCTGTAGATGGGTAAATCTAATAAACAAGAAGTATCTGATACTGAGAAATATGAGCAAGGTGTAGCTGTGAACTGTATTAGGTACTAATATAATAAAAGACTGAGGTGAGTGCACACATCAACTTGAAACCGTAAATCACACATAATACTGATAAACTGCTAAAGCAAATGTGATAATGAAGAACAAGATTGGGGATAAAAGCTCTGCAGTATGCTCCAAAATGCTCTTATTTTAAAAATGCACAACTGGCGAGATGGCTTGGTGGGTAAGGAGTATGCCTGAGAACCTGAGTTTGATTCCTGGACCCCAGATGCTGGAAGGAGAAAATTGATGCCCAAAAGTTGTCTTCTCACCTCCACACACACACACACACAAACCAGGACATGTCTCCTACCTAAATAAATAAATAAATAAATGTAAAAATTAAGAAATAAAACTAAATACCAGGAAAAAAAATCACCATTATCATCACTAAAGAACATTAGTAAAGAGAAAGTAAGTGGTATGGGGGAGAATGTGCCCAACATACCACACACACACGCACACACACACACACACACACACACACACATACACACAGACATGCACACACACATACACACACCTACACGTGTGTGTATGTATACTTGTATAAAAACTTAACAGTAAATTTTTAAATAGAAATAAGTTTGATTATAGGTTTTAGTTCAGTATTTGGTGATACAAATGTTTTAGAAGGAGTATTGATGTATTTTGATAAAGGTAATCAGGGATATTAACAAAGTCAAGTCATCAGGACTACAGAACCAATTCTGAGAACTTCATGATTTCACTTGGTCACACGCAGTAATCACATACAGTGACCTATCTTCAGGTTCCCATACTCTTTGGTACCAGTCATTCTGAGAAGCCTCTATAACAGAAGCAAGAAGACTCAGAATGAAAGCAAGATAGGCTCTGAGGCCCTTGGGCCTCTACTGCATGAGCCTTTGTCTCCATGGTGGCAGATTAGCTCCATCTGACTTCATGACATGGCATAGTCAGCGTCCGCTGTTTTCTTAAGGTTTGCTATTTCATTCTGCGTGAAGGGAAATTGGATGTCAAAGTTCTATAATGACATATAGTTCTACTTTCTGTAGCGTGGTGACTTATAATAGATGCTCTGAAGGGTCTTCTCAAACAAAAAAACATCTAGAATTAAAGGGTATAATTGTATTGCTGAACGTCTGCCTGAGAGCAAACACTATTATTAAGGCCACAGTGAGAGACTGGGACAAGGGCGGTACCAAGGTTGCAGGGGCTGGCTAGTGATTCCTGGATGCAGCTTGAGATGCTGAGTGGGCTGAAGTGGTCCAAATCAACAAGTCCCAGTGAAAAACACAAAAATATCCTCAACAGGACAGAGAGAGGACTCAATGGGTAAAGGCACTTGCTGCCAAGTCTGGTGACTTCAGTCCAATTGCCCGGGTTCACATGTAGAAGAAAAGAGCCAACTCCTGCAAGTTGTACACTGACCTCCACACTTGTGCCTTACACACACACACACACACACACACACACACACACACACACAGAAAGAGAGAGAGAGAGAATAAAGGAATGAATGAACACAAACTTTAAAAATTAAAAAAGCAACTTTATTCTACTCCTCTGCAGCCTCAACACCTCCAACCTACTCTACCCCCACTCTGTCCCTTGCATTCAGGGCCACTCTAATTCCTCTGTATCTGATCCCTGTACTAGTTTCCTAACCCACACTAGCTAAACCCCCTAGTATAGCTTGCTAAGTCCCTCCTCAGGTGTTCCCCACCCCCATCTTCTAGTGGCTCCTGACCTGCCTGACAGATTGGTCCACCTAGGACTCTTGTAAGTCAGGTCTCACCCACCATGTCTCTATTCCATTCCTGTGGAACCTCAACACCTCCAACCTACTTCACCCCCACCCTGTCCTCTGCTACCCTTGGATCCAGGCCCACTCTAATTCTTCTACCTCAGATCCCTGGCTATCTTCCTAACCCAGACTAGCTAAATCCCCTGGCATAGAGTCCACTGACTCCTGATGTAGTATACATAAGAGATCCGAAAATTCCCACCAGAAAATTGTTAGAAATAATAAATACTTTCAGGTTACAAAATCAACTTAAAAAAATCAGTAGTAACCTTCATATATACAAATAACAAGAATCAGAAAAAGCATTCAAGGAAACCTTTCCATTCACATAACATCAAAAATATTTTGGAATAAGCCTAACCAAAGGCATTAAAGATCTCTACAATGAAAATTTTAAATCTTTAAAGTAAGAGATAGAGGAAGACACTAGGAACTGGAAAGACCTACCAAGCTCGAATCAATATTGTGAAAATGACCATCCTACCAAAAGCAATATATAGATTCAATGCAATTCCAATCAAAATACCCATGACATACTTCACAGAATTAGAAAAAAAAACTTCATAAAATTCATATGGAATCACAAAAGGCCCTGAATAGCCAAAGCAATCTTGGGGAAAAAGAACAACCCTGGGGGGAACAGCATATCAGATTATATTACAGAGCTATAGTCATAAAAACAGCATGGTGATGGCACAAAAATAGACACATAGATCAATGGAACACAATAGAAGACTCAAACATGAACACATGCAATTTCAGCCACCTGATATTTGACAAAGGTGCCAAGAACACACAATGGAGGAAAGACAGCATCTTCACCAAATGGTGCTGGCAAAACTGGATTTTCCCCTGTAGAAGAATGAAACTGGACATTTATCTTTCACTCTGCAGAAAAATCAACTCCAAAAGGATCAAAGACCTCAATATAAAACATGAAGCTCTGAAACTAGTAAAAGAAAACATAATCAGTACCCTACAACATACAGACATAAGAAAGGACTTTCTAAATCAGACATTAGCTGCTCAGGCATTAAGGTCAATTTTCAATAAGTGGGACCTTATTAAGGCCCAAAGCTTCTCTACAGCAAAAGAAACAACCAAGGAAGTGAAGAGGAAACCACTGAGTGGGAGAAAATCTTTACTAGCTACACATCCGACAAAGGATTAATATCCAGAATATACAAAGAACTCAAAAAACTAAAGAAACAAGAAAATAAATGGTCCAATGAAAAGATGGGCTATAGAACTGAACAGAGAATTCTCAAAGGAAGAAATAAAAATGGCTAAGAAAATCTTTAAAAGTGCTCAACATTCTTAATAATTAGAGAAATGCAGATAAAAACCACTTTAGGATTCCATCTTACCCCAGTCAGACTGGCTAAGATCAGGAGAACAAAAAGTACCAAATGCTGGCAAGGATGTGGAGAAAGGGGAACGCTCATTCACTGCTGGTGGGAATGCAAACGTGTGCAATCACTATGGAAAACAGTGTGGAGACCTCAAAAAATCAAAAACGAATCTACCATATGATTTGTTTATACCACTCCTTGGCATATACCCCAAGGACTCATCCTACTGTAGAGAAACCTGTACATCTTTATTTGTTGCTATTCTCTTCACAATTGCTAAGAAATGGAAACAACCTAAATATCCCTCAACTGAAGAATGGATAATGAAAATGTGGTACATTTACACAACGGAGTGCTACTCAGCAGTAACAAAAGATGAAATTATGAAATTTTCAGGTAAATGTATGGAACGAAACTGTTTTACTATGAAATAACACAAGCAATACACGTTCTCCCTCATTAGCAGATTGAAGCACCAATCCTTTATATGAGTAACTATCCTGATGTAACACCAGGAGCCAAGAAAATGGAATAGAAACATGGAGGTAAAGGAAAAAGAATCCCAAAGAGGGGGATAATAGGAAACAGATGTTATGAGGTAGGAGGAGTGGGAGTGTTTGACTGGGAGGGGAGGAGGGAGGGACATTCAGGGGGCCATGTTGGAAGAGGGCACTCAGGAGGGGGGGCACAGCAGGAGACAGGTGTTAATTGGGGGGAGGGAAGAGATGATGGGGGCACTTAGACTGGGAAGGGAGAAGGGAGATCCAATGCAAGGGGGGCGGGAATAGAGATGAATGGATCTTGGGGAGCTAGTGAAGCCAGAGGAACATGTGTCTCCTTCAAAACTCCCTGAGAAATTCACATATGGTGCCTGAATATTAGTTCATATGTATACCTGGGGGCTATATGGCAAGGAACACAATGCCAGACAGGTGCGAATTCCCTTTGAGAGTTTGGTCAGAGTGGTCCAAGAGATTCTCAAAATAACACAGGCTATTGCCAGAGCTCTTGGTTATTTCCCAGAACTGGAAGGTAAGACCCTACTGCTGAAGACAAAGAACTTGGAGCAATGGATCAGGAACTGACCTGGAAGCCTTCTACCTGAGTTTAGCTCTGAAAGTTCTGGAGGATACTATGCAAGCTGCTAAGGGAGAAAATCAATCAGTGGTCCAACCCAGTCCTAATGCCTACTAAACATGGTGAGCAGCACAGCAAACTACCTCTATTAGAGCAGTCGTGGCACTGTTACCTGGGGGGTGATCAACAACTATCTAATTGGACTTAAATCCCTCTCCGTGGGAGTGAACTCATGGATGGCACTATAACACAGTCAAATACACATTATTGGAGAGGTCATAGATCCTAGAGAAAATACTACCTCTGTCATGTCTCTAGACAAATGAAATCTCTTACCATATGCTAAATATGGATCCTTTTATTTACAGACAAGTATACTGTGTACCACTCATCAAAGAAGCTTCTTTTTGCAACAGATGGAGATTCCTGCAGAATTCCCCAACTGGTCACACGTAGAGAATATACATTTGAGAGATGCTCAGTTCTAAGTGACATATTTACAGTGGAACCTCTATACCTAAAACTCATGAACATAGTGGAAGAGGGGGTAGAGAGAAAACTTGTGCATCCCTCAACTCTCACCAGTGAAGCTTCCTTATAAAACAGAGTGTGATGCACACAGAAGGCCACAACTGGCCAACTTTTAAAGAATAAGAGTCTGCAGAGTGTGTGTACCTGGAGAGGACTCCAATAAAAACCTCTCCCACCCATGACTCAGGGACCATTGGGGAAGAGGTGGTAGAAAGATTTTAAGAGCCAGGGTTGGTTCAGGAACATATGGAGCAGAGACTTTCAGGCCACAGGAAGCTTGCACATGTGAACTTGTGGCAGTGATGGCATTGAGCACAGGACCCATGCCAACTCAACAGACAAGGGCACAGAGTGGAGCAAGGGAAATGGGTGGTGGGTCAGCCCTAGTCGGGAAACTACTGGAGACTGATTACTACTGGGTGAGGGGGAGTAGGCCTTACTAGCAATCTCTAGATAGATAGGCTGACTAGACTCCAGTGGATGAATTTGCACCGAAGGACATATGGTCCAAATGCTTGTCTGAATTAAGATTTAACATGTATGGCAGAACACATGAGGTCCAATGCGGGGAGAAGGGGCAATGGATGGGGTTCGAAATTTGATTTGAACTGTTGTATAAAATGTACAAAAGCTTACTTTTTATAATTTAAAAAGCAGTATCCTCTACCTTTCACTTCTCCCCAGTTTTTTTGCAGGTGTATGTGTGTGTGATGTGCATGCTGACATGTATGCATACATGTGATGTATGTACATGTGTGCATGCATGCATATGGAGATAAGAGGTTGGCCTCCGATGTGGATGTGTTTGTTCCTGGATGGTTTTCCATTTTATTTCCCAAGGCAGGTTCTTGCTGACCTTGGAGCTCTGCAGATTCAGCTAGTCTAGCTAGCCAACCTGCCCTAATGATGCCCTGTCTCTGCTTCCAGAGTATTGGCATTGCATATGTGTTCCCACGTGGACTTCCCACTAGCTCTTATGTGAGTGGTAGGGATCTAAACTGTGATCCACATGCTCGCTTGGCAAGTACTTTAACCATTAAGCCATCTATATAATCCCTTTATTCACAGTTTTCTATTAGTTATATCTGAAATTCACTATGAATGTGAGCAGAAATAACAAACAACAAGGACTTTGTATATGAAATAAAAATATCTATGGAATGCTTAAAAATAAAATGAAGCATGAAAATAAGCAAACAGCAGGACAAATGTAGGAGAAAAGTGTAACTACCAAAATAAAAAGTGCTCGAAAACTTAATTCAGAAAGTATCAAGAAAAACACACACTGCCTACCATCTGGATCCACCAACATCCTTTCATCACTAACATTTGAAAGTCATTTTTATAAGTAATCTGTAGAAAAATAGGATGATGGAAAGATTCAGTGCAATTATTTGATAGTTTTAAGAGAAAATGGATTTTGTTTCATTAAATATTAGTAAATTTTCTAATACTTTTGGACAATCCCAAAGAAATAAAAAATGGTCTGAAAATATCAATTCTTAAAGTAGTTAGGGCTGATCATAAAAGCAACTCAAATATAAAATTGATTACAGTGAAATCTACAGACTCACAGATTCACACAAAATTAGTGAACTGAAGAATGGACTGGAAGAAATGACCCAGGATGTAGCAGAGAGTCTTGGAAGTAGAAAATATGCAAAAGAGGTTAAAATATAAAGGATTGAAAATGAGAAAGTCCAATAAATAGATAATGAAAGTCTTTTTTTTTTTTTAAAGGAACTAGACAGAATGGAAGAGGGGCCATATTTGAAGGCATGATACTTGACGATTTTCTACCACTGGTTTAAAAAATATTCAGATATGCAGGAAATGTGCTTATTTTAAAAATAATCCAAGAATTTACACTTAATATTTTACTCATATACCTCAGGCATATATGTACATATTGAAAAGAATCACAGTTTCTTAAGGAAGCATTTTGTAAATGGCCCTGTACCAGGACTTGATTAGACAGAAAACAGGCCAGAGCATCCCTTGAAAGCAAGTATTCTCTTTATCCAAAATTTTGCATAAACTATTCTTAAGGCAATTAAATTAAAAAAATTTTATTTGCATGTATGTGTCTTAATGCCATATGAGTACTAGAACCCACGGAGCCCAGAGGGAGTTGGATGCCCTGGAGCGGGAGTTACAGGTGTTTTTTAGCCATCTGATGTGGGTGCTGGAACCCAAACTCAAGTGCTCTTAACTGCCAAGTCATCTCTCCAGTTCCCTGCATGAACTAGTTTTATTGAATCATATATTTTAAAGGCAAAATAGTACATTTCTATTTTAAAATATTCTATTACATAGCCCTTGGATAAACAATAAGAAACTGTGGGGGTTTTACGTGTTTCTTTTTTTTTGAAAAGAAGATATAAACTTATATCTGTGAAAACAACTATTTATAATTAATATAAATTTCAAAATATCTAAACACCTGCCCAAGACCCTTACCATAGAAGGCTGTGGGGATGAGGCTGGGCTGCTGAGACAGAGCTGAGTATTCAGCACGGATGGTCCTGTTGGATCATCAAGCTCTTAAAGAGTCCCAGCTGTTTCTCCTTTCCTTGCTGCTCTGCCCAAGGTCTTCCTAACATGCTTTGAAAATGTACAACAGGAAGGAAGAGGAGATCTTTATATTCCTTTCCTCCACTATACAGAACTCCCAGTTCTTGGTAAAAGATAGGAAAGAGAGAAGAAAAACAAACAACAACAACAACAAAAAACCCATTCTGTTCTTATCTTCCTCCCCTTCCCCCAAGCATCCAAGTCTCAGGATTAGCTTGCAGAATCACAGCTTCTTAGGGTCTCCTGGCCTTCATTTTTCTTCATTTATCCATTTAATTACAACAGACACAGTGTAGGTTTTAAAAAAGGAAAATTCAGTCATATAAACTGTATACTTGGATTTTTAAAACTCCATGATCCATAATATTGTAAGCATATAAAAATGAAAGTTGAGCTAAATCAAGAGTCTCCAAGTATGAGAAGTGAGTTTTGGTCAAGTTATTAAAGTGTTCTATGTTTCCGTTTTGTCATCTATAAAAGCATAATAAAGGTAGCATCTATCTCATAGGGAACATATTACATCTCATTGTATCCAATTTTGGCTTTGGGGACTCAGTTGTCACAGAAGACATTTACAATAAAGCCTGGCATGTGGTGGCAGGCATTCTATAAACTTCAATTCTTATTTTTAAGAAAGTATATTTATTTAATTATAAATTATACATAAAATTATATTATATAGTTAAAAGTATGTGTATTTATGTGTACAATTATGTATGATATACTATACCAAAAAAGATTCTCTGTGACTATTTTTTAATACAGAGGTTAAAACTGACTTCTTCCTTATTACATTATTATAATTGACTTGATTTGTCTACAATTAAATGTGTCACCACTGTACTTACCAAAAGAAAATTTCATTAGAAACTGTGATTGCAACAACTGCCACTTTAGTTTGGCTTCCAAAAATATAAAGATGTTGAAAAATGTTGCATTTTCTTAGGTGACTAAGCTACTTAGGTTTTATAAACATGCCTGGCTGCCCAGCTGTCTGAAATCTTCTTTAAAACTTCACTGTTTGGAAAACATCACCCTTAAAAAAGATAACATCATCTTTTTGACCAAATGTGTTTGCCCAGATCAGTGCAATGTTTTAGTCTTTATTGAATTTATTTAAAATACAGGATTGATGATGCAGCTGTTACTTTTATTAGCTTATTATAAGAACCTTACCAACAACAGAAAAAGTTCTGTCTGCCAATGTGAAATTTGTAGTTCATTATTTTTATGTCAGTTCTGGGGATGAAATCCAAGGCCTTGCACCTGCTAGTCAAGCGCTGTACTACTGAGCCACATTCCCAGCCCTGTGCTAGGAAAATCAATATATCACAGGCACCAGTGTTGTTGCCAAGAGTAAGAAGAGGTGAAAGGAGCGCCTTACCCAGTCAGACGCTCTGAGATTAAAGAAAGCTATCTAATTTACAGCCATACGGACTGGCTCTTTTGAGCCAGGAATAACAGGTAGGTGCTGCTAGCCACACAGACATGACCACAGCTGCAAAGCGAGCTGATTATTGCTGCCCTTCATGAGTAAGATGGGACAAATGATGAAGGATATCATTTAACTGTCTTTAGAAAGCAGTTGTAATACAGTTCTAAGATTTATTGTGATAATTCTTGAAGATTGTCTGTAACATGCTGAGAAACACAAAGACATCTGTCAGCATTCAGGTTGTTTTCGAAAATTCACAAAGCAAATAGCTCTCATGGACATAATTAGGTATATCAGGTTTTATTTGCTTTCTGTGATGAGCTTTAACATTAGAAAAGATCCTGAAAAAACAACTGAGTTGGTCAATATGTCCCTGTTCTTTTAAAATACACAGTGCTCACACACCTCATAGGAGAACCTTGGTTCCTGCAGAGCCCTCCACCTTAGCTCCTCCTCAGCAGGACTCTTTCCTGTGGATCCACCCCACTACTTTCCCAGGGGACTTCTGTGTCCTCACAACTTCTCATCTCTTTCACATAGAAGGGAAATTCCTTTGCTTGATCCTCTGTTCTGGCATCTGCCCACCTGAGCGTCACACACAAGAACTCTGGGCAAGAGATCAACAGTTATGATATCCCACCCAAGAGCATATCCCAGGCCCCAGGTCACACCAAAGCACTGGACACAACACCAAAGCACTTTCCTCAGGTGATGTGATGGATGGAAAGTCTAGGCTGCAAGGCCATGAACTTCAAAGTCATTTTCTCCTAACTAATCACAGCACCATCACACCTTAATAAAACTGAAACGACTAGTTTTAAACCAACAATATGAATCTAAGATATCTGGGAAGGATGCTGTGAGCCATCTGACAAACCCAGTGTGTACAAAAAGCAACCATACAAATCCCCAATGAAGAGTGTATGCACAATGTGTGTTCTGATCCCGATTTACTAAATTAACACATTTGTATCAAGATGACTAAATAGCAAGTTCATTTTTGTACATATAGGAAATGTGTTCTTAAAAGAAACTTTAATAATATACATCTTGCTCTTAAAATTAACACATATTAACTGTAAATATTTGACAAATATACAAAAGGGGAAAGATATTGGGAGGAGAAGAAAAATTGTTAAAGAGAAACAGAAGAAGAGGAAGAGGAGTAAAGAGGGGACGGAGGAGGGCAAGAAGAAAAAAAAAACTTTATTAGTAATCTTATCATTCTGGAACAAATAATTTGAATTTGGGGCAGTTTGTTAATACTGAAAGTATACTCCTGGATTCTGATCTGCTATTCTCCACCAAATACACTGAAAACGCATTTTAGGAAGTACATAGTCACTGACATCATGATGGATAGCTGCACACCACTCTCTTCTGTGTGTGCGTGTGTGTGTGTGTGTGTGTGTGTGTGTGTGTGTTGGTGGTGAGTGCACATATGTATACATGTGAAGCTTCATGAGCACACATGTACACGTATGAGGAGGCCAGATCATAAGCTCCGTTGTTATTCCTCAGGTACATTGTCCACCTTATATTTTTGAGATGGAGTCTCTCACTGGCCTAGAGTTCTCAAATAAGGAGATGCTATCTGTCCTGTGAGCCCTGTTCTGTCTTCCTCCCCAGCACTGGGATTACAAGAATGTGACAAGAATGGTATGTATTGGGTTCTGGGGATCAAGCTCAAGTCCTTTGTGCTTGTGAGGCAAACACATTACCAACTGAGCCCTCTCCTCCGGCCTCCATGCACTCTTTCTAGCCAAAACAATGCAATGGTGTGAACTGATGTCAGACTGTTGCCTGTCTCAGTTCAGAAATGTTAGCAGCTATGTCACTTGGTGAGCTACTAAACTGTCTCAAGACTCGGTTTCCTTGTACTAAAATGGAGAAATACCAATAACCACTTCCTAAGATCGTTGTAAGGATGAAGAATATGTTATCAATGAACTCTTTAGCACATACTAATAAATGTTGACCATGAGGTTTCTGATCTGCTGCAATCTCCCCTGCCCTGTATATCGCTAGACTGTGAGTGTCTTGAAAGCACTAAGTGTGTCTTTATGGGATCTGAGTTCTCAGTGCCTGGCAGAGTCCAAACGTGATGACTGTGTGGAATGAATGGCTGGCTTGCGAATGACAATATTAACTTCCTCCTTCCTGTCAGGAACTAGTAGATTTTAGAAAACAGGACTGCATACAGCATCCAGAGAGGACTGTAATCTCACCTTAAAGTTCTCTACAATGTTTTGAAAGCACCAGTAAACAATATTTTGCCCTCCCCTGTATCCTGTGCCTTGTTCATTTACTCTGTCCACTTTAAACAATACAGGTGAAGAGACATACACATTCTCAAGTCACTTTTTCCTTAGAAACTCCTTAGTATTTCATCCTCTGATCTATTTAGGACACACATTTTAATGGTTGGATTTTGCCACCACTTCCACAAAATCTAAATATATTATGCTCAAAGAAATTGTTTACTGATTATAATGAGTCATCGAATTGGCTCTTCTCTTGCTGATTTGTTTGTGTTTTCAACCATAAACACACACACAAACACACACACACACACACACACACATCACATCACATATTTTTTTTTCCCTAAGAGAATGTGTTTTTACCAGAAGTTTACTGGTTTTACTCAGGACCTACTTCTCCATAACTCTATAATTCTACAGTCCTTCCTCCTTCTCCTCCCCATCTTCCTCCTCCTCTTCCTCCTCCTCCTCCTCTTTTTTAGGAGTAATTTTTTTCTAACATTTTAAACGTTTGTATTTACAGGCTGGAGAGACGGCTCAGAGGGTAAGAGTGTGCTGCTACTGCAGAAGACCCAACTTTGGTTCCTGGTATCCAAGCTTGGTGGCTCACAATTGCCTGTAACTACAGATCCAAGGGCTCTAACACCTTTTTCTGGCATCCAAAGGTGCCTGCATTCACAGGTTCATAGTCACACACACACACACACACAATTAAAAGGAAATCATTTGTTAAAGTTTCTATTTACTATCAATTATACATGTAGAATTCTGGAGATGTTAGCTTCATCCATAACAGACACTGAGACAATTTGCCTGAGACTCTTACACGGAAGCAGCAGATGTTACTTGAAAAGGTTTGGACTAGTGGTATGTGCTATTTAAGTCCAGTATGACTCACAATAAGCAAAATGCAGTACTGATCCTACAAAAGATGGGGAACACGAACACAATGCACAGAAGGAAGAAAATGCCAACAAATTCACCAAAACAGAAATCTGACTTGTGCTAGAGAAAATTAATTACAGCTTATCAAACAAAAATGTTGCTAAATTTTTAAAGTGCTCCAAAGGAAGCCTGGTCCATGTGGGCATACTCTGCCTGAGATCACAGTGACAATAACCTAGAAAAACATATATAGAATAATAAACTCATAAAAAATCTAGCATTTAAAATATTTTATTATACCTTCAGTAAGCCATTAGCAAAGTAAATAATAATAGCAATTTCTGTCAACACATAAAAAGAATTAAATTAAGCAAGCTCTACAAACTCTACTGCAATGACTATAAATAAGCCAAGTTTCAAAATTGAAGGAATTGTTTCTAAAACCTTCATGGATTTTGAAACCTATTAAAATTTAAGGAAAGGGAATAAATCAGATAAATTATGAAAGTTGGAATAAAGACTTGCCCCTAAATAAGCTGAGCTAGCTTTTGATTTAATGTTTAAAGAATTGGGCAGATCAAAGTTTATTAAAAATGAAAGCAAGGGACTAAAGGGATAGCTCAATGGGTCAAGCACTTGCTATGCAAACATGAGGACCTGAGTCTGGATTCTCAGAACCTACATAAAACTGAACGTGGCAGGACATGTCTGTCAGCCCAGAGTTCCTAAGGTGAGATGGGAGGTGGAGACAGAAGAATCCTCAGAGATCATAGGCGAGGCACTCTGCTGTGTACAGCAATGAACAAGAGAGCCTGTCTCAGGAAAAGTGGAAGGTGAGGACCAACATCTGAGATTGTCCTTTTACTTTGACAAGAATTCTTTAGTATGGTGCACATAAAGGAACACACACAAGAAATGAAAGCAATAAAACTCTATTATGCCCAAGGTACCATGCAATGTGAAAGCAAAACACAAAACTTATATTTCTCCCCCTATCTAGAAGCCTTTGAGAGGGAAATGATACTGATTCTAACCACTCCAACAGCTATCAAAATACATGAAAGCAAATCCTGAATCCATCACTCTAGAGTCCAGCCTTGGAAGACAAAAGAAAAATGA